>NC_064874.1:78713556-78793556 GCF_943734745.1 Anopheles darlingi | reverse complement strand
GTACCGTTGTCGCCGCCATGTGATCGCGTCTACCACCACAAATGCGTCGTATGACGGGCGTCAGTGGCCCAGGGACAATTTGCCTTCGTTACGAAGGCCATCACGGTTCTCGGCTCGGTATCTGGAGCCCTTTTGCCCCCTTTCTTTCATTCTCCTCTCCCGCGATCGGGTAACTGGTGGTAAACAAGTCTGGAATAGTGGCCCCGGCCCATCCGCACCAGAATGAGCAAACAGGTTTGCATTAGTGGTTGTGGTGGTCGTGCCCCAAAGGAGTAGCTAGCGGGTCTTCTAGGTCGGTAATGGAGATTGCAGTTCTTGTTGCTGCCGCCGCCACCACCGCCACCGCTACCCCGCCGATTCATCGATCGATGATCTCCCGATCGGTTGAGGCAGACGCGGGGACCTTAGTTCCTTGCAGTACTCCTACCGGTGCGGTTGTGTTCGCTCGATCCATTTGTGCTGTGCTCTGTAGTCCGTTGTAGTTCAGGAGTGAAAATGCCGATCGATATTAAGCGTGTGCTCGTGTGCGATGCAGTAGATAATGCGTGTGTAAAGCTACTGCAAGATCATCAGATCCAGGTGCGTAAATTCGAAAAAAAAGACTTCTGGCTTCGCAGACTCATCGGTTATAATGTTACATTTCTCACTAACTTTACTGGTTGGTTTACGATTTCGTTGGCAACAGGTCGATTACAAGCTGAAACTCACGAAAGATGAGCTGGTGAAAGAGGTGAAGGTAAGTAAACCGAGCTGTTTTGGCGCCGGTCCCCGGTGCATTGCGAAACGAGTTTATGTAGGACTGGGACTGGAAATTAGAGCTTACTCGGTCCCTGATGTGCGTCATAAAATAATGAATACTGTGGTCGCAGTTAACGTTATCAGCTATGGAAGAAGGATACAATAACATCTCTTCGCGTGTGTTGAATTAAAAACAAAACGCCGAAAAAGGTATAGCCAGACATGGGGAAAGATTCGAGATAAGAAGATCCTCGAACCCGGATCCTTCGATGACGAAGAAACGTATCCCATAATGCGCTGTGATGCTTGATTCAATTAAACGCGCTCGGGGTAGCAGCAGAGTTCGCTTACGAGAAACGATTGCCACAGGCACTGTCGCTGACGCTTGCAGTCGGTCTCGGTTGCCCTGTGGTTCCGCTGAATGGTCAGCACGGACGCACGGAGACCGCGATTAGTGTACGTAGTAAACAAGCCGAAGGCCATCGACACCAACGAAATGGTGTCGTCTCGCATTCCCTCAATGGACGTGACGGTGACGGATTTCATGAATTCTCTATCTCATCCCCACAACCTCTTCCACCCGTTCATCCAAGAGATAATCAATCTAGTTCGAATCTAGTTCGGCCATCTATTTGCCGGAAAACGGGAATCCGAAATGCAATCAAACAGTGTCCGGGTGTCGTACTAATCGATACTTCTTTTCCAGAATTATGATGCTCTCATCGTACGGTCCGATACGAAGATTACTGCCGAAATCCTGGATGCTGGTGCGGGTCGAGTGAAGGCCGTCGGACGGGCCGGAGCTGGTGTGGACAACATCAACATCGAAGCGGCCACCAAGAACAATGTGCTGGTACTCAAGTAAGGCACCATGATGATGGCAACAGGCGCGCGTCATGGGCTCCCCTGTAACTATGTTTTGGTCTCTCCCGCTCTTCCCAATCAGCACCCCGGGCGGTAATTCCATATCCGCTTGTGAGCTCACGTGCTTCCTGATCGGTGCACTGGCTCGGCCCATCTGTCCGGCTGCTACCAGCATGAAGGAGGGCCGCTGGGACCGAAAGCTCTACTCCGGTACGGAGCTGTACGGTAAAACGTTGGCCATTCTAGGGCTGGGACGTATAGGGCGTGAGGTTGGCATCCGGATGAATGCGTTCGGGATGCGGGTGATCGGGTACGATCCGATTACGACGCACGCCGAGGCGAAGGCGGCCGGCATCGAGAAGCTCGAACTGGAACAGATCTGGCCCCAGGCAGACTACATTACCGTGCACACGCCGCTCATACCGGCCACCAAAAGTAAGTGTGCGACCGATGACGACACATATGCGCTCCGGATTGGTGCTCACAATTCCGCATCCTTTTTGTAGATCTGATCTCAACGGAAACGCTCGCTAAATGCCCGAAAGGCGTGCGCGTGATTAACGTGGCCCGCGGTGGCATTATCGATGAGGCGGCCCTGCTGGCATCGCTCGAAAGTGGCCACTGTGGTGGGGCGGCAGTAGATGTCTACCCGGAGGAACCACCGAAATCGGAAACCACCAAGAAGCTCATCAATCACCCGAAGGTGGTCGCTACACCGCACCTCGGTAAGACTTGTTGGCTATTGGCCATTCGAGAGGAACGCAAAACCGATGGCGTCACTCCGTTTAACGGTTCTCTCTTGTAATCCTTTGCCATGGGCAGGTGCCAGTACATCCGAGGCGCAGGTGCGCGTCGCCGTCGAGGTTGCCGAACAATTCATCGCGCTGACGGGCAAATCGACCGTCTACACGCAGTACGCCGGTGTGGTTAATCGGGAGGTTTTGAAGAATGTCTTTTAAATCGAATTCAACTCCATCACAGCCCGGCAGGCACCGCCAGGATGCCTTTAGCTGCAGGCAGCCACCTATTTTTAGGAAACAATTTTCGCTCCTTTAAGGACTATATATTAGTACACCATCATACTGGGGGCATTCCAGTGGCACCGCAACACGCCATAATGTTTTCCACAAAGGAGGGAAATCAATCATCACACGACATGACACCGGCGCGGCGACAAAGAAACGATCGTGATGACGTCACGATAGGATGGTGACTAATGAAATGCTACCGCGCGCCAGTCGGTGTCACCAGAGAGTAATCGGATACCACACACATTTGTCAAATAAAGGGAAAAGCAAATAGGAACCATCCCAAAACGGGATAATTGGGAAGGAATGCAAATAAAGTGGTTTCAATTCGCCTAGAAAGATGATATAAGTCAATAGCTTTTGACCTTCGGTTGGACTATATTGCTTCGGTGTTCCGGTTACGATGAGCTACAGGAATGGAGGACCAACAGGTAGATGGTGGTTTATTTTAAATTAGATCACTATAATGCTCTTAAAGAAAAACGGACATAACATCGAGTAGCGTGACCTAGATTGCAGGATTAATGAGTGAGTGGGAACGGTCCCGCCTTGGCCGCTTTCCCAGACGCATCCCTGACCTCCCAGACGTAAACAGGATCGCTGACTGATAGCAGCGTGGCGTATCCATAGTAACACCCGCTGTTGCTGTGTACTAAACATCTTGACCAGTCTAGACCACGAGATGTGCTTGCAGGAAGAAATACAAAGTTTTTTCCATGCTCCATTTAGCTTGACCAGGACAAGTTAAGAGGATTCTCCGTAGAGTTGTTTTTTCATCTATTTTTTGTTAAACTCTTGAAAGCAAAGAAACCGGCTCTGAGCCTGCTCTTTTGCAAGGGTGGTGCGATGCATCGAATAATGCTGCAGAGGTTTCGTTGCCACTGAAAACATTTTCACAGGATGCAAAGGTCCGACCTAATCAGCACAATCCAGCACACCATGACCAGTTGGTTGTGGTTTTTTTTCCACTTTATCGAATCTTTTCCGGTTCTTTCTCATTC
This sequence comes from Anopheles darlingi, assembly GCF_943734745.1. Classification (NCBI taxonomy): domain Eukaryota; kingdom Metazoa; phylum Arthropoda; class Insecta; order Diptera; family Culicidae; genus Anopheles; species Anopheles darlingi. Next base: position 78,789,925 of record NC_064874.1, on the reverse strand, counting down.
TTTTTCGTGATAACTCTTATCACATTTTATTAAAGACATTTTTTGTTATGTCTCCATGTTTCAGAAATCGTGCATTACTGGTTGAAAATGTTAATTTCGAAAAAGATTCCAGAAGTTTGTAAAACCTCCAGTACATCTTTCGCTTATTCTAACTCAACATGGTGTCATGTTAATTAACCATACGCCTGTGTACGTTAGATACACTGCGAGAACGCTACTTCACGCTCCAATGATACACTAAACCAACGTGAAGCCATTCATAAAATCTCACTTTCTATCCTTTCGTTTCTGACTTCGGGCCTAACACGTGCTCATGCTGGATGAGTACAGGGGACGAGCTACGCGCTTTGCTGCTCTCGGAGAGCGTATACTACGAAAGCACCGATTCAGAAAAGGACATGCGGTCCGATGTCGCCCGACCGAAGGATCTCGAGTTGCTCGTTCGTTTTCGTTCTTACGAGTGTCCTGCGTGTATATAAAGCAACAAGTGCCGAGGCCGGCAGCCGGCAGTTTGATCGCGACCGGGATCGCTCTAGGATACCTTGCCATCGTACCATCTTGTCGAAAGGACATTATCCGCCTAACGCACCGTTCAGTGGTGCCTAGTGAAAGTGAAACCTTATCGTGTTGATAGAGTCTTAAATATCCAATAAGTTTTAATTGCAGCCAAGTGGTTCAAACCGCGCAGAACAGCAAGTGGGCAGCCGAGGGAAGGGTGTTTGTTGAAGAAAACCGTAAGAGCTGATGGTGATACCCGGCGGGGGGTTCTTGGGCCCCGTGGGATGGTTCGACCAATTGATGTCAATTAAAATGGAATCGGAGGCGACTGTGGGTGCAGTGGTGCTGCGATGGTGTAGTAAACGTTGATACATATGTGTGACACGGCATGGGGGAGCAGACCCCGGAAGTGAGGATCAGACGATGGATGATGTCCGACTTTTATGCGTCACGGAGCCCGCGTGTAATGCGATTTTTCACGAGTGGATTAATTAGAGGGAAAACTGCACACCCAGCGCGAAGCGTGAGCAATACCCTCGTAATGATGATGAGTGCATTGTGCTGTTAATACCGGTTCAGTTGATACTTTCTTTGGTGGTGATGTTTGTAGCGAATTGAAGTTCATTACGGGATATGGAATTTTATTTGCAAAAAGCGAAACCGCGTAAATGATGCTATTCAAAGGGCCGTAGCAAATGGAGCAAAATGCAAAATGTAGAGTATGGCAGCCTCACAAGCGTTCTACGTTTTGTTTGAATGATTTCGTGCATCTTTAAAAGCAACAAAATAATCTCGCGATGTTTAAGCATCTTGATCCGTTTGGCTTATGTTGTTAATCTGGATAATCTTCTGCGGTTTTTTCTTGCGGCCTACCTTCCAACGAATACCATATTTCCAAGAACCAACCGCAACTTTAAAGTTGTATCAACTTACAGCCAGCTACCCGGAGCATCCCATTTTCTATGCGTATTTCTTTGTTTAAGGACGAAACTTTCGTGGAACCCGATTTTCATCCCTTTTTTGCGAATAAATGGTTCATTTTTTCACTGTCAACCATTTTATGGTTATCACGGCAAGATAAAATAAATATTCTAAGGACCGTAGAGCGCATAGAATTCGTGGATCTAGCCATTCTTTATCTTGACGTAAATTTTGATATTTAAAGTGGCATACCCTCGTGCTCAATGTTAATGCGCAAAAACTAAAAAACAGTAATTTAGCCAATTTGTATATTTTTGGACGATGAAGCACACCGCATAGTAGATCCACAACCTAAACACCATAGCGCTACGACTAATTCAATGAACTGTTTCTACGAAATCAGCTGCTTGGCTGGAGTTTAATCGTCCGGCTCTAATTTCTCACTCCGGGTGGCTGGCTAATGGGCCTTTCCATAAATTGCTTGAACCACACGATGGAGCCCTACAGACGCACAGTCTTGGCACGGGATACTTCCGCGCCGGCGGATAGTATCACCATGACGAAACGGAACAGGCAATTTGCAACACGTGTGTTTGAGGAGATTATTGCAAGGGCAAGATTTCGGCACTATGCAAGGTGCTATATGCTGAACCAGTTTGGCAACAAATTAATTATTATCGAAAATGAAGATTCATCGATAGTACGAACCATTCGCGGTAGCAACAGTCCAAAAATAAGACCAAAACCCCAACGATAAGGCAAACAGTTACAGTGGAAACGAAACGGTTCAGTGAAGCGCAATATGAACTCGTGACCACACTCTGTGTCGCTTGGAAAGGAAGCATCTTCCGGTTAGAAGGAAAAGTTTTCAGTGGAGCATTTTGATTACCGATGTGTATCGCTGTGCGGTATGTGAACTTTAAGTGTGCCCCATTGTTGCGTTTAAACATATTTGACGAAAAAATTTGTCTTGTGTTTTGGTTGTTTGCACCTTTATACATCGAACCACACTCCATTGTGAAAACTTTCAATTTAAAGTGATCCTTACATTAACGTTTCCTCGAACGGTTGTTCCGCAAATGTAGATACCGAAAGTTGTGCTGACAGCAATAATTTGCCGCCCACAAGGATGAGGAAGGGTTTTTCGTCGAATCATTTCCATCGGTTTCGTGTGTGCGAATGTGCGTATCATTGCTTAGTTGGGCATTAAATTGTTCCAGAAAAAGGAATTCAAACCCGGCTATATAGCTTAGCGTCTGTCACATCGCTTCAACGCAAAGGGAGTGCATTTGTCTCCGCATTGCCGGACGACGAAACCATTATGACCCGACCGGCAACACGTACGCCATTCCCAAGAAGCTGTTGATAGCGGTTTTGGGACGAATGAGCGACCAGACACATGACTAACTGTTTGTAACTGTAACAAACATTCCCCGGGTACGCCGTTCGTAGCCCCATAAAATGGGAATTTGGTCTTCGTCTTCAACACTCCAGTGGAACTGAAAGGATAGCCTGGGCACCGCTGGGGATAGAAGACAGCGTACCGGGGAGCTTTACCACGGAAAAGGGGTCCACCGGCAAGCAGTTCCATTCATAATAATAATCATAATTTTTACCGCTTCGTCTTATGAGTAACGTCCTCGGATCTTAGGATAAAGTGTGCCAGGAATGCTTCATTTTACGTTGTTTATCCGCATATTTCGATTCGCTTTTGTGTCCTCTTTCTGCAGTGAAAGTTGAAAAATGCACAGGATCGCGATTTGGGAATTTGGGACACCTTTGACCCCTTTTTGCTATTAGCTGTACTATATTTGCTACTTTTATAATTATTGATCGCCTTTTGAGTATACGCTAAAGATAAGCACCAATGTTATCAGCTACTACTGACGCGACATACTTCTCCGGATTCATTATAAGTCTAAAGTTCCTCTCGAGCGCTTGAAACTTGGTTGCACCGATGCTCAGAAAGTACTATCTGAAACAATCAGTTTGCTCACGAGCTACAATGTACAGTTTAGCCAATGATACTAATTGCAAACATATTTATTTTCTATTCATTTCTGGTTACGTGTCACCGATCCTTTCGCTAAAGTTATAGTTTCATTTGAACAGTGTTTGGTTAATCCCACGACACGCGTTCGATTTCTGAACACAAAGTGCACTTCTTCCTGTTCCATCCTATCGGAGAACACAACACAGCCAACATGCACCAAACAACAGCATCAACTGGTGGCACAACAAGGACGACTGTCACAACGGTAACACTAGTTATGCTTGGGATGCTAATGGCCGGTCCGCCAGTAGGCCGCTGCACACTGGCTTCCGCCGTCGCCCGCATGTCCTGCGACTGTCCACGAGCATTGCCACTCGAAAGACGCTCCGTCCTGTGGCGAAACCTCACGGGCAAACCTGTAAAGCGAAATCATATCGGGGACGAGGTAAAAGTGGGATTCCTAGCCGGCTACGTGCACTCGAAGGTGAGTCGCTTCCACATTCGAATTGAAACTTGATTGCGATTCCATGCAGACAGTCCTACAAACACCAGACAGCCATACGGTGGTAGCGTGCCCTGATGTCATGTAATGTAAGCTCCAGGGAGTATAAAACAGGCTGACCGGCTGGCCAGTGTGTAGCCGCTCCCTATACTCTGTTGCTGAGCTTCAGGGTGGCGCTAATTGTGATTTATGGTTTGTTTTGTACTAGACTACGCGGTCAGGCAACAGGTTTTCATAATGTTGGCTCAAATATCGAGCGGGACAAACTTCTTTTTTTATTTGATGTTTGTCGTAAAAACCCTCATAAACCGATAAAAACCCTCATAAACCGCAAACAATATTATACAGAAATGTTAATCGCTGGAAAACAAATTCAGCTTTCAACTGGACTGTTTTTTGTTATCAAACACTGGCGGATTCTCTAGCTCAAGGCGATACGGATTACCATCAGCTGGTGCGATCAGTGCGATTAGACAATGCTGATTGATATGTTGATTAAACTCGCTAAGAAGAAATATGTGTTTAAATATGTATCACCATCATCATCCCATTTCCTCATTTCGGTTAGGTCGTACTCGGGGCACTACTATTGGCCGCTGAAAAGATAAACAATGACACTACACTCCTGCCGGGGAAGCGATTACTTCTGCATGCTGTGGACATCGGGGCTCAGAAGTCACCGAAGGCATTCCCAATCCAGTATGTATCGATACAAGTGCTTGCGTGTCCTGGACGATACGTAAATACATGCTTCTACCTGTCCTCTGCAAATCACCGACAGAAAGATGACCGAAATGCGTGACGAGGGTATCGTGGCATTCATTGGTCCCGATGAAACCTGCACCGCCGAAGCACTGGTAGCTTCGGCCTGGGATGTGCCCATGATCTCGTATGTAAGTTTGTCCCCAGCATGCTGGCCCTAGCGGCCCCCAGACACTGTCAATGCCTAATGTCGATTCGGATGTCCTGATTTAACAGAAATGCGCCGACATAGCCGTGTCGGATAAGACGGTGTACAGGAGTTTCGCTAGGACTCTTCCACCAGCCACCAAGGTATCGAAGAGTGTTGCCGCCCTGCTGTTGGCCAACAATTGGCATTGCTTTACTATCGTTGCCGGCCGGCATCCAGCGTGGAGCATGGAAATTGCTCAAGCTATCAAGGTGAGTTCCAGGGGTGGGCGACGGATCAGCTCCCCAACTATCCACCGGTTGCTGCCAGATAACAGCAAAATCTCATATTTTGATAACTTCGTGTGTAGTTGATGGAATCATTTGACTATGGGACACACATGCGAAGGAATGGCAATGTCAGCACCAGTCGCCAGATGTCCTTCACGATTTTTTATTTGTTTTGTTCCGAATTTTTGCCTCTTTCTTCATCCGAAGGGACATAGATTAATACGATCTGGGACTTGGAGGTGTGCTTTAGGAAGGAAATTGAATGTTATTATGTTATTATTGTAGAACAATATTTCCCAGCTGTTTTGGCTACCATTCGATTGCAAAGTTGTCCACATATCTGGCCTTATGACATGGTGTGATTGAATGGATTGAATTGCATTGTATAAAGATAGTGCATGCTCGGAAGTGTTTGAGACAAACTAACAAAATAATTCTGGATGTCACAATATACCACGAATTAGTTTATGAAATTTGTTATTCCAATTTATGCTCTCTGCTTTTTCTTTTATGTTTGCACTTGGAAATGGCACAGCTTCAGGCGGAATCCAACAATCTCACGCTGAATCACTTCCGTATCTACTCCGACTACATTCCCTCGAAGATCTACAAACTTCAGCAAATTGTGGACGAAACATATGCGAGTACTCGCGGTAAGCGAACGCTTGGAATGTGTGATTGATGTTTACTACTTACAGCATTCTAACATTTGCTTCCTCTATCATGTCCTGCCAGTGTACGTATTTGTCGGTGATCACATCGAGATGGTGGATTTTGTGAGATGTCTTCAGAATCGCAAGCTGCTCAGCTCCGGGGACTACATTGTGATTTCGATCGACGACGAGATCTACGATCCAAACATGAAGCGCAACATTTATCAAGGTACTTGGCCACGGTTCCCGGGGTCGGATTTTTGACGAATACGATGATAATCACTGCAATGCCCGTTAGAATATTCTGATTTCTATCAAAAATACATCGGTACGGCCCGCGATAAGCATCATCACAACCGAAAGCGGTACAATTACAAGGATAAGGAGCGGCTACAGGAAGCTTTCCAGTCTGTTCTCCGCATTTCACCACTCTTCCCGATGAACCCGGAGTACCGCGAGCTGTGCCAGAAGTTCAAAATGTTCTCCAGCAAGGAGCCATTCCGGGTACCGCTACCATCCAGTAGAAGCATTCTAGATGCAATTCAGGTGAGAGGCTAAGGGCATTATATTGATGGCCGGTAAGTTCGTTAACTTTTTTAAACCTTTCCCCCTAACCTCGCACACACCCACACAGGTTCCTATCTATGGCTCCTACCTGTACGATGCCCTCATGATCTATGCCCGGGCGGCCACCGACGTGTTGCGTGAGGGTGGTGACATCTCCAATGGAACATTGATTATGCGCCATATATTTAACCGCTCATACCACTCGATCCAGGGTTTCGATGTAAGTTTGTCACGACCGAGCTCATCCGTCGTCCCGTACCGGTGTTCCGCTGTAACCGAGAGATTGTCTTTCATTTCCCCACATGCCCTCCCTCTCCCCGGGGGTCAGGTTTACATCGATGCGAACGGTGATGCCGAGGGAAACTTTTCCGTTATCGCGCTGCAGAAAGACGACAAGGTGAATAATTCGCTGCAGATGTCGATGCAACCGGTGGCGCTGTTCACGTACGGTGCCAATGCTACCACCAGCACGACGACATTGCCTGAGTTTCGCTATTTGAACGCGAACCGGCCGATAATGTGGCTTAAGGGACGGCCACCGATGGCAGAGCCGGTCTGTGGATTCTACAACGAAAAGTGTCGCCCAAAATCGAAGGACTGGCGGTACATCAGCGGTGCCTTCATCGTCCTACTGTTTATGGCCATCTCGAGCGTCATTCTGTTCAAGTAGCGTATCAAACGCTTTCGCAGCACCGGTAACACTGTACTACAGATCGGTTTTCTCTACTTTCCCGTTCTTGCCAGACACTATCGCTACGAGCAGACGTTGGCGTGTTTGCTGTGGAAGGTGGACATGAAGGACGTTATTCTAATCACCTCACCCGATGCGCTGTACAACAATGAGCTGCGGAAGAATCTGGTAAGGCAATCGGTGTACCGGTTCTGTAGTGTGTTTGAACGTTGTGCTGGATGGTGATGCACGAATGGGTAACGGAACGCACCGGGATTCAATCCATCATCATCCTCCTACGCGCCGACAGGTCGCTAAAATGAATCTCTACTATTGGCACGGTCTCACCGTCGATTGGGCCGTATATTGACGCAAGCATTATTGGAGAACATGCAGGCCGGTGGATAAGACAAGGATGGATTTCTTTCTTTGTCTATATAGTCTCAATGAGCTGAAAGAAATATGTATTGAAAGTCTTCGACAAATCTTTTTGAGATCAAATACTGATTAGGCGCTCCCCTCCAAATTGCTTTCAGGTTTGTCAACAGAGCATCATGGTTAATAATCCATCGGATTCCAATAAACGTGCCTACACAACGATCGGTAAGTCACCAAAATGGAGCTAAGGTCCGAAATCGTTTAAACGATTCAAATGTATCCCTTTTCCCGGACTCTAGGACTCTTCCGTGGTAACATTGCTGCCATCAAATATCTGCACAAACGTTCAGTCGACATCACGCGGAATATTCGCAAAGAGTTGAAGCAGATGCGCGAAATCCGGCACGAAAACCTGACGACGTTCATCGGTGCCTCGGTCGATCACGGTACGGTGGCCATCCTGACGTCGTACTGTGCACGCGGTAGCCTAGTAGACGTACTATCGAACGAGGATCTGAAGCTTGATCATATGTTCGTCTCGTCGCTGGTCAGTGACATCGTAAAGGGATTAATCTATCTGCACGACAGTGACGTCGGTTCACACGGGAATCTCCGTTCGAGCAAAATCCTGATCGATTCCCGCTGGGTAGCCCAGATTGCTGACTTTGGTCTGCACGAATTCAAATCGGGCCAAGAGGAACCAAACAAGTATGTATCCGTCGGATTGGCGAAGAAAAGCACAAGAATTTATGTCCGCGCTCCATGTTGCAGGTTCGAGAAGGAGCTACGCCGAAGCCTTTGGAAGGCACCGGAGATACTTCGTGATCCAAACAGTGCACCACGGGGTACCCAGAAGGCGGACGTGTACTCCTTTGGCATCATACTGTACGAAATCGTAGGCAGAAAGGGACCGTGGGGAGAAATCAGCATGAGCTGGCAAGGTACGCGTGATTGCAGCCATTCTGGTGCAATAGATAGCGAGGATTGACGATTGTTTTTACAGATATCGTAACACGTGTAATGACACCGGAGGAATATGGTATATTCAGACCATCACTGCGAGGAATTGACGCTCCCGAGTATGTCATGCAACTGCTGCAAGCCTGTTGGGAGGAGGATCCCGAGGATCGGCCCGATATTCGATTGGTGCGAGTGAAGCTGAAACCGATGCAAGCAGGACTGTATGTATAGCGGGTGCCCGATGGCACACAAGCATTTCTAAGATCCCTCCGTTCGTGTTCGGTTTTCAGGAAACCCAATATTTTCGATAACATGCTGGCTATCATGGAGAAGTATGCCTACAATCTGGAGGGCATTGTCCAGGAGCGCACCAACCAGCTGACGGAGGAGAAGAAGAAAACCGAATCGCTATTGCTGAGGATGTTACCCAAGTATGCTCGAGGTGTTTCGTGGTCCGGTTGATCGTACTTACTTGTCTCTGGCCACATTTCAGGAGCGTCGCCGAGTCCTTGAAGCGCGGAGAACGTGTAGAAGCAGAGTGTTTTGATTGTGTCACGATTTTCTTCAGCGACCTCGTTGGCTTCACGGAATTGTGCGCTCAAAGCACACCGTTCGAGGTGGTGGAAATGCTAAACGATCTATACACGTGCTGCGATTTTATCATCTCCAGCTATGACGTGTACAAGGTGGAAACGATTGGCGACGCGTACATGGTGGTGTCGGGACTTCCGTTGCGCAACGGAGACCGACATGCGGGAGAGATAGCTTCGATGGCGCTTCATCTGCTGAATTCGATCTCGAATCTCGAGATACGCCATCGGCCGGGTGAGTTCATTCAGATGCGTATCGGTATCCATTCGGGCCAGTGCGTGGCCGGTGTGGTAGGATTAAAGATGCCTCGGTACTGTCTGTTCGGGGACACCGTTAATACAGCATCACGCATGGAAAGTAGCGGCGAAGCGCTGAAGATTCACATCTCATCGATAACGTACGGATTGCTGAAAAAGCTGGGCGGTTACAAGTGCGAGGAACGGGGCCTTATCAAGGTGAAGGGCAAAGGGGAGATGCGCACCTACTGGCTAACCGGAGAGGACGACCAGAAACGGATGGATCGATTCGGTTCGAGTGACATGGTGACTAGTCTTAGTAAGTCTTTCGAATGCAGTTGATCATTAGTGTGGTCATCATTCCATGGTTTCTCACGTGTGTCATTGCAGCCATTCCCGATCTTCTGTGTACTCCAGATCAATCCCAGACTAACATCAGTCGACCGTCATTACGGCGCATGATGACGGATGCCGAGAATTACGTGGCTCATCAGCACAGCACGAGCGACCAACAGATACCATCGGTCAGCCTGCTCAATCAGCATGGTTCGCATTTGGGTTGCTACATTTGCCACAAGCGGAAGCTGCACCTTGGTCATCCACCGTTGGTCGATAGCTCACATCGGCTTTCCGTTATCAGTGGTAGCTACGCTATGGATGAGGCCATCTGCACCTGCCGTCAGCGGAACTGTGTTTTGGATTACTACAACGACAACCTGATGACCGTGCGAACAATCCGTGAACCACGTTCCGCACCACAGATCACGTTCATGCAGTGAAGGAACGAAACAACAGCAGGCGTGGCGGCTCCGAAACAAGGTTTCTTAAGTAGGCGAACATAGCTCGAGATAAATGCGATAGGGAAGGGAAAATGTGTGTAACTTCTGGTCCGGCGTTTGCAGAAACGTAAACGGTCGATTCCGGTTTTATCGCTAGAAAAGGACGTAATTTGATAAAATGTTTACACTATCGTCTATGGATAAACTAACCAAAATAAATGTTTTATACATGTTTAGCCAACGGAAATCTCTGAGGGGAGGGGAAAGAATCCGTTACCAAAAATTCAAAAATTCAAATTCATTTGAAGTTACTATAATTTAGTCAGTTTTTATGGCAAACTGTGGATTATAGCAGAGTTTGTTTACTTTTTGTGGCTCACCGGTTTTCCGGAAAAACGAACGAAAAACCAAGGAAAATCTGCGGAAAACCCTGCTGGCGATGATCCACGATATCCTGTTCACACTATTCTCCTCCAATGCGGAACTACCGATCGAGAACTTCACGGTAAGTGCAAATTACGCGAGCATCATGAACCAGGTGCGCTTTTTTCATCGTGCGGTTTGCCGTTTGTTTTAAGATTCCGGAGGTTGCTTCCACCTTTCTGCATCCGGGCGAAGTGAAGATCCTAGAGGAGTTGATACGCATCGCAAACCAGTACAAGGACATCAAACGATTCGTGCAACAGTATGGCACGGTAACGGCTGGATTGCTGAAACCGAAGCAGCAGAAACCGACGGAGGAACCGCTTCTGCAGGGCCTCTATTTGCAAGCGTTTGTAGATGGACTGGAGTTGGTGGTGAAACCGTACCGTGATCTGGTCGTTGAGTTGGAAGCGAAATATCTCAGTCGTCCCCACCTATCGCTGATGTTCATCTTCCACCAAGTGAGCCAGTATCGGCCGCTGTTCGACTTTCTGCTGCAACTGATAAGTGGCGTCGTCACACAGCGTATCCATGGCTGTGCCTTGCTTCCCTACCTACAGCAGTACTGTCTGCATGGCAACGATGCAAACTACCAAGCGGTCAAAACGTACGTCCGGTTCTTCGTTCTACTACCCCAGCATTCCTAACCAGACGCTTGCTTTCTTCTTGCAGAATACAGAAATCGATCTATGCGATTTTCCTCAAGCAGCTGTACGGTTGGTTGTTGCATGGTAAATTCGTCGATCAGTACGGCGAGTTCTTCATCCAACAGATGGAAAGCCTGCCGAAAGCATCCATCACGACCCACAGCGGTGGAATAGGAACGCAGCGAGCAGCTTCCGTAAACACATGCTCCGACAGTGCTAGCATTAATTCAGAACTGTGGCGCTACGAGATCCGACATGAAATGCTGCCCTACTACTTTCCTGCTAGCTGGGCCGAAAAGGTCCTGTTTGTTGGACAAACCGTGCTGATGTTTAACTTCGATCCGCGTCAGCACAACGCTGAACGGCGTTCGGGAGAGAGGAAGCAAAGCAACAAGGGTGCCGCACGGCTGGTCGCAACCAAAGACAGTCTATGGGGAACCCAGGAACACGAGTTGTTCCGCAAGTTTCACCAGTTGCAGTGTGATGAGAATCTCAGCGTGACCAAGTTCGAACATCTGGTGGATGAAATCAAGGAGAAGGTCACGCAGCACATGTCGGTGATCGTGATCGAGGAAGCGGCTCTTGTTCGGCAACTGCGTCTCATGAAGGATTTCTTTCTACTCGGCCGCGGGGAACTGTTTTTCACGTTTCTTGAGCAAACGCAATCTCTAAAGCTGCTCATTGGTCGCGATATCACTGACGGAACGACACGCGATCTGAACCGAGCGCTGCAACTGGCTGCCAACAGCCTCAACGTTGGTGAAGAACTTGAGCAATTTTCGTTTGAACTGCCAGGGAACGATGAATTGCGGAGCAAGTGCTACGATAGCAAGAGCGCCATCGGGCATATCGTGTTAAAGTATAAAGTGCAGTGGCCATTGCATCTGCTGTTTTCACCGAAGGTGCTGGATCGGTACAATGAAATGTTCCGTTTTCTGTTGCGCATTAAAAAACTACAGCACGACCTGGTGCATGTCTGGTCGTACCAGCGTGAGAAGCGCATCCGGCACAATCAGGACGTGGTGCAGTTGCGCAACAAGTTAATGTTTCTCGTCAACAACCTACAGTACTATCTGCAGGTAGATGTCCTCGAGAGCCAGTTTGCGGTGCTCATGGCGACGGTCACGAATCCATCGAAACCGGCTGATTTCGAGCGGATCCAGCGGGCACACACGATCTACCAGGCTAATGTGCTTAGTTTGTGCTTTCTCCTGAATAACTCAACGGCCGGGACGGACCCTTCGGCGGCACTAGGAATGACTACGATGGACGCAGGCATAATACAGATCCAGGAGAATCCAGTGCTAACCATCCTCGACAGTATTCTTTCGATCGTTGATCGGTTCTGCTCGTTCTGTGTCGATTGCGAAGATCCGATGACAAAGATACAGCGCCAGGAATTCACTCGTTACGAGCAAGGGTATGCAGGGGCAATAGAATGGCGCGAAGGTCTTGTACTGGCAATAGTTTTCTAAATTGCATGTCTTCTTCTTCGCAGGTTCATGAGCCACGTCGATTCGCTGCTGAAACTACTGATCGGTCTAAAGGCTGGCCCAAGCAGTGCTCCCTTGTCGCAGCTACTATTGCGTTTAGACTTTAACCATTGGTTCAGTATGCAGGTCAACGAGTGACCGCGAATGAACTGTTTCTATTCGATGAGATATTGGAGTTAAATTAATGTTGCAGGAAGCCGTTTTATCATGTTAGCGTTTTGTTTATTGGTCAAACGTCGACCTGCATCTTTTCCAAATGGGCCTTCATGAGAATGCATTTGGTCATCTGGCACTCGCAGGGTAAGCTGTGTTCCTCCTTTTCTGCATCCAGCAGTGTCAGCTGGAGATCGTATCTACCGGAAGGAAAATGTATGCGATGTAATCTTCAACCAATAAATTCTGTTACACTCATACCTACCTTCGGTTTGTGTCCTTGTTCCTCGTCATTTTAAGCTCAAAGGCAATCGGATCTCGCTGTTCCAGATCCTCACATGCTCCTTCCGGTAGTGGAATCACCGTTTGCTTCCAGTGTGTTTCCGGTGCAACCGGGTTCGTTGAGAGCACGATATCGTTTGGTATGCGTCCCCCCTGCTCACCGACCGGGAAGGTACAATCGAACCATATGCAGAATCCCTGCAATTTACCGGTACGCTGGCCCACTAGCACTTCCTTCGCCTCGAACGCGTCCAGCTCCTCGGTCGTCACTTCTTTCAGATCCAGCCAGGTAACGACGTGACCTTCGTGTAGCAGATGCTCCGGCGCAACGGTAAGTACCTCGGGCTTATCCGAGCCTTGGTGCCGTAGCGCACGACCAAAGCATTGCATACTGACACCAGAAACGCTGTTCCAGCGATCAAACCGTGACGGTACACTGCACGGCGCTAGGTAGATGGTGGCCGTATCGGGAAACATCAGCCCGTTCGGTTTAAGGAAGCGATCGCGTGCCACTAGCACCGAGTCCAGCATGCCCTCATGTAGCAGAAAGAATCCCATCCACTCGGAGACGATGATATCGACCCGTTCCTCTTCGTTCGGTAACCGGAAGTCCTCTACCCGGCACTCGCTCACATCGATCACGTCCTGGAAGTTGTTCTCTTTGATCACCTCCCGTGCTAATCGAGCCAAGTTGGAAGCCTCAACGGCGTACACTTTACGTGCACCGGCCTGTGCACAGAAGATGGAAAGTATGCCCGTACCGGCGCCCACATCGAGAACCGTTTTCCCGGCAAACAGATCGCGGTTTCCAACGATTGCGTTGTGATAAGCATTTTGCCGGGGTCCATCGGTGAGCATCAGCTCGTGCACCTACAAGGAAAACATGTTAATTCGATTTCCCCGAAATCATTTAATTAAATCCTACCTTTAAATCTTCATAACTATCGAAATAAGCGCCAGGATTTGTAATTTGCTCGGATTCCATATTTTCAACACGTTTTCGCAGTTCGTTCATAAATTCGGGTAGATTTCGTGTAGTCTACCCATGCAGCACTTAAACAAAAGCCGTTCCTGCACAATATTCTTGCAGTTTCTACACCTACCGCGCTCATCCAGCAGCTCTTTTATTGCAGTTTCGGGAAAGCGGAAAAAGCGGAAAAGGCGTCGTGCAAGTAAATTTATTTATTTAAAGGTCGTGTGTTTCTGTTCGGATTATCTAGTGGAGTGTGGAAAATCATGACTAAACCGGAGATAAAACGTCGCGAGGAGGAACTGCAATCGAAGCGGGTTTGTCGTTTTTGTCTCGAGCCGGACGCTTCGCTTTTGTCCAAAATCTACGAGCAGCAAACGAAATGCTCAACGGCGCCGCTAACGCTACAAATAATGGCTTGTGTGGCTATCGAGGTAGGATATCGTTGATAGTAATTCACAGAGATTAACTACCGGCCGTAGAAAAACATCGTTTTAGCGGGGGCAAATACCGCTGGACACCTGAAGAGGGTCTCCGCTTCGTCGAGGGATAACGGGTGTCTAAACTATTGCGATGGAGGCTCGCATTTTCTCATCAAATCAAGGCTCACGAGATTCAAAAATGTTGGTTTTTTTCGTTCCTAGGTCTACTCCGGAGACGGTATGCCCGAATTTATCTGCGGCACGTGCCGCGGCGTGATGGAACATAGCTATCAATTTAAGCAAATTTGCAAAAAAGCCGATTCGCTGCTGAAATCCTTCCTTACCTCCGGGGAATGGCCTGCGAAGTTAACGGTGCCGAAGTTAATGCCACAGTCTCCGCCAGCCACAGTTTCTTTGGTAAGTTCCATCAGATTAGGCAAGTGGATGCCCGATTCTTAATAGCTATATCTGGTTGTTACAGTCGATTCCCAAGGCGGAATCACAACCGTCACTTGGCAAAGCAATTTCTTCCAAAGCATCGCCGGATGCCACGCAGCAGCAGCCAAAGTTGGCAATAAAAACCGAAAAGCCTCGGTTAATCGTTTTGGATACGAAAAGTTTACAACAAATCAAAAAGGGACAACTCGTAAATGCTCCCCAGCCGCCTTCGCCACGCTCACGCACTGCTGGCCCACAACACACCTCCACACCGATCGCTCGTCGACCGACCGCTAAACCACCGATAGTAGCCGAGGAGGTGGAATTAGCCGAACCGGTACCGCAACCGGAAGCGGTTCGATCAAAACCTGAGCCTGTTGCAAAGAAGCCGAAAATTTTAAATGGACTAGCCAAGCCAGCTGTACAAAAGGTTGAAGAGAGCTTCGTAACCACGGGTGACGGTACGGTGCAGATGGTACTTACAAAACCGACGAACGTCTCATCGCCCGGTTCGACAGCAAATGAATACAGCGTCGACAATTCCAGTGACAGGAAAGTGTTTCCATGTTCGGAGTGTGATCGATCGTTTCCGCTGAAGCAGCTACTGGACATTCATATGCTTAACCATTCCCGGGCACGGAACTTCCCGTGCGATCAGTGTGAAAAGCGGTTCTTTTCGAAATATGATCTCGCGAAGCACATGTCAACCCATACCGGCGAGCGGCCGTACGTGTGTGTAATCTGTCGGGCCGCGTTCAGCCGATCGACGCTGCTTACGCGCCATCAGGCCGTACACAAGGATCAACCGAAGTACCGGTGCGTTTACTGTGGACGCGAGTTCCTGGCACCCATGGAGCTGGGCAAGCACATGGCACACCACGAGAAGACGCGACCCTTCCAGTGTGCCTCCTGTCCCAAGAGCTTCCGCTACAAGCAGGGGCTGGAGCGGCATGAGACAACGCATATGGCCAATCAGCCGTTCAAGTGTGAGTACTGCCATCTGAGTTTCATGACGAACGTGAAGCTATCGCGCCACTTGACGGCCCACGCCGGTGCTCGACCCTATCCGTGTCGTATATGCACCAAATCTTTCCTGTTGAGTCATCACCTTACGCGCCATCTGCGTAGTCATGGCACGAGTGATTATGCGCAGTATCGTTGCGGAGACTGCGAGGAAGTGTTCAAGGATCCGAATTCGCTCATCTACCATTCGGCGCAGCATGCTACCGAAAGTCTTACGTGTCCCCTGTGTCGCGAGCAGTTCGAGGATGTAGAGCAGGTGGTCGAGCATATCCAGTGGCATTCCGACGCGCCACAGTTTCTCTGTGACTATTGTGATCTGATGTTTATCTCCAAGGAGAAACTGGAGGCTCACTGGAAGGATATGCATGCGAATGAGCTGGCACAGGAACGGTCCTGGGTTCAGCACAAGCAGATCACTATGGAGGACGAGGATTCGCATCAGCGGGAACGGCAGGAACCATCATCTCTGGGGGACGAATCGCAGGAGGGTGCCCTGCTTAGCAACGAGCAGCGTACAAGGCAGATCACGATCGATGGAGAACTGATCGAGGCAGATTTGCTATTAGAATCCGATGTCGCCGGATTCGACGAAGGGAACGGTATTTATCTTTATAATGGTACGTGCGATCGTTGTAATAAGTCTACATTAAACAATCCGTATGTTAATATACATTTCTCCCCGCCTTACTCAACCAGATAATGGAGAAATCTTCCGCGATCAACCGGAAATGGAGAACAATCTGGTGTTCGAAGTGACAGAGTTCGAGCTGGCACCCAAGGATGAGGCAACCGACGATCCGATCATAGACCCATTGGCAAACCGAAATTCGAAATCATCATCACTACCAAAAGAACCAAGCAATGCTAAGACGCTAGCAGATGAAATGAGCAAGAAGCTCAGCCGGCAGCCTTGTTTGGAAAATTTCTTCAACAAAGAAACAAAGAAAACGGCTGCTGATGTGTTGAAGAACCTGCCCAAGGGCGTAACGATCAAAAAGCCAACATCATCGGGCAAGGTACAGGAGAAGCCAACCGCTCCCAGTACCACGGAACCGAAGGTATCTCCAGCAACGGAGCAAAAAAGAAAGACGGTCAACGTGGCTCCGGTACGGGCAGCAAGCACCACCGGTAAAAGGACTTCTGCGGAAGCCCCGAAGAGCTCATCAACCGGAAACACGGACAAAATCTCGCCTAAGGCAAAGGTGCGAGTTGTAACGAAACACAGTCCCCAGGAGGTGGCAAGGGAGAAGTCTGTCGCAGTGAAATCGGCGCCTGAAAGGAAGATGTCAAGCAGAGCAACGGCCTCCGTTGCAGGTAGGTCGAGCGCGGCGATAAAGCGAACAGCTGAACCGGCCTCTTCGCCCGATGAGGAAGCGGGTCCTAGCAAACGGCAAACGATACAGAGAGCAGCCATCATGACTAGCAATACAAAACTAGATGCCACTAGCCTCCGGGCGATTAAACGTGTAGCTGCCGGTACACCCGTAGGTAAACCGATCGAGATGAACGTCGGTGGACAGAAGATCAAGATGCACAAGGTCTACATGAAAAAGTCGGTCCAAGCCCCACAGCTCAAACTGAGAAGCAAACAATAGGAGGGATAGTTGTTTCTAGGATCTCAGTATAAGATTTTATTTTCTGGTTTTTGCTTTCCAAACTTTTCAATCGGCAATGGAACAGACATGCAGTTTTACAAGAATCAAATGAGTATTCGACTGTTGCCAATCTAGAAGCGTTAAGTTTAATTAACTTTAAGTCGGTATTCGTCAATAAAATAAACCCATTAAAAGTGCTTCTGCGGTTCGTTGTTAATTTAAACTCAACTTGCTGCTCTAAACGGATTCCTTGGTAGAAAAGGTAAACAAAATTACGCATCGCTGTGCAGCTGTGTGTTTGTGCAATTAGTGGCCGTAGTACGTGACTAGTAACTAGTACCAGCATCTAAAATGGGCCTGCTACCCCTCCACCTACACGTGGCCACGACAGGGGCTGGACGATAGATCGCACACTTATTGGTACGGATGGCCGTTCTCCTCTATATTGCGCTTAGTATTGGGGACGATTTGCTGGCGCTCGGTAGCGCGCTCTACGATTGTCGTGGTTCGTGGACGGAATGTAGATCGCAGTTGGCCTTGGCACGTAAGGAACGCCAATTCGAGTCATTGATACTGCAACGTTACCCGCCGGATCGGGAGAACAAGGACGACGAGGACGATCGACGACGGCGACGACGCCCACAACAGCAACACAGAGGCCAGCAACTGAAACAAAGGATGTCTAGTGAATCATTGGATAGTTGTGATTATGCTTTCCCCGAATCCATCCCCTCGCCAGGCTCGATTAGCCTGGACAAGAGCTCTTCGACCGAGGTGGTGTACACTCTCGAAAACATCCGGGAGGTAGCACCGGGACTATGCTTCGTCGTTACTGGCACGGTGCTGCTCACCTGCGAACGCTTTGCCGTGAATCTGATGCTGAAAAACTCCGACATAGCGCTGCACATCAACCCGCGACTGCCACAGAGCTACATCGTGCGCAACTGCTACGTGAAGGGCAACTGGGGCCGTGAGGAGGTCGCTTCTCCGCTCAGCTTCAACCTGCATCGTGGCCACCGATTCGCCCTGCAGATACTAGTGACCAACGAGGCCTTTCTGATCTGCGTTAATGGGCGGCACTGCAATTCGTTCAAGCATCGTCTACCGTATCGGAAGATCTGCACGCTCGAGGTGAAAGGTGACGTGCGGGATGTGGCCGTCGATCAGTGTTACATGGACAGCTATCCCCAGCTAGAGCTCGAAATCGTCAAACGACGCACACCGGAGGAACAGCGGGAAGCGGCGGAGGTGAATGAACTGGAGGGTACGGAAGCCAAACAAATGCCCTACACTGGCGTACTACCGGTCCCGTTCACCAACGGCCAGAAGCTGCACATCTTTGGACGCATCAAACTACTGCCACACTCGTTCTACATCAATCTGCAATCGAGTGCCTACGTTTGGCCCCATCCGAACATCCTGTTCCATTTGAACCCGCGCTTTGGCAATGTCGGAGGACGGCACGTCATCTGCCGCAATAGCTGGCGTAATGGCAAGTGGGAGCGCGAGGAGCGAACGGATAATCCGAGCGACCTGATACCTGGCAAACCGTTCCACCTACAGATTGAGTGTACCGATGCTGGCTACCAGGTGATGCTGAACAACAAGCTGATTACGGAATTTATATTCCGGGACAATCCGCGGCTTGTCGAAGCGGTCTACATACAGGGAGACATCAAGCTGTACGACGTTGTGGTGGAAACTGCCTACTAGATTAGATGTGTGCGATATAGATGATTCCAAAAACTAGTGTAACCTACGCTCACTGAGAAACAATAATTCGAGGCTTATAGTGTCCTGTAGTTTGTAGTTAGAGGGCACGATCTTGCGTGCATCATGTATGTGTCTTTGGCGGACAATTTTCGGCTGGCAGCTTGCTTGCAGCTTGTCTTATATATTCTATTCGATTCGGTAGATGGAACAATTCCGGCTGTTACTGTTCCGCAATATTGCTCCCAATGGGCCCAAAAACGAGAACAATAAAGTAGTTGTTAAGAGACGTTAGATGGGAAGCCAAACTTTATTTCTTGTTCCTAGTGTTTTTTTTTTGGTTCCAAACCCTTATCGGTACAATGTGCTTTCGTAACGGCAAGCGTGTTCTTATCGCTTGAGGTTCTGTGTTTACCGGGAGAATTTTTGATTGTGGATTCTTTGCACGAACTGTGTACCAGAACTGTAGGTCGCTAGGCTGCGCTGTTACTCGATCCAATGATGAAACCAAAAATTTTAGCAACTTAAGCTTCTATTTTAAGCTAAACAAGTTAAAATTTGTATTCTTTTCTATCATTTTATGATTCTTCTACCCAAGCTTGAACTTATTATTCAATTCCCACATGTTACGCGTGGTGTTGGCTCATCGAATTACGCACGCTTTAATAATATCTTTTTTTAAACACATGAGATTCCATTATGATTTCTCGGTTTCTGTTTTAAGCACGATGATCAAACAATACGTACAGGAAAGGCCAATCCTATGATCGCGGTTAATGTTTTTACCAAAAAATTATTTACTTATTTAAATTTGTTTCATTCAATTGTTCGCATATATTTACGTAAATGAACATTTTTCATTATTCAACAGACTGTATTTATTTCATGACATGAGGCTATTTTTGATTTCGGTGGTATGACTCGTCCACTCAAATTGTACATTCCAATGTTGCGATCTGGGTAATTCCAGTGAGTTACTCGGTAAATACATTACTTAGCGAACCGGCTATAGTCGGGGCTCGTTATCACTGGACGATATGGCCATGGCTGTTATTTTAATGGAAGCATTCGTATAAATAGCGTTGATAGCTCAGTGTTGAGGAATACTTGTCGGCTAGCAGAGTCGTACTGCTCAGTTGCTGTACTTTTGAATCTATACTGCATCATTTAACCAGAAAGTGCTACAGAAGATGTCTTTGGAATCGTTGGAAAGCTACAACTCTGACCTGAGTTCTTCTCCAGAAGCCACGTACACGGTCAACAACATTCGGGAGTTAGCCGCGGGAGTGTGCTTCGCCGTTACGGGTACGGTGTTACCCGACTGCAGCCGCTTTGAGGTGAACCTGATCCTGAACAACTCCGACGTAGCGTTGCACGTCAACCCCCGATTTTCACCCAACTACATCTCGTATAACTCCCTAAATGTAAATAGAGGCTGGGAAAATGAGGAAAACTGTTCTCTGATCGAATTCAACTTGAAGCGTGGAAAGCAATTCATCCTTCACATACTGGTGACCAACGAAGCTTTTCTGATCTGCGTCAATGGACGTCACTGCCATGAGTTCTGGCATAGACGACCTTACTGGAAGATTTGCAGCCTCGAGGTGAAGGGGGACGTACGGAAAGTGGCCGTCGAACAGTGTTACATAGAAAACTATCCGCTGCAGCCCGTTAAGTTCGTTCCACGGCGTACACCGGAAGTACAAAGTCGGATTAAGGAGAAACGACTATCTACAGACAATAAGCAGAAGTTGCAGGCCGAACAAATGCCCTACACCGGCCTCCTGGAACTTCCATTCACCAACGGCCAAAAGCTACATATTATTGGGCGTCTGAATACAGAGCCAAACAGGTTTCATGTGAATCTTCAAACAAGTGCCTACGTGTGGCCACATCCGAACATCCTGTTCCATCTGAACCCGCGCTTTGAAGGAGAGCGCGTGATTGTCTGCAATAGCTGGCGCAATGGATGGGCACACGAGGAACGATCGGAAATTCCGCGCGATATCCAACCCGGCACACCGTTCTATCTTCGGATCGACTGTACCGTTGTTGGCTACAAGGTGATACTAAACGGTAAACGGATTTTAGAATTTGTGTTCCGGGACAATCCGAGACTCGTGAATGCCGTCCACGTACAGGGAGATATCACACTGTACGATATAGCGATAGAGAAGGCTTTAACTGCACGAATAGGCTATGGGGAGTCGTGAAATGTGAAGGAAACCTGAAAACTGTGATTCTTAAAGAAAATTAAAATAAAAGCTATAGGTTTTAAACAGCACAAAAAAATACGAATACATACATTAGAAAACACACAAAAACTCTTTGTCAGACTATACCATTTTATTGTAGATCCATTACATCAACAGCTAATTTTGAGCCATTGCATTTTGCAAAAAAACATAAGTCAACAGCATGTTAAATTTGTCAGAGGATTTATTTTAATGTAAAATCGTTTCCCAAAGCCGTGACATTCAGAACGAAGTACGGCAGGGAGTTAAAACTAAATTTTAAACGATAAAACCAGTGCGTTAGTAAAACGAACACTAAACCAAACAGTACGCGTATTACTTAAGGACAAAGCACACGTAACGACCGTGTCACCTCCGATTGCATATCCTGCAGCCGTTGGAACGGTAACGGAAGAAAATGCTGAAAATGCTTGGGAAAAGCGGCTGGTTGGTTGGTTGACTAACTGGCTAGGAGTGTACCGACGGACAGGATGCTTTTCGAAGAGACGAACCCACAGTGAGCCCGTCGCGAAAGATGACTGATGGGAGAAGTTAGGAGCTGGGTGTTCTGAAACGGCTTAGGCCATATCGTGCTTTCCGTCCAACCGTCGCATCTGCGATATAAATAGGTATTTAAATTAGCAAGTAGCAAGATGATGGTATGACGATACTAAGCTAAAGTATGATGAAATGAAATGAAATGAACAACGATGATTGATTAAAACATAACAATTATTTTATAAAATACAGAATTCAACAGTACGACTCGTAAATGTAAAAGCGAACAGCATGTGCACGCTAAAAAGATGACAAGATGAGACCCCCGCGATGGTTTGCCTTGGTTTGATAAGCATTGGGGTATTAGGTGGTGATGATTGACTCCTCCAGCGTTGCATGTTTCATCAGGTTCAACATTACCTCTTTATCGTCGGCCGCCGTACGGTAGCGTTCCGAGGCACAGTTCGAGGCCGGAGCCTTAAACAGTTGGCAGTATAGGAGGGCGGCCGTAATACCACCGAGAATCGGACCGGCCCAGTAAATCTGCAATGCAATCGAAGATGATCGTTAGAATCGTATGTCGATTGTATGATCGGGATGGAGCATTCCGTCAAACCTACCCAATGGTTGTTCCAGTGTTCGGTCACGAGTGCGGTACCGAAGGAGCGGGCCGGGTTCATGCTCGAGCCCGTATACTCAACGATTCCCAGATGACCGAGCGTGACGGTCAGACCGATGGCGAGCGGTGCGACGAAGCGCGAGTCCGGCTTGTTCTCATCACACACTCCAAACACGCACAGGACGAGCACGAATCCGAGGAAGAACTCGAAACCAAGGCCCTGCAGCTCGGTCACACCTTCCTTGAGACCCGTATTACCGAGACCGTTCTGGAAGGACTTTGGGATGAGTACATCGAGAGCGGTCGTCGCTGTGACGGCACCGGCACATTGTGCTCCGATGTAGAGGACAGCACGGATCAAGCTAACTTTGCCGGCCGCCAGCATACCGGCGGTTACGGCCGGATTGATGTGTCCACCGCTGATGTGACCAATTGACTGGAGAAAAAAAGTAACAGGATTATGAGATGATCGCCTTGACTTCCCATCGATCAAATGATTAAGTCTAGTTGAGTGTGAAGATAACGAATCCCACAGAAGCTGTATCAGGGACGTCATGAGTTGTACTCTCTTTAGTTGTTTGTATGAAACAAGAGTTAAGACATAACAAGGGTATAATTAATGAAATAATTTCAACGCTACTGCTCGTCCTGAACTTTGCAGCCAAACCTTTCATTGATCTTTAATCAATAAACATCTCGTATCTACATAAACGACCGATTAAGTGATATCTATCTACCAAAAGCTCGTCCATAAATTTTATCATTTGCATAAAAACATGTCCAACTAGTGGCTCTTGTGAATGACGCAAAAGAATCATCTTTGAAATAAACGAGACAAGGCTTTATCAAACGTACGATAGCTGACAAAAGCATCTATCACGTGAGATGCGATGGTTGGTTTATAATGATCTCCGAAAATTCCCACCCTAAAGCAAGGAGTATCATCCATCGCAAGAACTCTGACACCGGCTTGAGAATGCCTGGACGTCACGAAGTCACATGAGGAGTCTTGACGGCATTCAAAACAAGCCATTAACGTCGTACAGGCAGCAGCATGCGACGAACCAACGCGACACAGAACACAGAATAATACAAACACTCACCATAACCACCATAAAAACACTCAAACCGAAGGCCAGCGAAATCAACGTCTTATCACCGTTGGCGTGCGTACAGGCGGCACAGGCAAAGAAGTTCAAGATGAAGATACCTGTGTGAGAAGAGACACCAGAACACCCGCATACCATTAATTCTCCTGTCCAGCGAACCCAGCACATCATTCATCATCGATCGATCGGCCACGTACCTACGAACTCCGCCAGTAGGGCCCTCCAGAGGCCACTCGATTTGTCGGACAGCTCGTCCGCTCCCAGCTTGTAGCCCATGTTGATGCCGGTGGAGGTGGTGGTGTTTGATGAGGGTTGTTCTAACTCCTACTTACGGCTGAACTCGAGTTTGGCGTTGCTTCTATTCGCTTTCGCTGTTCCGCAGCTGGAAAAGAGAAAACCACAGGAGGTGGAAGAATAGAAGGTGTGGGATGAGAGATGAATCTCAGTGTCCGATTACCGTTGGGCAACGCAACACTGACGTCAGTTCGCGTTGGTGCGGTTTAAGATGTTGCCTTATTTTTTGCACCGCCTTTTGGCGGCTTCGATACACTGAGGTTCCTTACGATGGCGATCGTAATTTTGCTTTGGCGTAATGTGATCAATGCTTTCTGCCTAGTCACAGCACGTCGAAAGATGCCGTTATGGTTTACAGCACGGAACTTGCATCGTGCTCCAATTGTAAAACACGCGTGATGGTTTGAAGTGCTTTGCCGTGTGCATGATTTATTTCCATTCCCATCGAATCGAAGATTGAGAGCGTAAATCTCATATCGGATTCGCGAAAGTTTTCTTTTCTCTTACTGACGTAATTTCTACTCCAAGGTCCGCTTTTGGATCTCGCGAATATGATTTATGTTTAGATTGTTCACTTCAGTTATTGAGTAGCGATCGGCGATCAATAATCTGAAATGCTATCCTAACTGCGAACACCACTTCGACACCGTTCGTTGCGGTCACCCGTGGTGCAACCAGTTCATTAAAGAAAAAACAGTTCCAGAATACTTTAATCTCTGCCAAACTGTTCCGATCCGGAAGGCGGACCACATTCCACAAGTGAACGAAACCTGAAGCTCGGTATCGAATGGCGGGAGTTGACCGAAGCAACGAAGAACAACGAACTACAGCGAAACTGCGGCCTCATCGGGAGCAGAAGAAACTGTTTACAGCTACAGAAGCGGGAATTCCCCTGTTTCCGCCACCGCCCGGTGACCGGTTAAACCTTCGCCCCTCCTTGTGGCATCTGCGGCCCCGCGAGTATCATGATTGATAGCCATCGCCTTGCCGAGGATGGCGTGATGGCGTGTCAGATTCATTTCGGTCACATTTGGACAACATTCCACAATGGTCGGCCAGTGGACACACATTCTGGATTTGACCTAGTAATTCGTCGTTGGCGGAGGGGCGGAGACCGTTGTCTCCAGGAAATGTTTTGCTTCGAATTCGAAGTAACCGTTTCAAGTTCAGCTTTGTGGCAGTGCCAATGTCGTCGCCATCGGTATTGGCACAAGTGCGCACCAAGTTCAAGTCCTCCTCTGCGGCTGGTGTCAATGCTAATCGATGCTTCTACGATTAGCCTTCGCCAAAGGAAGGAGTCTCATTACCAACCCCATTCCGCGCGTGTGCGTCGCTGCAACAGCGATTGCAGCTACACCCGAGTCTAGGTGCAGTGTCGTCCTACGAATGGATGGATGGCGAATGACCAAAACACAAACCAAGCGGACTAGGTCACGGTTTCGTTGCAGTTGGAATAAAATATTCACTACCTCTCCATTGCCATCCGTATTGATCAGCAGCAGCACCAAAGTAGGCGGTAGCGAGTGCATCGCCTACTGCCGACGGACCGGACGGAACGAAACGAAATTTATGTTCTCCCGTTTTAGAGGCCTCTGGTGGTGGTATGCCGGCCGTCTTCCTTACATTCAATGTCAGCATGTTCGATGCCAACCTGGTCATTGCTGGTGACACTACAAACTGGTGTCGTCCCTCATCGACTGATGCCTTCGCTCATCAAGCGAATCCCCGGCACTTAACTATGATTGATCGATCGAGGGGAAGTGTTCCCGGAGGGAACAAGACAACAGGCGGCGTCCTTAGGATCCCGTGATTAATGAACAAGTAAAGCGCCACAATTGTCAACTAACGCGTGGCCTCGCGCGAAGTTACTTTCCACGCCAAAAAGGGGGTCCATCATCACCGGTGACAAAGGAACACAACACCAATGGGCAGGTGGTCACATCGCTGAGCATCCCGGAAGCCGGAAAGCGTCTAGCGGACAGCAACTGGTTGCAGCAATGGAGTGATTTGATAAATGGCAGGCTAATTGCTGGCAGGCACCGGTTGGTGTTAGGTCAGCCCTGCCACAGCTGGCAATTGTCGCTCGGGTGCGAGATGTATGCAACGATGTTGTGCACATCGCGTGCACTCATCACGGGGCCACCAGCCACCACCCCTTTGACCTTTTGCCGGGCTGATGGTTAAGGGAAAAGTGTTTAAGCTGATGGCGCGTTCGGTGTGGTGCACGCAAAGCTATGCACACGCACGCACGCGTGCGAACCTCCACCGGAATGCATTCGGATGGGGCCTGGCCGATGGCACTCTCTCGGGTTTAGTTTTCTGTTAAGGCGCCAGCACACTTTGGAATTGAAAAGCTTGCTAAAATTTATGGTCATATGGCATGATGGCTGTGGGACCTTGATACGCATACGCACCGATTAGAAGTTTTTCATTCACATCCCCAGTAAGGAATTAAGGCTTACACTCCATAGCCGGCAACGTGATACATCGTTTTTCCGAATTGGAAAAGAGCATGTATGAAAATGTTCATTGTCTAGCCATTTGATTCTGTTGACGTATAAAATTGTTCAAATTTCAGTGCTCAGTGTTTTTAAATAATCTTAATTTCATAAAACATTTTAAACTTCATTGCCGAAGTGAAATGCAAATGATGAATTCAGTGCCACTGCTTTAAAACGCAACTCCACTGTCCCTGTTCTCAATTGCCTCCACTAGATACTCCCAGGCGTATGCTAATCCTTACAGTTGCCAGTTTGAAGCCCGGAGATCGCATCTCAAAATACAATAAAACACGTGGCTACCCCTCAACCTCACCGCACGATTGTGGCCCCATTTCGAGAGAGCCGCAAATAAGACAATTAGTTACTGCAGTAGCATTCGAAATGGCACTGGCAATCGTTTACTATTTACGATTAGGCACCGCTTTGCCGTTTTATCGTTCGCTTATCTCTCGAGGGGGACCCTCGTGGCCCTTATATTCGATGGCTGTGTCGGATATGTAGGTAATTAGTTTACTTGGCAAATATTGGGCCCCTTCTTCCTAAGAGGGATAGACGGGCTTGTGTGTGCGCGCGCGCGCCCGTTTTCACATTAAACAATGCTGCCGCCACCGGTGTGTGTTTACCGGAACAATAGATAACCCTATCAGCGCAAGCATCGAGCTCTCGAGTACCGAGGAATGCCGGACACGCCGCCGGCGAGAAGTGATTGTTGAGCAGCAGCGCATTGTATCTATCGATTGGTGCACCGGACGACGACCGGGACAAAGTGACCAGATCGCGACCTTCGCTAGGTGCTAAGCGCGTGGCCACGCTGCCCCAAGCATCCCCAAGCCAAACGCATGGCTCATTCATCGCGAGTCAATCGTTTCGCGCGCAAATCGTGAGTTCCGGAGCGCGCGATGCGGCTGGATTTCCCTGCGTCACACCAGGATGCTGCCGGTGAGTTAGGGGATGAAGTTACGATCAATGTTTCGTTTTAAATTCGCGAAATTTTCCTCAACTTCTTCCTCAATCTGATGAGTCATGTTATTAGTCAGGTGTGTTTCGCAGGGTATAGATGGACGCGCTCTGGACAGTCATTGTAATTAACGCGTGTGATTCCATAATAAGGTGAGTGATACCCTGCAGGCAAGCATGCCCGTTGAATGATACCTTAGCTTAATTTGCGTGATCTTGCGAACAATGGGCCATACCCAAATGTGGATCATCGCACCCAGAAAAGGGTTTATCATATTAAGGTCGATCGTGTTATCATGCCCATGCCCAGATGATGTCAACTAACGAGCACGCTAATGAGAGCATCATTTCGATGCCTCAGGAATGAAGGCAGCAGCTGTTGTAAACAAGTCGCACTTCATTAAACCTTCAGCGGCATGCGAAGATACTTATGGAATGCTATTGAGCGAGATTCAATGTTTTTTGTGTCGATAGACAACTGCGCAGAAACAGAAAATTACAAATAAGGTGCGATCATTCGTACCTAGTGCTTCCCTGGAGTAATTAGCCGTGGCCACACGGGGCGAAAACCCTAGCGCAAACGAAAAAATTAATGCCAAAACGGTTTCGCTTAACCCTTACACGCTGTCAAACTTTTATACGTCCGCGGACTTTTTCGCTGAACCCTTGACGCTATCGAACGCTTTATTTACGAAAATGTAGGTTCTTTTCGTATTGTTTTTGCATTTTTAATATAAATATAACAGCAACAGCAACAAAATCGTTAAAAACTGCAAAATTTATTCGGAAATCAACTTCAGCGGCCAAAACACAGATGAAAACAATACGTTTGACATTTCGGCATAAATTTTCGGGTTTTTACCCCTGCCACACGAAGCGAAAACATTTTGGCATTAATGTGCAAATTTGCGCGCAAATTTTCGCCCCGTGTGGCCACGGCTATTAAGTCGTCATTTGGAATTGCCCGTTTTTTTTTCTTCCCGATGGATAATTGATTTGCGGCGTTGAATCAAACTGCGTGTAGCTGGACATTGGAATGCCACAAACAAGAGTCGAGTCAGGGAATAGTAATCGGACAATTACACCTCTCATAATGTCCAGCCAGCCAGGCACCTGAATCCTGAGCGCCTGCATCGCGATTCCCAATGAGTAATGACGTTTAAATTGTGCTGTAGAATCACTGTCGGTGCAGAATGCACGATATACATGGACCCGACTGTGACTCGTTAGATAAACGTTCCGGTACTTCTCCAGGAAAGATTCTAACCACAACCGCGTTGGTTCCGTTAGAACGAGAAACACAAGTGGGACTAATGACGCCTGAAGGCGGTAGCTCCGTCTAGCTAAATTGGGCAGCTGCGTAGAGCTGCGTACAGCATCCATAAAGCCTTCTCCGAGATCTCGAACGCAGATAGCCGCAACGCCCGTAGGCCGGACGTTAACCACGCATCGCGCTCACGCCTCTAGAACGGAAATGGCTATTTCTGCTGAATGTGTTCTAAATTGCTCACCGCATCATCTTGGTGGTGCTGGCCGGTGATCGTAATCACGCTTATCTACCCAACCACCGGTCGGTGGTCGGTGTGCCAGATTGTTGCTGCTCTTTAATAGCCGTGCTGTCACTTGGGTTGTGGCATTCAAAGTGTCGAACAGAGTCGAGCAGCGTCGAGGATGGCCGAGTGGAGTCACGCCGAGAAGGGCTCATATTTCATAATGATTGTTCTCGAACCAGTGCCTGACAGTGTGCTATGCTGAATAAGTCGCTAATTTTTACCGCATGCACAAGGTTGTAAAGCCTTGTCATTGCGGGGACGTGTCCGTCACCGCTGATGCCACTGCGGTTCGGTCGCAATTTGATGGGGCGGACGGGTGTGTTTGTTGTGCGATTCCTCGTGAGGTAGAGGCGCTGGAAGAAGGTCCCGCCCGAACCGTCAGGTGTGAGCCGCACGATCCTCACGCCGGTGTCCGTGCGATCGCTTATCCGAATGCTATCCGATCGGCGTGTCAAGATACACGCGGTATGAGTGAATGATAAAAATTCTAATAACCACAACCACCAACGCGCGATCACGATTCCGCGCGGACGCTACCGATGACCTTTGTCGCTGTTGAACGCGAGTGCAGCGGCATTATGCTGTATGGACACGATCGCACTAATCACTCCCTCGACAACAAGCAATTTAGATGTGGATAAACACCAAAATGGCTTGCGATTGAATCATGAAATCAGAAAGAAGCGGCACGCACGACGCGAACAGATTGCGCGTAAAATGCAGAGTACGAACGCAATCGTTGTCGTCGCCGTCGTCGTCACGTTGTCTGATTCCAAAGGTCCACAGTTGGCGTGACAGTTTGTACCCGATTCATCATTGAGCCGAGATTGTCTGCAATTATCGCCGATGAGATAGATACAGACGCTGGGCTGGGCTGCTGGTGCTCTGCTATGGTAAGGCTCGCTGTTACCGAGCCCTTAGTCGAGGCGATTGCACTTGGTCTAGCTGTTTGCGGGTGTTGGAAAGCGGCAAATCAATAGAACGAATGAACGAACGCAAAGTGCGCTAACAACCGTAGCAAACAGGATGGAGAGAGTTAGTAGCTGCCAGCGGGTGGAAATAATTTAATACCCGTCTCGGCGGCGATCGTACGCGCAACAATGCGACTGCGGGTGTCACAAATCATTCAGACCACTTGAACATTCGCTTACCCGGTCCCGACGTTAAGATGGAACGGAAAAGGTCTCAGCAGAAACATTATCCAGACGGGCGCGTGGCCGCAATCGGATCGCTTTGCTGCAAATCACTCTTCCTTTTGAGATCTCATCGTAGATTTAGCTGGTAGTCTTTTTAGTTAGCAGCGATCCTTAGGACGACACTCGTTACACTCGCATTTAATGTGTTTGTAATACCGAATACACAAATACGTATTCGAGAATATAGAAGATTGCGCTAAACGCGTGTCATTGACCACATAGCAAACACTCACTTGTACACCATAAAATAATGGCTACAGGACTGAAAACTATGGCGCCCAAAGTCGAACACTTGAGATTCTCTGCCCTGACGCCATTAATTATAAGCGCAAGTTCTGTACATTTGTACTTGATAACGAAATAAGAGAACTATCTAGCGCCACGCTACACGGCAATTTGGCAAATGGATCTCGCTTCTTTAGTCACTAACCATTAGTTAACCCCTCCACAGTTTCAAGTGCCTAATAAACCCTAATACACCACCATAAAATGATGATTTTGCAACAAATAATAGGCAACAGGTATAATGAATTACTTACCAGTTGGCTTGAGATGGTATGCTGGTTGTCACCTGATAGTGATGATGATGGTCCGGCAGTGCGTAGTTTATTTCTTCAAACGATCACCGAATCTAACTGTTTCACTTTGCCTTTCCCTGCCACTAAACGCACGCCCTTTTCTTCTTATCGAAATGCGGACGCTCTCCAAAAGGGCCAATTGAAGGTTTCACAATTGACGTTCCGTGTTCCCGCTAATTGTTACCTCGTAGTAACACTTTTACGATAAAATACAGCGCTTCTGCAAACTGTGTGCAAACGACGTAAAACAACGGTTTCGATAAGCGAACGGTTACAAGTGAAGAGGACACTTCCTAGCTGGTTACCTGCGTGGGTTTTCGGTCCGATCGAGCGCCGCTCAGAAACGATGCTGTTCGCACGGAAGATAAACGAGAAGTGGTAGCTCAAGCCACTTACTGCTCGAAACTGTACCGAGCGCTGACTCGCGCGCCGATGAGTTGCGAGATGAGTGGGGTTGGCGATCGCCGGCGCGGGTAAATTTGGAAGAGGAAGCAACCGGCTCAACCGTCGCGATGGTGACCGTTGTAGACCGTTGAGGACGATGTTTCGGGCGTTCAAAGCAGTCCGCACTTCTATGCGAGTTTCTAACCACGCATTTCGACGGATGTCAATGGTTTCAACATAAGATCTGCAGAATCTAATATAGCCCTTCATAACAAAACGCGGTGTAATAGAAGACGTTTTATAAATAGCAACATAATCCCCAGTTCGCGGGTATACCGAAGCGCGGGTTTTATTTAAACGCCGTCCTTTGAAGCACAACAACATATTTTGTTTTTTGACTCTTCTCCCGGTCGCATCATATTTGATTGTCTATGATGCCTTGACACACACGGTCAAGTGCCCCGAAAACGGTCGCAAAACGTGTATTTAGCGTGAATTTGGCATCTTTTGTTTAGCGATTTTTTAATATGAAAACACAGTGATGCTAGTTTCATCAGTAGTTTTGATGCTACGGTATTATAAACGTTCTTTGTTAAAGGTTGATGCGAGTAAGACGAGCGGACTTTCAAACCGCTGTATCTTTGTCAGTTTTGCTTCGATTGAATTCAAATGTTTTGCACAAGATTCTTAAAAGGTTTGCCATTAAAGGAAAATTGTTAAAATATTACTACTCAGCTCAATTTTACCTAAAAATAACATTTTATAAATTGAGTTAGCGATGGTTTGAGAAAAGCTCAATGGTATTTAAAAAAGCTCCAGGCTGCATGAAAAAGCTCTCATGTTTGTATGTGTGCGCGACGCTAGCGCTCCCAAGCGGCACCACATCCGAGCACGTTTTTATCTTCAATTTTCTTCAGCCATTTATTACTACTTACTGTCCTCATCATCGACAGGATCATCTTTTACAATTCTTGTTCAACTCTATTGACCTGGCACTTGAACGGTGAACGGCGTTAATAACTGCAGTACGTCATCTAAATGAAGACGAAGGGCGCCAACTGTTAGCACGTGCGTGCGATTGCGCTTCAGCTGTCCATTTTTATCTTATCAATCACTCCTCGGTACTGCCTCTGGGTAAATCTGTGTCAAAACGCCCTGTTCGATCTTCTCCCAGAGGAAAAAGAAACAACATCGGCGCATTGCGATGGTGCGACACCAACGGAACCAAGAGCAACGGGGCGGCGGTAGATTCCCACCGAAAACGGGGGACCGCTATCGGTTACAATCTATCATCTGGCGCACCAGCGTGTTCCGAGAGTGCAGTATTTTTAGCAGTCCGTATGTTCGTTACGATTCGTTAACTTTTTATTAAGCCAAACAACAGCGCCCACTCCATTGTGCGCCGTCCACTGTTGTTGCTGCTGCTGCTGCTGTTGCTGATATACCCATTCGTCGCTTGGTTTGGAGGTCAGCAACCAAAAAAGGATTCCCGTGTTGCGCCAAGATGTGACAAGATCGAAAGATTTCCCCACGAAACGAAAGTAGAACTCTTCGTTTGGTAAAACGTAATACCGGGGGAGGTAGTCACGAGCAGTAATTGTGGAAAGTATTTCGCAAATAATTCACCATCGCCACCGCCAATGCATTGCCAACACGCAAACATTGCTCCCTCTTCGTCCCTCAAATCGATGCTCCATTGTGTACGGTTGATTGGTTTGGCCGGAGGTGCGGAACCAGCAGGGATCCAACCTGCTAGCTGGAGACACATGATGCAGCGTCGCGAGCGAGCGCATCTCCCGGCCGGTTGGTTCAGCGGTGACTTGTGAAAATTATGGTAATTAAATTTCCTAATTACTCTGGCGCGATCGCTCGAGCGCGAACTACTCCCCGGAGCGATGTAGCGTTAGATTAGCTTTTAATGATCGATTTGCGCCGTACTTTTGCGCCGATTTGTAAAAGTCTTCCTTTTCTCACGAGCTCATTACATTGCGATGTATTTGCGGCGGAGCTGGTGGAATGTCAATTTCGCAGAAGTACAGCAGATCACATCGTGCATCGAGGGCAACATGCATGGGACGCGTATCCGTTCTCGAATACACCGTCACGCGTAAATAGCAGCGTATCCTTGAGTTCATCGGGAAGCAGCTCGTAGTTCTGTTAATTACTTGTGATTGTGGTTGCATTTTTAGCATTTGAATTTCACACGCCACGGTACGTAAGGATAACTGGGAAGAATAAGGAGTGGGATTAACGAATAAATAGCATGCCAGCAACTAGAACACGGCCTCACGGCCTCATGCAATCTTCGGCCATTCACATTCAATTGCATCATCCAGCGAGATTATCCAGATAACAACCTGCGCCAGCACCGCACATTCTACCGTTTGTAATGTGCAAAGTATGCGGACGGATACTGTTTAGCCTGCGCAAACCTATCCTGCATCCCACCGCGACACAATCAGCGGTCTGGTGCACAAATAAGCGATTCAACATTTGCCTAAGTCCATAATTAATATTCCGATACCGACGTCAACCGGTGCGCCTTACTGTCCGCGGATGTAGGGCCGGTGCTTCCGATGGAAAACCGGCCACCCACCAGGCAGACACTGCTGCTATTTGATAACGCAACAACTGTGAGTGTGTCGGTGCGCGCGTGGATTGCGGTTGGTCATTCATGTACGGCGACCGGTTGGCACCATTTTACTCAGATAACAGCTTCCCAACAACCTGGCGCGACGTTTCCCGACTCGCTGATATGTGACGTCATCCGATCAGGAGGAGGCATGCGCATTCTTGTGGCGTGATGACGACAGCAGAAGAAAACCCCCTCACCTCATACTGGCCACTGCACTGGGTATCGCTGCGCTGTTGATGGACAACATAATGGAAGATGCTTTAATCGTTTCGCGATAAAACGAATCGCAGACGTCAGACGTGCCGGGATCGAATGACAGAATGGCTTCACAAAGTTGCTGTCGTGGATTTAGGCGGATGTTGCTTGGAAGACAATTATAGGGGCGTTACGGTTTGGTCACGTGTCGCGAGGTGTACCTTTGGATCTATTAGCATCTGCTACCGGTGGGATGGGTGAGCGAGCAGATATGATCAATGATGGCGCATAGAACCAACAACGCCCCGGCGGATAAATGGTTGCAAACAACTTTGTCGCTCAATCCCTGTTTACACTCGATCGGCCTGTTTTTGATCCAGTCCCGGTACCCGATAACGCTAGACCGGATAAGTACAGGTTAGACCGTGCCAGAGCTGGAACAAGGCAAAGGAAGTGTTTAACAAATTCGAAGCGTTCTAACCGATAAAGGTTAGTGTTGTTTGTGCAGCTGAGAAAAGGGTAAAAGCATCACCTCATAACTGCAGCTGGTTAGTTCGTGAAGGGAAACAAGAATGAAAAATCAGAATAGGGAGCGCACTGTCGGTTGGTTTAGGGAAAGTTTGAAATAGACATGATTTAATCGTTAAAAAAAACGTTATCCCCCAATATGTTATGAAGATCTCTGCTTGCGCGATATTTCTTCGTTGCGCATGCAGCAAATCATAACCATTAGGTTTCCAAAATTGCCACGATGTGCCTACGATCACGTTGTTTTTGCAATCTTTCCAATAGAAATGATTAAGACGAAAACAATAGAGCTGGTATGTTCGGACGCAGCTATACGTATGTGGCATGCATCTGCCAACGAAATGAGCATTCTGTTGTCAGAAGGTGGAGCTCCGTTCACGCCGGTCAGTACCGATCGTGCACGATCTAATTGGTGGGTTACGAATTGAACAAACAAATTCTTCGAAATGCACAGATAAGTATCGAACAATGTAAGGGATTTTCCCGTGATTTCCACCTACACACACACACACACACACGAACACAGGTTGAGAGAATAGCTGACGTTGACCAGTGCACTCGGTGGCTTGTATTTGAAAAATGTAATTATTCGGTTTCAGATTGAATTGCTTCAGCAAAATGCTTTCCGATTGGTAACACACCGCGTCATAAACCCAACACATCTGTTTGACATAAGTATTTATAACCGTTCTCTTCGTTTATTTTCCAACTCGGCCAACGGCCAAAATGGGAGGACAAGACAACAGCCAGAACATCATTAACTTAGTGGTTGATCGGTTATGGTCTGTCTCTGTCGAGCGTTAAAACGGTTTCAGATATGATTCCTAACCCTGCCCCTGCTTGGTCTCACAAAGATGCCAAACGATTTTCGGTTTTCTTTGAAAAAGAAAACCCGCTTTCCCAACCGGCACAACACAGGACAGGCCACGAGTGCGATAAGTGTTTTGTGCCGCCAACCAACCCCCTTGGTCAGACAATTGTCGGCAGTAATTAAACGTCTCAACATGGAAAGTGGGCGGCCACGGGTTGGCTCGGTGCGTGTCGTTCTGGCTGTTTCCTAGGCCTGGTCGAGCTGTAAATTATACGATCGCATCATTCACCCCACTGCATAGCACTGTGGTCACGCGGGCAAACGGATTGTCGGATTGGCTTTGACACCGCCCAAACCGCTACCACCATCGTCGTCGTCGTCGTCGTCGTCGTCGGCGTCGTCATCGTCCGCGTCGTCTCTGTAAATATATTTTTATGTCAGCTTGAACGAGAGCAATAAATGAGCAGGAATGTTGGTGTGGCGGGTAGAGAATCTGTAGAATTTATGGTGTTTGTGTATTACACTGTAGCTGATAGAAATCGTAAACGTAAATTATAAGAAATCGTTCGCAAGTGGCGCTAATGTTGCAACTTCTAATTGTTTTTGTGAGCAGGCTTTCATGTTGCCATCGTAATAAGGTAGTGCCTTATTCAAAAGCTAATTATTTCGGTTGATTAAGTGTTTTCATTGACATCCTTTTGCATTATGGAAAGTACAGGGAATGAAGGTTCTAATCATCCGGATAACTTCCTTGCACAAGTTTCTTCCTCACGATGTGAATGCGAAGGACTAAGATGTATTTTAACGATCGAAGGTCCATTATTGACACCTTGATGCAGTCAATCGCATCGATACGTTCGACCAATATAAGCAGCTAATTAAACACTTTTCAAACACCATACACGAACATACGAACGGTTTGCATATTGCGGAGCGCGAATGCAAATCTGAAGAACAACGCCAGTTGCCAATGAAGGTGTTGGCCGCTGGGGCGATATACCAGGACGAGGAAGATGTCCGACGCCAAAAACAAAAAAGAAAAACAAAAGATAATGTACCGGTATGTCCATCGGAGTGCGTTCCGTTTTCGCGGAGAGTGAGTGTTGTGCGCGCTGTGTTTCATCCATAATTAATTGCCCGCGGATGAGAAGCGTGGCGAGCAGTTTGCTCGCCGCGGCAGAGTTCGTTACGGCTCGTTGTGGAGTTCATGATCGAGGCTGCTCACCGAACCGTTGTCACCGCGGTGAGGTCGGGTGCAACGTGACGATACGCCGGGATGTGACTGAATTATTAATTACGGCTTCTGACATCCTGCCTGCGCCGCCCGACGTGCCGATGCATCTTCTGTAGCAGTGAGATGATGATGCCGACGGTGACATCGCCACTTACGTGATAACCTGGGGTGTCTGGGACCCGGGCGGGTAGGAGAAACAGGTGCCAGGTACCGGTTGCAGGTACGAGACGAGATGCATCTTACTCAAGGTCAATGCCATATATTTAAAAGAGTTGAAATCGTCAACATCGTTTCATTATTCATATTATCATTCGTAATAATGTACTCCATCAATCGACGAGTGATGTGATAAGAATACTTGATGCCTACAAAACAATCAGACATTTAAAGGGACAATAAAAAGCACTGTCCGAGAACATTCTAATCCAATCCAATTTCCAAAAACTCGCTTCAACCCTTCAAATGTCACCAACGAGACCATAAACATTCGATGGCGATATCGTCCTGATGCCGGGTAATCAGGATGAGCGAGACGACGACGTTCTAATTTTTCGGATGGACTGTTAACGGCCGCCAGGCGTGTCTAATGGGATTCCATTTGCCAAATGAATCCAGTAGGGCA
Source organism: Anopheles darlingi (assembly GCF_943734745.1). Classification (NCBI taxonomy): domain Eukaryota; kingdom Metazoa; phylum Arthropoda; class Insecta; order Diptera; family Culicidae; genus Anopheles; species Anopheles darlingi. The sequence continues at coordinate 78,752,894 of NC_064874.1, read as the reverse complement.
CACCTACGAAATGGCTGCACATGCGTCAGCAATTCGGTTTGGCTGCTCGAGGGCGCCACTACCCCCCAGAATGCCAACATTTACCCCCAGAACGACCTTTCACGGCGCGACATCTTTCTTGGTCACAAACGGTACCTAAGAAGTTGGGAATTTAACTTGACATATTGAAGAAGTCAGTTACACCTTTTAATCTACTTAATGTAAAACAATACTCGACTAAAGGGTGACTCCTTGGGACCGGCCACAATTGGGTTTCCTACTCCAAACGCTGATTGTTAATTTACTCACGTACCATGCATGCATTGGCGCCCAGGCTGACCATAGGTCAGTTTTCGAAACAGCGGTGCGTGGGACGGAATTTCAAGTAATTGGAATCGACGTGCATCATATCTATGTGGGTAAACAGGGAGTCCATTTCCTGAACTTAGCGAAGAAGGATTCCTTATCAAACACTTTGCAAACGTGCGGCATCGTCGATCCGTGGGTACAGCAGAACTCGTACGCGATCGGAACCACTTCCGTCATTACAGATTGGTTGATTGATGGACGGTTTGTGATCGATAGATGTGTCCAGTAGTGATGGAGAGTTCAAAAACTGGAGGAAGAACAAAACATATCGCAAAATCTAGTCACAACCCCGTCGTGGCCTAATTGATGGCCATGGTTTTACCCACTAGTAACGCTAATTAGATGTGCTACCGATGGTTCCGAGAAACTGTGGCAGGACACATTGACAGGATCTGTTAAGATAGCGTGCAGAAAGATAAGATATCGAGGGACTTGGCTGTGTTGAAGGTGTTACTTAACATCAAAAAGACAAAGACCCCTCCTCATCGTTCTAATCATTATCAAGCGGATCTGATAGTCAGTGCGCTTTACACGCACGGTTCCAAAAATAGTTCCCTTCTAGAGAATACTATCCAACAACCGAAAATCTGTGCCGCAAGTGCTCGAAACAGTGCGTGTCGTGAATAAAAGCGCGGGATGGCATTCACGCAGTCTACTCTGATGCCAGCACACGAACACTAAATCCACTAGATTCGAGCAGCCCCGGCGCGATCCGAATGCAGCGTGTTCGCGGAGCTTCGAGTCGACGACGCGTGCTGCTGCTGCTGCTGCTGCTGAAACGGTCCGCGTACCTGCTGGGTATATTTACTTTCGCGCGCTCCACGCGCCACGCTCATTTAAACGTTGTCCGTTGCACAGGTGGCACAGCAGTCCCCCGCGTGGTGCGGCCAGTTTCACTTCGTCAAATCTTGTTTCCCGCTCGCTTCGTGCGATCCGCATATTCGTGATTCGTGAGTTGTGTTTTCGTCGTTTTGTGTGTTGTTTGTCCTGCCAGACCACAAGCCCTGCCCTGTTCGTTCGATTTCGACGTCGAACAATCCAGGACGCGCGCGTGTTTCCGTTGGGGCCGCAATACAGGTTTGTTAAATTTGCGGGGAAAAGCTAGCCGCATTACTAGCACGTAGACCAGTGATACGATCGTCGCCTGACCGCGTGGATATGCCGCCTGCTGATAAGATGATTGTCACTCGGTGGTAGAGAAACACAAAAAAGGAAGAAAAAAAAATAGAACACAAATCAAATCATATCGAACTGCTGCAACATTCCAACCGAACTGTCTCCGGATTCAGCTGTTGATTGGCTGTCGACCGTCAGTGACATAAGATAGTGTGTTATTGTTTGTGGGATCCGGCAATTCTATTCGTTTTTTTTTGCTTCGCTTTCGCTCTGTTCTTGAGACATAATGAAGATTTACACGGGCTGATAGGCGTTACTCTTATCAGCGATGCGCTAACGGTGTGGCGTTTGTCGAGTGGTTCATGGCTGGCGGGAGGCTAGATTGCAATCACGAGTGTGGCGAGAATTGCCTGGGATTTATCAGAGCAGTACGCAGTTCCAATGCAAGTGGTTGATCGCTCTAGATTGAACAAGTGGGATGTGCGCGAGTTAAGTAATATGGAACGATCAACATCTTGCGGCAATTATTGTTCCTTTTGTTCAGTGAAGTGAATCCAATTTGGAGAATGTTTGAAAATTTCAACATAAAGTGTATTGAAGAATTTTCAACTGAACATTAGATACACTAGTATCTTTAGAGTTAAGTTGAAAATTAGCAAACATATTTCGAGTACATTTCGGTTCTTTTTCCTCTTCTGTTTTCGTGTTTCTCGAACTTAATTATCATTCATAATAGTCCTTCTAAATGTATGCATTTCACACATTATCAATTTTGAATGACTGAGGGCACACTCGACGCTAGCATTGTTAGATAATACTTTTTTCTGTTAGTAGAACCAAACGCGAAATGATGATTTAAAGCGTGCCAAAGCAAACATACCAATTTGAGAATGGAAAGCCAGGAAATCGAATCCTCACTCATCCCCCACTCTGCCAGCTTCGCGTGTCTCTAAATCAACCGCCACGGAAAACCACCGTGAACCTGACAGCTCTCGGTTGTACTTCCAATTAGCATATCCTGTCACGGGATCCGTTTTTTGTCGCTTCAACCCCAACGGCCAACTGGCGGCAAAAATGTTTGAATCCTTCTGGATGAGTGCAGCAACCGCCTCAACGGACCAACATTGGCCGCGAACGTACGACTTCCGGCGGTGCAATACCGTACCGACCTCGCGGATCATAGTGTTGGGCGGAACAAATGGGAATGCTTTCCGGTCGGATCCGGTCGGTTGATATTTACGATAGTGGCTCAATCCGGAGCGAAGGCCGGCAAGCCTCGGTTAGCCCCTTTGCACAGGACCTGGCTTGTCCACACTATGGACTTTCGTGCCTCGTTGTTTGGAGCCAAGTTATGACGAAGAAAGGGGATGCGAAACTTACGATTAACTGCATCGTCAGTGAGGGCCATCGTTGCTGATGCACCCGGAGTAGCTAGGAGTAGGTCACTAGGAGCACCGGTTGTAATGTTTAGTGTTGGTGCATCAACCATATTATTCGCACGGTACTCGGTTGTTGGTACTCGATCACGGTGTGAACACCGCCATGAAAGGTGACTGCGGTGGACGATAAATTCTTGGCGCACCTTGAAGTGTACAGGAAGTGTGCACTTCCCCCTTTCGGGCTTGTTTTTGTATTCGTGCAGTGAGCTCTCGCTGCTGCCGAGCAGGTGAAAATGGAAATTGGCCGATGAAGATAAAAATAGCTTGACCTGAACCGTTGGCGTTATCCTTTGCCAGACCGAGCGAACAGTCCGGCATGATTTGAGAGTTTCTGTGCGATTCCCTGCCAACCCTGCGTTTCACTAAAACTGTGTCGACTTATGAATAGTTGCAGCCCAACCAGGAACCATCATTATTAGAAACAAAACCAGAAGTTGAAATCATATTCTTCAAAATTAGATCACCACGAACGTGTGTGTGTCACCGTGCCCATTTGGTCTTCCCATTCGTTTGACCACATGCCAATGGTAGTAAATGGACCGCGAATCTCCCTGCCTGAGAGCGGAAATGTACCGTTTGGCGAAGATCGTGCGGCGAGGTACCACCGGTGCTGGCACATCCATCGCCGTTCAGGTTTACCTCGAGCGCACATGATCATGATCTTGAGGTAAATTCAATTTACAGCATGTTTCGTTGGTCTTCAAAGTCAAGTTTGCCACCAACGGCCTCGTACGGTACCGTGGCTATGATGCCCTAGTGGGAAGCGGTAAGCAGAGTGCTGTTGTTGCTACCACGCAAAACTGGATGGCATAGACCGGTTCGGGATACATCTTGAAAACCGTATGGCTCTCGCAATGGCACACAATTCACACACGAACGCGATTGCTGATAACGGAGTGCGAATAAAGGATATAAAAGCCGCATAATTCTATCAGCAAATTGGTGGCTTTTCCGGGCGTCGGCGAAAAAGGTTTCGAAGCATTACTCACCTCTAATTGCTACAATTACCATCGGAAATACATTTCCCGTTTGACCGTTCTTTGTTCTGGAATTAGAAAGCTCCCCGACTCAACTCCCATCCTGTTGGATTTGTTGCTTTCTTTTGGGCCAAAAAGCGCGCGCGCTCGATTCGCAAGTTTCTGCTATTCCCGCACCAAGCATAACGGGTGGCAATTCATCTTTCTCCTTCCTCTTCTTTTCTTCACAGCTCAGCCGATCGATCGTGTGTGAAGCCAAACCAAGCGATTCGAACCGTTCGAACGCAATAAGTTGACCCTAAAGAGGCCAGTGCAAGATCTACGATCTACGAGGCTTTGGAAGTTTCTTGTGTGTCGCTTCCTCGCAGCAAGCAAGTGAAGCATAGGGCGGTGCGGTGCGCTCGAGCGTGAAGCCACCCAGCAGCAGTTACCGATTAAGTTGTTCACGGCTGATTGGAGCTGATAATCGTCTGGAGCGGTATCCGAGGGAGAAAGCAGTTAAACGTACAGCAGCAGCAGCATCTTCCAGCAACCAGCAACAATGACTGAAAGCGCAGGTGAGTTCGATTGATCGATCCGGTTCTGTTATTCCCAGTGTTTTTTTTCTATTCTATTTTATGCGTCTCGAGCGAGCGCACTGATTGATTTGGCTTGCGTAGAGGCGTTTGGCTTCCTGTAAACAACTCATGCACGGCTCGGTCAACATCGAGCGAAAAGCCAATGCGTAGCGGCCGCACGAGATGGAGTAAACAATATTTTTTGTCACTGTGTTGCTTGATCTGGAGGTAAATAAACTGATAAAACAAACTCTGCCGCTACCTGGTGGACTCGCCCCCTGAAAAAAAAGGGGATCAAGAGATCTATAGGGTTGGAGTGGTATGCTGACGGATTTTCGATACGACTCAACCGGCGACCTTCACGATCAAGACACGGCTATGATCAGTGATCGGCACGCACATCCTCTTTCTAAGTGTACAGACTTGCGTGATGGATGTAGAGCAAACATTCATCTGTTGACGAGCGGCTCAGTTTGAATCACAGCAAATGGATCATTCCCGCATGCCAGCAGTGTAGCTGGTACGATCTCTCTTCCAATTGACACAGTTCTCACAGTGATACGTCCGCTGTCGACTGTCAACCGTGCGCATGAAGGTACGCCACTTGGTGTGTCACCTCGGAATCGCTCACATGGCGTGTGTTCAAAAGGTCGCCTTAGGTTCACCAGCATCGATTCCATTCGCCCAAGTGACATTTGAGAGGATAGAATGGCGTGCGCGTCTTAAGTGCCTTCGATCATCTCGGTGCAGATGACGATTATTCTTTCGTAGAATCATCAGGAACAGCTCATCCGTCTGCTGGTAATTTCCGATCTATCATATCCCGTCTTGAGCCTTCGTTGTATCTTTTAGTCTTTTTTCATCTCATGGTCAAGGGCTCTTTATACTTCCGCTCTCAGTCGTTTATGTTGGCTACGGTCGACGTAATACACCAATTGAACAAACGCTGTCCCTTTCGGTTTTGCATTCTCACCAGTACGCAAGATTTTACAAAAACTTCTCTTCCGACCGCAAGAATCAAGGATAGATCACGCCTTTCACGCCATCAGCGGACCAAAACCATTCATTCGGTTGACATTTGCTGGGTTGGGCTGTGCCGGAGCCCGCCGGGGGGGGGGGGGAAAAAGGGTTCGTGAAATGGTTTGATCAAACCGCAAAACGGTGCCGCGTCAGGTGCTGAGCTGACCTTTGCCATGACACCGCGAAGACAGGTTCTAGTCGCGCGGCTTACCTATGCTAACCCGGTCTGAGAAGTACGAACTTCAAATGGGCTCGTTGTACCTCGCAGTAGTGAGTGCCACTAGGTGCTTCCATGCTCGCCTCGGATCGAATCGATCAGAATGTTCAATGTCAAGAGCCATTAATTGTTTTTCTTTTTTTAGTCCGTGTGTGTATGTTGGTCCAGGGCCCACCCTGCCTTGACCTTCCCCAAATTTCGGTGCGCACAGCGCGGCATTGCTGTGTGTACGCTGCTGCTGCTGCTGCTGCTGCTGCTCCCAGTGCAGCTACACCCAAGCAGAGCGAACAGTGATTGCGGTGCGGACCCAAAAGCAAAAGCAAAAAAGGAACATAAAAGAGGCATTAAGTAGACCGCGGTGTAGCCAAGGAGACGCAAGGATTAAAGCCACACTGACCCACTCTAGTCACGAGATATACTCACACAAATGCCCCCCCCCCCTCACCTCCCCTTCCTTCAACCAACCCCACTGGACGCTCAATTTGAATTTCCGATTTCGTGGGAAAGTTCTTTTGGGTTTATCGGCCCGCGGGGCATACGCGACATCGCGCGGCCGAGGTGCTGCGTCCAAACGTTGTGCGGCACCACGATGGCTCCGAGCACGTGCTTCGTTCGCGCTCGTAGTATGCTAATCTCTACCCCACCAAAAAGGAAGGGAAAGGGAATAAAATAAACAGAAAATCATAATGAAATGATGGCTGCAAAAACGTTTGGCCCCTTCGGTGGCCTGTGGCCTGGTGGCCGAATGCGGTTGCTAAGCTGCTATGGTAATTCAAGCGCAAGGTTGAGGTTTGTTGTATCTTCAGAAACCGAAGGAATCCGGACGGACCGTCCGGGAGAGCGCGCGTAAATGCAAATGAAGATGGTTTGCTCCGGAGCAAACCGCTGGCCACCGACTTTGCTGTTTGGTGGAGTATGTTCAAGTAACAAAACCGATGCGATTGACCGACCAATCTAAGCTCTAGGTCGCACAACTACTGATGCAAGGTCGCCGATGCCGTGAATTGTTCGAAGGTTCGGATCGTATGGATGCTGATCTGGGATAATGTCAATAGATCCGATCCGATCGATTCCGGTGGTCCTCGCGATGTTCCGCACATTTTTTTCCGTCGAGCTGATGGAAAATGGAAGCGTATCGGCATATGTTTCATCCTTTCCAAAACGATCATGCGGTGCGTGCGAACGTCGCCGGGGCGATTGCACTACATTGGGAGCGTAATTCTTCAAAAACGAACAGAAGAAAAATGCCAATTCTTCGCTATTTAACAATATATATATATATATATATATATATATATATATATATATATATATATACTGGCAGGCAAAAGTGAAAGTAGCACAAGGTTACGTGCTAACGAACCTGCCAGGTTGCCCGGCTGCCGGAGTAGTAATTGGCAAGTGACTCGCGATTTACAGTACCAATTTTTTTGTACACTTTTTCCTGAACAGCAGTTTATATCTAAAACGAACAACACAGAAAAAAAAACCGCTCAACAGCATGGAATTACCTTCTCCAAAACTAGTGCTCCGATGTGAGGGTATTGTTCTGATTCGTGAACTCGTTATGCAAAAGCCGAAAAACAAAAGCAAAAAAAAAACGCAACCAAATCTGAAATACTCGACAGCTCATTTTGTTACGGCGTGCGACATCACTCTTACGGGCACGATCCTTTAGTCATCCGTCAACCGTTTAATGGGTTTTCTTCTTCGCTGTTTTTTTTTTTGTTGCCAACATCCAAAACACTTCACATTCATTCCGTTTGCAACATGATCCTCGTCATGATTGACGTCATTTGGCATCATTTGCATACCATCAAATCGGGTCTTCGAACGCCGATATTAGGATTTTCACGCGTTTTTTTTTATGTTCGAACATAAAACGGAATTGATCAAGACACCCACGTCGTCAGGTCACGTGTGAATGTGTGATCGAAAAGGTCATAGAACCCTGCAGGGGCCTGTGATAATGGCAAAGCGGCTTGCATCATCCGTGGAAGAAAGCTTCAGCTTTCCTTTCTCCATCGCAGAAAAGGCCCGGCCGAGTCGGTGCTCGACGAAAGCTCCCATCACGCGGTCGTAATGAGCAGCTACATTACGTAGAGAACACCATTTAATGACCCCGTAACTAAGCTGGATGTCGCTTGCCAGGCCAGACACCCCTCATTATTCTCACGACTTACCCCCGAGAGGCAGTGGCGCACTTCGATTGACAGTGCTTCAAATACTTTGGTCAATCCCCAACGACCCGCTTTATTCATTCACAAGATAAGAGTCGGACATTAAATGCAATCAAAACCCCCAAGCTACCTCTAGGCCAATAAAATCCCAGGGCTTCGTTAATTTGCTGGTCGAGAGTCTAGTCGTTGCTAATCGATCTGATTCACGTCGCAATCAGATCTTATCGCTCGAACCCCTTCCACGGGGGGAATTGAAATCAGGAGCGGAAGTTGCCGCTCCGCAGAGATAGAGAGGCCAACCCATAAACTGTCGCTTCTGACTTAGCCTAAGGCTTTCTAAGCCGGAAGGAAGATATTAGAGACACGCGAACGTCGATTTCGTCCATTGAAAACACCGATACGATGCTAGAAGCGGCGAAGATGCTACACAATCTCGCGAAGAATAGGCTAGCGGTCCCGCTCGTGGACAGGAGGGGTACAGAAGGTAAGCTGCGGTAAGCGACCTTGACCTACACGTGAGCAAAGCGCGTTCGGCGTGCGGCCGTCGTCGTCGTCGCCGAATATACGAAGACGCACAAAAGAGGGAGGAAAACATAAACAAGTCCTCAGGTCCGTTCGGTGCTGCTGGCACCCGGTTTTTTTTTGCGTCCCCTTCGGTCGAGAGGGAGGTAGATCTTCTTCGATTTTTTATTGTTATTTTGCGCGGGGGGAAGCACCAGCCCGTGCCCGCCAGTAGTGACTGAAGCGCATGAAAGGCCGGCGGCTGAACTACTCCAGCAAGCTCATCGGATGACTAAGCGACCGGAGCTTACGGAGTGGCTGGCAGATATACAAATCACTGGAGAGGAGATCGGCACAGTACGAAAAAGGAAGCGTCTTCTCGCGTCGAAGGTGGTCGTTCGCCATCGATCCACCCACGAGTGGCTAGGGGATGATTTCGTTACACTTTTCTCATGTCTTTTTTTTTCGTTTGCGAAACACAAATAAAAAACCGCTTTCGGTGAATCCTCTAGGAGTTGTTGCGTTGCGCGTTGTGCGGCGAGAATAGTGGTCTCGACACTTGGTCTCGGTGTGTGGTTTGCGTCATTTCACCTTTCACCGCACGGAGAACGTGCACGAGCAATGATCGATCGATCTTGAGCAGCTGCGTCGTGCCCCTGATCGCCCATCTCGATATCGCTTGATCTTGACACACACTCCGACGACATCCCTTGCAGTTGGCGTTCGCTCAAGGAAAAAATGATTTCTTGCCATAACGCCTTAATGCAAGGTATGAACAACAAGAACGCATGATCGCTCGGTTCGCATCGTTCGCATCGCCCATCGGAATGGAGTGGTTAATCCCGCCTTTTGGGCAGCATGAAATAAGTTAATCATCGTGTGTGGGGAGGGCAGGTAAGAGAGGTGGCAGCGGGCGAAGGCTTTTGAAATGGAGCCCAAAAATGGACAAAATGACTTTCTTCAAGTGCGGTCCGCACTCCGCCGGTTGTTGCCGGTGACGTCTGCATGCCGTTGCGCGTGCTCGATCATCATCATCATCATCATCATCGTCGTCGTCGTCAGGCCTTCAAGTATTGGGGTGGCGGTTCGGTGCGATGTTGTTTTTGCCAATTCGTCCGCCGCTATGTGCTATGCGCCCCGGAGACCCCGAGAGAGTGTTCGAGTGCTGGTTCTTTTCACCTTCGGCGCCAAGAGGCCTTTCCGCCATTCCGATTTCGATGGACAGACCCAGAGGCTTGTACTTTTGCATTTGCTTGTTTTGGGCAAATAATTGAACCATCCCATTCCATCTCTATCCGCTCGAAAGCCAATCACATCTCATGCACAGTATTACATCACAGAAGCTGTGGCGCAGACGGATGTGTGTCCGTGTGTGTGTGTGTGAATGTGGGTTTTGGTTTTGTTTTTATTGCCATCCAAATGTTTGGATCTGGTGGTGGAGGCACGAACGACACGATGGTCGTTGGCTTTTAATAAGATTATTTCGCACCTAATGATGAGAATGTGAAATGTGTAACACTGACCCGCGCCGGTATCCGTGGCAACGCACGCACGGTGGTTGGCCAATGCGTCCGTCCGTCCGTGGTAAAGTGGCAAATCGATCGTGAAATGCTTTTTACGCTCCGCAACATGGCGCTTCACTTACGCAGCATAGTAACCATTGGTTCGCTGCCCGAGAGTTGAAGGTTGCTGGTGCTCTGTGTTAGTGCTTCTATTATAAAAAAAACGGTGCAATCGATTTCTTCAATCGAAATCGAATTTATACAACGTTTCTACAATACCGATCGCAAGATGGACGGAGAACCTGTTCCAGAGGATGTGCTGGTAATACGTGAGTGCATAAGCTACATTTTATAACAAGTTCTAGCGCCTTCTCCTTCGGGCTATCTGATCTGAGCCGAGGGAAACAATTAACCGGGCACGATGATCCTGCCCTTTTGAAGATGCTCCTGCCATACTACGCCCCCCCTAACCGAGGCTTGCCCTGCTGGCGGCAACAGCATTTACAATTATAATTACGCCACCGCCACCGGTGGCAGTGATAAAGTGTACCGGTTATGCGCCATCCCGGCTGGGCAACGCTGGTGTTACGAGTGAGTGATAGGAGAGGGACCATTAGCAGTCCGTCCAGGGATGAGTACGAGTCTGCGACGGTTAATTAGTGAAAGAGGTGCATTTCAGGTCTCCCTGTTGGTAGCCACTTATCGGGTAGTTCAGTCACCGATCGAACACCACGGGCTCTGGAACCGCCGAACCCCGAACGAAGCATCGCATACGCACCGTGGATGCCCGTGCTCCCAGATGTGGCCACAATTTTTGCCACCAAACACCAAATTGCCGAGTGCGAAACAATGAAATTGCACTTAAACGCGGATTGCACTCGAGCAAACCGCTAATTAGCGGGAGCGAACGCGCGCGCACGTGCACACACACTCAGACAGTCTGATGATGCACAGGTACGTCTCCGGCAGCATCACGCACCTGAACTTGGACCATGGAATCGGCTGGCTGGCCACCCCCGCGACAGGTAGAGCCGTTTCGCGACGCACCTCGCGCGTCGCGATGCGCGATGCGTCCAAAAGGTGCTGGTGTGCAAAAGGTCGTCAACCAGTCCGCGAAGGCAAAGATCTATAATTATTGGCATCGCGCCGGGGTAGGACCGTGGCAGTAGCAGCAGTAGAGCAGCAGGAGAGGAGAGCGTGGGACTAGATGCAGGATCAGGTTTTGCCTCACTTCATTCCATTCCGCACCCTCCCCAACCTAATCTCGTCTACGTCTACCTCCGCGCCTTGGCTACCTTGGTCTATAGCGAGCTGTGCGATCTAGATCATCAGAGGTGTTGGAGGGGGGTCCGTGTGGCCTTGTGTGTTGTTGGCGATATCCTTTTAACGAAAGTCGTCATACGGAGTCACCGTGACTCGACTGGACGGACGATGATGATCATCTCCACGGCGCACGGAGTTGCGGTTGCGGAGTCGGAGTCGGTCACTCGGGCACGAGGTCAGCGATAGAGCAATGGTGATCGATGTCGCCGCCGAGACCCGCAGTAGCTTGCTGCAGATGCGGCATCTTGTTATTATTGTTTCCACCTGACCCGGCTACCACGCCGTACCATCAATCTTACCAGCAATTCACGTGAATCATCTGCATCAGACCGATCGAGACCGACTGCTGATGGGTGCCGATAAATCAGCGCGAACAGCGGCTCCTACCTACTTGCTGAGCACGCCTCATCTCAAACGGGCCGCCATCCCATTTCGTACGTTGCGCCCAGCCACAGTCGGTTGAGGGCTCGCTTCGCTTTCTCGTACGGAAAGTGCGACCGGAATGGGCTACTCTCTATGACGGAGTAGTCGGCAGAGATCTGTTTGGAACCATTGAGGGCTCTCCCTCTATATCGCCATCATGCTAGTGCCAATTGTGGGCCCCGAAAACCGAACCTAGTGGTTAGCCTAGGATGTAAGAGCGGGCCCCGATTGCGTCTTGACCTTGTGTCCGCACCTCTTGCAGCCTGTTAATAATCCGTCAGCTAAAAATGGCGATTGTGTCAAGTGTTGTGGTGCGGCTGCTTCGCTGGGTTGCTCCGAAAACCAAACCGGACCGCTGAATATGCGTAACTCGAGGGTGGAGTGCCCGGCCCCGGGGAGGTAAACACTTCGGACCATCGGACCATCAAACAAGATCACGAACGATAAATCAACAGTGATCCCGCGGTAGGTCCTTCAAACCGCGCACCGGCCTACCGGACGCCTTTCTTCGTGCCCTCGTCCCGTCTGCGCTGCCAATCGCGGTCCAAGCGAGGGGAAAGGGGGCGTGACATTGAGGTGTGCACTGGCAGGATCCTAATTAGCAGCTACGGCAGCTGTTGCTGCACTTTGACAAGCCGGCGCAGTTCGCGATCGATGACGATCGATGAGGATTCGCGATCCGCGTGCCCAGCACCCAGCTCCATCAGCAGCCAGCCATCCGGTTAGCCTTGGCGTGATCGGCAACGATCGGGCTCGGTGATCAGATTGGTGTGCTGGTGGCTGCTGTTTCCAACTTCCGCCGGTAGCCCTCACCGTATTTGGCCTGGCGGGGCGGCCCCTACGGGTGCTATTGCTATTGCTAATTTGGCGTGAAGCTGACTTATCGCACGCTGCTCATCGCGGATTCGGGAGGTCGCCTAAAGCGAAGCGAAAGCAGCACTGGAAGCTGCGTGCTTGCCGGTGTAAATTTGGTGTTGGGCAGTGGCAGGGCAGTGGCAGTGACAGGGCTGGGCAGGGCAAGTGCTGACCGGTTCCGTGAGGCCGCGGACAGACAGACACGCACACAGGAAGCATTAAATGCAGGTTAAACCGTTCAGGTAGTGGACCGTTTGGGGCCACGTAATTAATTAAGTTGCTATCGGCAGATGACGGTGCAAGATCGGATCGGAGCATCCTTCAGCTGCCTCGTAAAACTATCGACACGATCCGGACGTTTCCGTTGCCGATGGTCAGCATGGATGGAGATGCTGCAGCGCGGTCGGTGATGCTGTAAACGGGGTTGCTAATGTCACGCGGATCGAACTCGATTTAGCAAACGCAGAGCACCTTACTCTTCCCCTCTTCAAAATAAAAAAAAATCACTGACACCGTGGTCAAGTCAAGGACCATCAATTATCGCGTCACTAGTCACTAGTAGTGATGTGGTGAGTAGTGATCGTCCGGCGGAACTAGCGAGATGTAATGAGGAAGTGGTTGCATTAGCTTAGTGAATTGGTTAACCCATCGATGGGCTCGCTTCAAGGCTATGCAGAAGGGTTTAAACATTGAAATTTAATTTCTTAGTTACTAGCTGCTAGATCAGGACAGGTGCGACAGGTAGCTGGACAATGTTTCCATTCCATTTTTGATTGAGTTTTTAAGTCATTTAAGCTAGTTTACACCTCTCTAACTACTCTATTAGCACTTGAACTTGGCATGTAACGTGAATTAACGGCCAATCCTCTTAGTTAAAGCTTCATATTTGATTAATAATTATAAACGATCGCGGTCGCTAGCAACTGCAACGATCGTGGCTGCACAGATCCAAAGCAAAGCTTCCCGGCATTAACTATCGCGATAATCAATCATACAAACAGTGGAAGGTTTTGCGGGAGTTACCATAATGCTACCCAGACTTTAGACGCAAATTGCTTACGGTACCCGGGTCGTCGTTGGTCGCTTGCCACTTGATCGTTTCGCGCAAAGCGCCGTTAATGCATTCGTTGTGCATTCCCAGCACAGCGCGGACACGCTGCCCTCTCCGGCTCTGGACAAGACAACACGATCTGTGCGGCCAAACACCACCGGCTAACCAGCAACGCGGGTCCGCGTACCGCGGTACCGAGGCGGTCTCGTCTTGAATGAAGCAATAAACTCAACTGTCACGACACGGAAGATCCACCCGTGCCCCCGGTCCAATCCATGGTCATAGCCCCGTAACCGTGGCCGTGGCAGGCGAGGCGGCAGGTGGTGAACCCCACGTTTCGGTTTCCTCACGCGGCCGTACAACGTCCCCTCCCGCTGGGCTGGATTCCTTGACATTGAATTTGTCGCCAGCGTGCCGATGCTCTTTCCGCTCGTTCCGGTATCACCGGTGGCGGTGGCGTTTGTTTTGTTTGCTTCCATCTCTCTCTCGAGATGGATTGATAAGTTCACGTTACACCTTTTTGGGATGTAAATGTAAGAGTGTTTAAGATATTTTAAACTCTGCAATAGCATTAGATGAATTTGTGGGATTAAATAGTTACAATATAAGTCGTCGGACACTTCTATTTCAATCCATAAATCCCACCTTGATGGTACTACACAGTACTTAAGTCCGTTTAGTACAGTTTATTCGCTTAATACTGAATCGAAAAGCTCATTTTTATAACATTGTTGCTCCACAACCTTATCGTCTCGCTTTGTCTGAGCTGCAAACAAACTCTGGTTCACCCCTGGCTGCCTATTGACGACGACGACCTCAACGGCAATACGCGACCACCGCACGCCACGCCAAGATACTATTACGCTAATTTGTGCCAGCCTTTGTGCGAACAGGTTGTTAGTTCCCGGGGAGGGGGCACGGCCTATTGGCCCCGGGGGCCTTCTTCCTCCCCCCACACACCAGGGGTACGCGCGCTTTTAAGAGAAAAGACAAGATTGCCGTTACTGGGTTTGTTGATATTCCCGGCACCCCGGGGGAGGTTTCGCGTCATCGCGATGCGAGCGAATTGATTTGCGGCATGCGATATTGTTTTACAAACCAACCTCCTCCCGTGGCGCAAGCCAGCAGACCACGCGGACGGCATGCTGCTTCCCGTAATGCCAAAGCTGCATGCAGGCGCCATTGTGTGCCCCCGAAGACATTTCTTTATGTTTCTTTTCATGCTCCAACACCCACTTCGAAAGGTAGCGGAGCGAGATGATGGCGCTAGCGCTGGCGATGGCTGATGATGATGCTGATGATGACGATGCTTGCAGTGAATGCAGCGAGTAAGACAAGTCGCCGTCAATCAGGCAGAGTAGTCTGATCCGTTGGTGGCGCTTGGTGGCTGCTGTTGGCACTTGAAAGCAGCATCCGCAATCCTCTGGCGCACAGGCGTGAGCGTGTGTGTGTGTGTGTGTGGAGCAAATTGGTGCCATTGTGTTTGAGTGCACATAATAGCCAATCTTCCGGCACATCTGCGACCGTACCATAGGCAGGCAATTTCTCTTTTAATTATAACAACACACACATTTATTATGTGCAGGTTCCCGGGTCCGCAATGGCGATGCACCGTCGCCGATGCCGATGCCGATGCTGTGGCGATCCCGTTCCGCATACCTAGCCGCAAATGGCGTGCGTCCTCCTCCAGTGCATTCGCAAGATGCACACGGGAGATGAACGCATCGAGCGATAGAGATGGAGAGAGAGAGCGCGCACCAATTGTGGGTTGCCTTATTGCATTTCGCAGATCGAGAAAGTGGATGAATAATGCAAAGTACAGCCGAACAACACCGAACCACCTTCAACTCGGATCGGCCTCGGATTTCAATTTTCAATTTCGCCCCCCCGAAATGGCGCGTTTGGCGCGAAAACGATGTCTAGGAACGTGACCTCCGGCAGCATGTCCTTACAAGCCGATCGGTACATCATCGGCGCGCCCTTTCTACAGCCATGACGGTGTGTGTACGGGTCAGCGGTTCGATTTCGAATCCGAGATCGCGATCCGTTGTTCTAGCGTTGCAACAGATCGAGCTGCTGCAGCTGCTACTAACAATTCGATTAACGTTTACTCGGTGCATACTTGTCACTAATTACCGAGAACCAGCGCGCGCGAGAAGGAGGAGAATTGTTGCTTTGTTTGGCTCGATTTGCCCTCGGTCTTATCGGGGATGCGACGCTGAAGTGCCTCATCGTCGGTGACGAGTGCCGATAGTGAAGTGGACTGAATGTACAGCAGCACCGGGGAATGGAAACACGTTCTACACGTCGTTTCCCCTCCCAATGCTACCTTCATCTCAACAACCCCGTATCCGAACCGGTGTCGATAACGGTCGACTGGTCGCGTGTTGTTGCGAGATGTGTTGCTGCTTCTTCAATTGCGAGCATTGCGCCACCCTCTCTAGCACTCTGTGGAGGTGGAGTGGAGTATATGCTCTGAAGCACGCATGTTTGGAAGGCGAGTGGCGGCATCACAAGCACCGCGACCGAGTTCCGCTGTTGTTGTTGTTGACGAGCTTTTTCGGCGGGAATTTCGGAGTTGAAACCGACAGCAGCAGCAGCAGTACCGCGACAGAGGCGATTGATTGTCTTCGGTACGGTTATTACGAAAGCATTCCTCTTGGGGCATAATGGTTCGCGCGGCACGCAATTAGCTCTCCACTAAATGGATGTCACTGTTCTGTTACACGATAACGATCGGGATCGGTGCGTGTTGTGTGTTGTGGGAAAGCTACAACAGCAACAGGAAGTGGCACTCCGTCTGTCCACGCGTCACCGGAATGACAACGATAGGAAAGAGCTTGCTTTTGACCTAAAACATGGCAATGGATACTTCGCGTACCGTACATTCCATATCTTCAACATCGGTCAGGATCAGTGATATCCTCCGGGAATCCCCGGGCAAAGGATCTATCTCTCTCTCTCTCTGTCTGTACCTTTCGTGAAATGCATAATTCCATGCTCGATGTCTCGAGAGTGCGAGGTACATATATAATGTGAGTATTCGCACTTCTCTGCCATCGCGTCAAAGGGGAGTGGCGAGGCCTCACCAACAGCCGTAGCACAGTCGTGGCGTTGATCGTCGCCGATCTCGCCGTGGGGTCTAGGGGGGGGGGGGGGGGGGGGTGCGAAAAAGAGAAGGGAAGTTTGTGATTTGCAACCACCACCCGCTCCACCCCCGCCTCCCCTCCCTCTCCCCTTTCTCATGTGAGCGCGTACGTGCGCCGCACTTGGCACACGATTGTGTTTTGCCTTCTGATGGAGCCCTTGGCTTCGCGGACTGCTGCTGCTGCTGCTGCCAGTCGACAACTTTCCTTCCACCGAAACGGTCCACTGCTAGAGCCGAGCGAGCGAGTGATTCCAAGACGGGCGATCGACCGACCTCCCCAAAAATCGATTAAACCGCAGGCGCACGATTATTGATAGCGAGAGTGAATCCTGTTTAAAGCCACAGCGAGCGGGCACGGAACGGAACGGAACGGAACGGCACGGGAACGTGTTGCGTGTTGGTGGTGTGCCAGGAAGTCATCGCCATTCGTCCAAAAAGAAGTTAATGTTGCATTAAAGTCGCCCAAAAAGCCCGCAAAGTATCGGGCGAACCATTAGAACGATCCTCTGTCGGTGATTTACTATCAGCTCCAATTTATCCGTGACCCCCGTTGGTGACCCCCCACCCTCCCGCGGGAAAGTGGAACCTCGTTAAGCGAGTAGGAATAGAGCGAGCCTCGTTAGGGGTTGCGCGTTCGCGTTGGAAAGTTTGATCGATATCAGTGCCTCGGTGATAGTAGCGATTGCCTCCTGTTCGCGGTGGCAAAGGCTCTGTTTGTTTTTGTGCGTTCCCTGGTACTCCATTCCGCCAGCAGACACCATCGGGGGTGGATCGGCGCTCGGGTTCTGGAAGAGCTTCAAGAGCATCTCCTCGGCGCGTGAAAGTTCCCCGGGAGTGCAGTTCGTGAAGAGAATCCCGTGGCGTGTGTGTGTGTCGCAGTGTGTCCAAAATAACTTCCGCAGTCACGCCGTCAGCAGCATCCAGCGGGGCGATAACGATGATACCGATTCTCGGCCAGTTTGATCTGAAAGAAGGTATAGTGTAGTCTCGGGAGGTGTCGGAACGCACCGTTGGGCACCGGCAGGACCGTAAATGTTCGCGGTGAACTTTCATGTGCGTATTATGAAGGCGGGTGAACAGGAAGCAGGTATTGTGGACCTTCGTGCCTCTTCCATTCCCTCAGCACCCTTATCCGGTGTGGTTGTATGTGTGTGTTTTTGAATACCGGGCCAAAACTCCACGCAAAGGAATAGCTCCACGGAACGGCTTTATGACAGGTTCTGGCCTCCGCCATCGTAGACGACGTTGTTGTCGATGTCGGGTTGCAGCAGAGGCGGCGCCAATGCACTCTGTTGTACCTAGCTTCGGTTTCTATTTATGTTTCCGCTCTTCTGTTGTGTGCTGAATGGAAACCCATTTCGCGTGTGTGTGTGTGTGTGTGCATGCATTTTGATGGGAGTAGGTTAGTGGCTCAGCAGCAGCTGCAGCAGCAGGATAATGGCTGTCGACCGGGACGGTCCGCCACATTTCACCTGGTGACGTTTGCCTAGCAATACCAAACAAATGGATTTCAGATTCAGATTTGAAGTTGAAAGTTTCGGGGAAAATTGAAAACGAAATACGAGAATTCGAGATGTAGAACTGGACCACCCCCCACTGCATGCTTGATTGTGCGATTGTATTCACTTAGTGTATGAGGAGTATCCACAGCTAGATCCTAGTAAAGGCACATCCCCTAGCAGCTTGCACTCCATCTATATCCTTAGACACTCCAGCCACTAATGAACACTTTTCTTCCTTTCTCCCTTGTCCCGGCTCCACCCACTCGGCTTCAGGAGTGAAACAGATCGTCGGCGTCTCGGATATCACCGAAAACCGCAACATATGGCGCATGCTGGTGGCCGAGTTTCTCGGTACCTTCTTTCTGGTGGCGATCGGCATCGGTAGCACGACCGGCTGGACCGACTACAGTCCCACGCTGACGCAGATTGCGTTCACCTTCGGCCTGGTGGTCGCCACACTGGCACAGGTAAGCAGACGTAACCCCTCCCTTTCCCCTTCCGCACCCCGGGGTTGGAAGAGCCCCTTTTCCCACACTCTCGCGCATCTCTCTTCGTCTCTCCCTCGCTCTCGCTCTTTCTCTGTTTCTCTCTCTCTCTCTCTGGATCTGTCTTTCTGTCCCCGCTATCGTCGCATCTCGTGACGTTTGATTTACGGACCAGTTTGTCCACTTCAACCCCTCCCCCCCCCCCCCCCCCCCTCTGCTGCCCTCGGGCTGCGCGAACCGGTTGCCTAGCTGCGGCCCGGAGTCTGCTCGTGACCTCGACAACGATAACGGATAAGTGCCGTTTGGTGAGGAAGAGAGGGGAGGGGATCCGAGATCCCCGCGGCGGCTTCTGGTGGTCGCAGCCGGTCCGCAGTCCGGGCCCGATTTGTGAATGAATCCACGCCAGCCTGCCAGAAGCGTGGCCGTGGTGTCGTCGTCGTCGTCGCTCAAGCTACTGTGTGATTCATCGAATTTTGAGACCACCCCGTGACCCAATGTGACGGGTCGGGTCCTGTGGTGGCGGCGGAGGGGGGTGTCCTTTGGAGATTTAGATAATTTCAGACGGATTTTTTTTCGCTTTTTCGCTGTGTATTCGCTTCGCACACCCCGTGGTCACCGCGCGTGGACCTGGGCCTGCGGTAACTGGTGAGAGGTAAATTGGAAGGAAGGACACACACCAGCGAGCGAGCAAACTCGCGTGCCGATCTTGTATGGAACGGATCTAGCATGGGGAGTGGGAGGCGGGAAAGGGAGGACCTGGTTCCGTCCCTAGATGCCCTAGGGCATGGTCATTACTGTTGCGATGCTGTTCTGCTGTTCAGCTTCGCGACCGGCAATCGCCGTTTCGCAGACACTGCGGGTGTCCACGATGATGGCCCCGCGGACACCAAAGAGGGGGGGGGGGGGGGTAGGCGGCACGGTACTTCAATCAAATCATGCTCATGTTCGTACACCATCATGCGCGTGCTTATGTCGCCGTCGGACGAACACACACACACACGCGCGCGATCGTCGCACGAACACCTTTCGCCGATACGCGTGAACCGACGCATAGACGCGTGCGCGCTCGCGCCCCGCATTTAAGTCTCTCTGCGAGTCGATAAAAAGTGCCTTCCTTGTGTTCGTCGATCGAGTTCGAGGTTTGAAACCGCACTTGAACCGTTGTTCAAGCGATCTCTCTTGTGATCGGTGCAGCATAAGTCGAGAGGTGATCCAGTAACACTCGAACCGTCGGACCATTGTGTGCCTTATTGGTTCAATTACCGCGGTCCGTAACCGCGGTCAAGCGTACTCCTGGTAGAGTGGTAGAGATGCTTTCCGAGATGATAGTGGTGCGTTACATTCGAACTAGAACACCGAATGGTAGCCACACAATAATGCACGGTGCACTTGGTCCGATAAAGGTCGCATCTTGACTGGTCCCTAGGGTGGAATGCTGTTTAGAATGGAGCACGTAAAGGCAGCGCAAGATACGCCAAGAGCACGCCCTGAGGCAATGTGCGATCATGACGGTGTGGTACACCGGCTCGTGCTGCTCACCGAGCTGCTCACGATTTAATGTTTATGTTTCAATCAACCGCTTTTGCGGTTTCAAATACCGACGGATCATAATCATTACAAAACAATAAGCCCGCTATTAATAAAGATTAGAATCGGAATCGATGCCCTCTGACCTGAAAGGGGAGTGGAATGGAGTACGGCGTGGATCGCAACCCCTCAATCAACTGCCTAATGCCACCATTGCTTTCGATGCGCTTGACGCTTAGTAGCAGCCCGGATCGCTGCACCACTCATATCACTCAGAGCCCCCCAGAGCCCGGTCCGGCCTGAGAGTAGCCACTGAAGTCAGCCGCAGTCAGCCCGATCCAGAGCTAGAGCTCGCGCATGAAGGTGAAGGTAACGGGTTGGTCCTCGCCATGGTTTGGAACCGGTCGCCACGATCGCACCGCGTGGAGTTGAGAAAATTGCGAAAAGTCATTACATTCCCAGCGATGATGCACGCGGACAGCAGCAGCAGCAATAGCAGCAATAGCAGCAGCGCAGGAATAGGAATTTTCGCTCAATGACGTCAGTCAATGGCGGACATAGAGAGCCCGGCCAGAGGTTGCTAGGAGTAGTGCACAGGAGGCTAGGGCAAGGACGCTGCACACGAGAGGATCGTCACTTTCAGTGCGGCACTAAAATGTGCGAATCGAGATAATACTTCAGCAAATGACAAGACCGTGTGCCGATGATGATGATGGACCAGCCAGGTTAACCGTGCTAAAGGTGTGTCCACGCACCCCTCCGGCACGCACTGTGACAGCAGTAGTGTAACAATTTAATTAAAATCGTGCCCCGACGGTGACGGTGGCACTCGAGACTCGAGGCGAATCTTAACGAATCATTAATGGCGCCACGATCCGACCGATCAGCACACAACAATTAAGCTGAAGGGCTGCTGCTTCCGCGCGTGTGTGCGTGTGTATGTGTGTGTGTGTGGAGAACACTCTGGTACACGGTCAATAAATCTTCTCCTGATGTGGCGAGTGCCGTCGTGGCCATAAGTGACCGCATCGTAAAACCGTGAAACGGTAACGAAGCGATAAGAACACGATAGTCATCAGATAGTGTAGCTCCGTGTAACGCGACACGTCAAGTAGTGCCTCCAGAGCGACCACACACACACACACACACACCGAGAGATAGCCTCCTTTTGCCGCGGACATTGTCGTCATGCCTAATTCGGTGCAGTGTCCGAAGGTGCTGAAACTTTATTTGCACGTCATCAACGCCACGCCATCTGGTAGCGTCTAATAATCTGGCCCACCTAACGCGACAGAGATGACGATTTACGGTTTAATTACTCCGCAAAGACCAGACCAGTGGACTCGGTGGTGAGTTGAGGGTCAGGCGGTACAGTGGCACCAACGGCGGCATACGGACATTTTCGGAGGCTGCGTATGTTTGGTTGCGATAATTAAAAAGATAACTCGTGCCGCGACACGTCGCTCCGCACCGCACCGCACCGGCGTCATTAGTCTAGGTCAGTCAGTCCCGGTATACAGGCCCGATATTGTCGGTTTCGCTTTCTATCGGGACCAAAAAAAAAGCGACAAAACATAACCGAGGTATTGCTGTGTCTACTAGTGCCGCTTTGGTTTGCTGGTAAATATTGATAGTGGCACTGAGAGTGAGTGTCTGCAGCAGCAGCACCACCACCACGACCAGCAGGATATTGCCAGGGCCAGGTCGAAGTAGATGAGTCTCTTAAATATTGACACTGACACCGGCTACCAAACATGACCTATTCCAAAGCAAGGGTACCCCAGCCAACCGGTGGTTGCGCTAATTCGCCAGCTTCGACATCGGCCGATAAGTTGTTACCATGCTCACCTCCATTCGGTGCCGCTTGGCGTGGTGGAGCAAAGCTGGACCTAGTTTGTGTTTGGATCTAATTTAAAACCCTGTAGACCCACCAGCTCGCCACTACAAATCTGTATGCAAATGGCGAGCGGGATGCTCATCTGCTTGCGACAACAGTGTTGTAGATAACAACCACGGGATGTGTTCTACATCGTGTATCAGGTGGCACCCATCCGTAGCGAACGTAGAGTAGAGTGCGATGGCGAGTAGCGCTACTAGCGAGTCCACTAAGTCATTTTAGAATTACCTAACCTACAAAAATGAATGAATGGATCGGCGCGCTAATGGGGGGAGGGCCTTTTGCTGTTACACCGCTACAGCTCCCTGCGAAACAATGAGCGAGTGTCGAAACCGTCGGCCACACACGCAGCCCGCAATCTGGCGTGTGACCAGCGTCAGGATTCGCACAGGAGGGCATCGTTAGGCCCGAGGCGATGGTTGTGGTGGTGGCTGTGCCTCCGAGTCTCCTATGCCCCTTTGCCAAATTATCGTCAATTCCTGTGGACATTGATCGACTTGATTGCCTAGTCGACCACCTTCTGGAGGTTCCCCGGCATGGCACGGCACGGCACGGCACGGCACGGCGCACGCACACGTCAGGGTCAGCGACTGTCACCAGGGGGACCAAGCCAAGCCCTAAGCGGTCGCTCGGTAAAAGCTTAGTCGGTCGTGCACCATCACCACCTAGGTTGCCGTCGTCGCAGCTTCTTAGTTACGATTCCGATCAACCAGACCAGGCCTAGAGCTTGCTGCTGCTGCTGCTGCTCTCGATGCACGAAAGTTCGTTCACTCTCGAGAGCGAATGTCGGTCGATGGCGATTTAATTCATCGCGAAAATCCGCCCCCCTGCCCTGGCCTACCCTGGCCTGTGTCGACCGCCTGGTGAGTGGTTTCGACCGCCTGACTCACCCCAGCGGCCTGCTAGCAGCTGCTGGAGCGGAGAACGAAGCGAGGGGTTTACGGGTGGCGTGTGTTGTGTGCGATTGATTCAACGACTCAGCATATCTCGGTGTTAAGCTGTCAACGATGGTGGCTTCAGGTGCCATTCGTTCACGAGACCGTACGACGTGTTGACTTAAACCGACGGTTGGTTGGTTGGTTGGTTGGAGGGATCGGTGTTGCCGATGCCGAGCCTTTCTTAACCAGCAGAGCACGCCAGGATTGAGAAGTTTCTTATCCCTAGCGTAGCTGGTTCTGGGAGATCTAACGGGTACGGTTAGGATGCCGACCATACTGCTCTTCGGTATCTTCTGTTAATCTAGCATCATCTCAACAGTAATGACAGCTTAAGAGCTCCTCTACTTCTACTGACGTGAAAGGGTGGCACTCGTTCTGGAACGACTCGCCTCGTAAACTAACGTCACGTTAATGGGTTTACTACCCTTCGTGTGTGTGAGTGTGTGATCGATTCATTGTTCTCATCGAATCGACTTGAGTTGATTCTCCCCTCAGGTGCTCCTCAGGTGCTACCCCGTCCCCAATCACAGAGCCGGTGGGTCCGTGTGAGGTCTTAAGCTGGCGGCGATCGGCCAGATCGTTCGGCGGCAACTTGTTTGGCGAATACTGCATTGCATAATACTGTTCAATATAAATATATACACACACAACACACAGCATTGTAACCTTGACATCTCGCACTTGCTCTCAACCCGTCCCTTTCGGCTTCGAGACTGGTTTGCGTGGTTGACTACTGGTGGTGGTGGTGGTGGTACTGGTGGTATTGCTGCTGCTGCTGCTTCAGGCCACGCGATCCTCGCGCTCTGGCGGCCCCTATCAAGCCGGACCGGAGTCAAAAGTAAAGCAAAGCGTTTCGAACGAAGAAAAGTAAACAAAATGAAAGCCCACCGGCTAGGAAAGGAAAACAAACAAATCAACAAACGCAACGCAACGCAAACGCAACTAAACTGAACAAGCCGCCGAGAGAATGAGATTTTTGCGGGAACATTTATGTAGCGTGCGTACTCTAGCGAGAGTGATTAGCTTCCACACCAAACGTGCAGCCTCGCCTGTGAACCTCGGCTGTATCACGTGACGAACACGGTCAACGCGCAGCCTAGCGACAGGACAGGAGACCGGCTACTGCTGCTGCTGCTGCTGCTGCTGCTGCTGCTGCTGCTGCTGCTGCTGCTGCTGTGTGATTGTGAGGTGACTTGCGCGATTCACGCGATCCTCGCGGCGCTTACGCGCGGCGAAAGTGAACGGCGTTGCCGAACCGCCGGCCGGCCGGCCGTCCGGGCCAGACAAACTGGAACCACAAGTGGGCTGAGGGTGGCTAACAAGCCACCGAAATGCGAATCCATTACCGCCGCCTGTTTTCGGCATTTCGCTTTTCGCTTTTCATCCCAATTGTCGTCGATGGCATCCGTGGTGGTGGTGGTGGTGGTCCCAGCCGGTGTGGGGTGCGTTTTGGAGTAAAATATCCGCGACACTCCATCGCCATTGTGCTTTGTAGCTCCTTCTCGGTGTTTCTTTTAGCAATTTTTTTTCATGGGGGGCGGTTTGGTGTGGGATGAACAGCCCTTGAAATGGCGCGCGCGCGAGCGCTACTGCGTGACGAAACGATTTATCCTTCATGTGCCATTTCCTTTTGTAATTGGGATAAATTTGGCGAATGTCAGCAGCGAGAATTTGCAGCGGTGTGTCATGGGCGCGCATGGCGTGATCGTGGTTCGGTTTTTCGTGCTGCTGACGCACTTTGCATCCTTCAGGAGAATGATGAAGAACGCCGCCGAATGTGATGTTCAAAACTGTATCTAATTATACAATTTCCTTTGCCAACTTGTGCGGATGTTGGTAAAACAATTCACCCCATTACTCAATTAACGATGTGAGGTTTTGTTTTTCGGTTGTCAATGAGTTAAAGACAATGCGGAACACAGTTCTTATTCAGCTCATGAATCATCAAATAATATTTTTTAACAAACGCATGACTGTGGAACCAACGGATGTTCTTTGTGTTTCAAAATTACCATTGCTGATTCTGCTGCTATGGCGTAGTTCAATCATCAAATTAAGGTGTTTGAAC
The DNA here is from genome assembly GCF_943734745.1 of Anopheles darlingi. Taxonomy (NCBI): domain Eukaryota; kingdom Metazoa; phylum Arthropoda; class Insecta; order Diptera; family Culicidae; genus Anopheles; species Anopheles darlingi. The sequence goes on along the minus strand of NC_064874.1, from coordinate 78,727,820 downwards.
CGTTCTTTCGAAACAATAATCCGAAAATTGCGAAACTTCCACACACTGAACGAAGAACTCCTAAAGACGACCTAAAATCCGTTCAAGGGTGGTGGGCTGAGCCGACTATCGCGTTGACTATCTCATTCCGTATGCTGGCTGGCAGCTGTGTAAACACGCAAGACGCACCCGTTCACAACCCGTCTGTGCCGTCTGCCAAATGCTCGAAATTTCAAGGGCCACCGGCAGCGATCGCTATCGGTCGCAGTCGCGGACGCGATGCCACGTTTGAATGTCAACCCCTATCGATCGCGATCGGCTCCAGATGATCATCTAGTGAACGCGGCTACTAATCGTCACCCGCCAAACGGATCGATGGCTAGTGATCGCGACATGATCGCGACGTGATTTGCATCCATCGCCGCAGCCGCCAACCTGCTGATGATCTTCTATTCCCAGGGATGACCTCCAATGTTGCCGTTGCTGCCGCTGGTGCTGGTGCCTCTGCCGCTGGTGATCGAAACGTGCAGAAAACGTAAACAAGATCCCAAACTAACTAACGCAAACCCAGCTGTGCTCTCACCTCGTTAAGCGATAAAAGGTCGGATCCGCTGGTACCGTGCATCGTGCTCGTGCTGCGCTCATTACCCTCCTGCGCCATCATTCATGTTCATGCAAAATGCCGCGCAAAAGTCTCAAAAAACCAAACCAAAACCCCAAAAGCCCCGAAAAGCTCTGGGCAGAACGTTAGTAGCTGCAGAAACAAGAGTAGGGAAGAGAGAGAGAGAGAGAGAGACAGAGAGAGAGACAGAGAGAAATATGTGGTTGGAATGAGCATAAAGATCGGTTACCTTCGGCCAATCAATCAACTCTTATTGTCCGAAGGAAGGTCCCCGGGGGCGCACTACAGGGCACACGGCTGCAAAACCACAGCACCCCGACGCAAGACGTCGCATCCCCCCCATCCGTGCAGGACATCATCTGCGAGGGGTATCCGTCCGTTAAGATCTGCATGTGACCTTCTAAATGGACCTCGATCAGCTTCGAGTTTTTCTGTTTTCGTTTTCTTGTTCGTGCCATTTTTTTTATGCTACCTCCCAAGCAGTGCCGGGGCAGTACGAGGGACGTGCGATCGTGGCAGGCACTTCATTGCACAAATAATAAGCGGCATTCCAGCGCCGGGACCAGAACCGCAGTGTTCGTGATGCTCGATATCGGGCCACCGCGAGGCCATTGCCTTCGAGGCTGTCGAGTGTCCAAAGGCACCGTGAAGAATCCGTGCGATTATACGCATGATCACGACCAAGAACCGATCAGGCGGGATCGATTTGAAAGCTTTGTTTTTGTGTTCAAAAATAGCGACGATCCATTGCGTTGCCTTAACTGAAGGATTAAAGTGATTCAAGAGTCTTGAATGACGTCAGTTTCCAATGATCAAATTGTACTGATTGCTCCGTTTGATCTTTCACTTTGCTGAATAAACGATGTTGATGATTAATAAAACGGTTCAGACGCCTGAAATCACCGATCGCACTGCATTAAAACGACATTTCCTGCCGCTCGTCCGGTCCCGGGTCCGCGGTCGCATGGTCACGGGTACACCGGACATTACGCCACTTATCTGTTCATCGGCGTAACGCAGCATAATTGTCACGTTCGGGGAGGGCGCATGAAGTGAGCGCCTAATTATACGCGCGCCGCGGCGCTGGCGAACCTCCTCTTCTGCGGCGAAAGAACGCGTCTCCGGCACGCGTTGATGCGCGCGAAAAAGCGCCCGCTGGCTAGACGGCTAGACCGGACCGACCGCTAGAGCAGCGAGCGCGTGATCAACACGCAACACCCTCAGAACCGGTTGGCGGCTTGAGCCTCGGTGTCTAGCCGCGCGCGGTCTGGTGAACTGCAGTGCGACTGTTTGGAACGAAGGCGGGGGAGAGTGGCCCATTCTGATCGATGAATGATTGCCTGCCGATGGGAAGGGGAACGAAACCGTGTTTACTCGCGCCTTCGGCGAGGGCCCTTTGGCGTTGCCTGCCCTTACAGGCGTCATGTGAAGGCAAGTTCAAGTCAGTCTCCCTCCTTGAGCGAACCGGCTAGAACGGTGGCTTCAGAATCGATGCCCGCCGCTACGCGACCGATTGTTCGCTACGCTGGCTCGAGTGCCCGAGACGAGAACGTGAATTTGTAATTCCGATCGCGCTCCGAACGCCGTCGGTACCGATCATCGATCCGCCAGGTCATCGATCCGATCGCGGATTGAATTGGCAGAAGGGTGTTCGCATGGATAGTGGCCACGAGCGGGCGAGAGCGAGCATAACGCAAAAAGAAAAGCAAACTAGAGAGTAGTAGCATAGCATGTTGCAAAATCATGCTAGCCGTACGCCGTTGATGATATGATGCAAGATGCGGGCAGCTGCGTCAACCTATCATAGGTAGCTGAGGGTAAGTTCCGAGTGGGAAAAACCCTCCGACCGGATAGCGGTGACCGTACAAGTGTTTCGCGAAAGCGGTCAATTCCGATCGCTTTGTCATCGTGATCGCCACTCAAAAACCACTTCTTTGGCCCACTCGCCATCCGTGCGACCGGATGGCCACGGTGCTGTCAAACTTTCCAAAGCTGATTTGCGTCATGCAGTGCAGTATCGCTCTGCTTTTTAACATTTTGCGATTCTTGACCGACAATCGAACTCGCCCAAAAATGGAATAATTGAGCTCTTGTCGTCTGTTCTGTTGAGCAGAGGACTCAACGGACGGAGCATGACGATCATCGTATTTATCAAAAACAGAACCAACCCCCTCATCAACCCCATTAGGATGCTTGTTGATTAATACTCTTCCCCGCCCCTCCCTTTCGGAAACCGTTCCAATCGCGTCTAATTGACGCATAAATTAGCCTACACTTTTCCGAGGTCTTAAAACGCTCGATGCCGGTTCATTCCCATTTTGCAAATGACATTTCAAATGCAGCCCAGTTAGCGTTGTTGGTGCTGCTGCTGCTGCTGCTGCTGCAGACCGCCAGCACGCAGAGTAAACTGTGGTACTTGTTGGCGGTGCTGATGAGCGTACATTGCAATCAATTTTCCATCACAAACCGCTCGCGCTCGCACAGAAACGCGGGCAAATTAAGTGTGCTGCTTTATTTAATTACCGTCCTCGGTTGACGTTGCTGCTGCTGCCGCTGCTGCTCTGGAGCACGATTTTGTCTTTAGGCTAATGTTCAGCATTGACTCGCAGTGAGGACTACGTGCTCTCTAGGAGAGTCAGGGGCTGCATAAAGATGGCGAGGATGCGATTTATCATCGCCTGGTAAAGGCCTCACTCGATCATACATGCATGATAACGCCAATGAGGATCCTCATTAATACTGGCGGGGCAGCCCTGCAATTAACACACCCAATCACCCATAATAAAGCAGAACACTCATCATCATCATCATCATTTTCACGCCCACCCGCCGCTCGCCCGCTGCTGTCGATTGAAAAATGGCCTGCAATCGGCGTGAAATCGTGCACAACGTGACACGAAATGGGTTCTTTACGGCGCGTATGTGTGCTCGACCGCACGCACCACAGCAGCCCATTCCGTACGTTCGCACCTTTTGCTTCCCCGGGCACCAGGCGACCAACGACGACGACGACGACACACGCGCTTCGCACCTTCTCACAAGCGCGAACAATAAATCTAGATCCGCCAGATAGGCATCTGCCTCGGCATCGACAGCCCTGGCGCTGCGTGCGGATCGAATCCGTGATCGGTGAAGCACGTGCCTCTGTGTCTGCCTCTATGTGTGTGTGTGTGCGGAGTGCGCGTGCGCGAAGCTATGAAATTGAATATGTTGACCATATCTCTCTAACGCCTGTTTGGGGTATTGTTTTCCTTGTTTTTGTTGTTGTTCGCAGGCATTCGGGCACGTGAGCGGATGCCACATCAATCCGGCCGTTACGATCGGTCTGATGGTGACCGGAGATGTCAGCATACTGAAGGCAGCGTTCTACATCGTCTCGCAGTGCATCGGTGCGATCGCGGGAGCGGCCGTCATTAAGGTGAGTCCCCCGACCATTGGTCGATGTTGGTGTACATTTCAAACCTCAATTTATTGATTTACTGCAACTGGTGTAAACTCTGTCCTTGATATATCTGGCTCGTCGCCTGGTTAACGTCCATTAAATGTGATTTTAAATGAAATATTTAAACAAAACCCGCGGGAAAAAAAACTATTGCCTTGGCGTGCTGCCCTTATCAGCCCTTCAGGTCTGGTCGCGTTATCCATTCCAATTATCTGATGTCCGTCGCGAGATAGTAAAGCAAACGTTTTGATTTATTCGTTTGTAATGCATCGCGAGCAGGGCGTGAATATTAAATCGCGTTTTCTCCACCGACAGTTCGGTTCGGTTAGTGGTGTTCCAATTTTCCATTCTTCCTTCCGGCGAAAGGGCTCCCCCCTAGCCTCCGGTGACATCCAAATGCACTCTCGATGGTATATTTCCATTGCACATTACGATGCGTGTCAACTGCAGGTGCAGGTCATGATATATTTTCCCCACCATATTTTTACACGCTCCATTGACGCTCTAATGGCGGAAAAGCTGTCCGTTGTCAACAACAACAACAACAAGAACCGTCACCCGGTGCATGGTTTTGTTATTTGTCGTCGGGCCAACCCACTCGGAACCTGGGGTTGGTTGAGTACACACATGGCTTTAGAACGTTTCAATTCAATTCCAGCTTCAACCTGCGCTGCGAACCTGCGTACCGACCGAAATGTCAGCAAATACCGAACCAGCAAGTGCGCGCGTGACCCCAAATGTAAAACTCAAATTCATGAATGCCCAGAGACGCGCACAATGCAGCTGTCAAAGATGGAAATCCGCTCCTTTTTAGCTGTCACCGGAGTCCCCTCCCCGGGGGTGCGGTCCCTGATCTGATGCACTAGTGCAATTGCACCACCTGCACACCGAGCACCAGCTGTCTGACTGACTGACTGACTGACTGGCATTGTGCAGCAACGAGGACGCGATCGCAGAACAAAACAATAGACAAACATTGAGCATCGATTGCGTCTCTCGGGCCGATTTGCAGCATCATGATCTCGAACTCGAACAGAACTCGGTTCTGTTCACACCGAATGTTGTACAAATTGTTTCGAACCGCGCTTCACGATCACAATCGCGATACTACTCGCGCGGCCTGAATGGCACCGAGCCACTGCCACATGTGGCATCTACGGATCCACCGGAAAGGTGTAGGTTCGTCGTCTGCTGCAACCAGCTTTCTCGGCACGGCTTCAGGCAACAATAAAAGCTTCCACCCGCCTTCGCGCGTCGAGCCCAGCGACGACCTGGATTGCGGCTGCGGGAGCCCATAATCGATCAGCCAGTGAGTTGCGTGTGTGTGTGTGCGCCAGACGGCCACCAAATGCCAAGGTGCACCCGAGAGAAAAGGGACTCTCGCAGGGCAGACAGACAGCCAGCAGGATGCTTCTTTTGTCGCGCTCATTTTGCAAAATGGCAAATCATGACATGGTGCCGTAGCAACAGCAACAGCAACAGCAGTAGAGGCGTGCAAGGGCGCAAAAATGTATGCTTTGCATTTTATGTGGAGTACAAGCGCACCAATCACCCAAGGCAAGGACGTTACGATGGAAGGGAAGGGCAATAGGGAACACCAACCTTTGCGGCGGGAGCAAAGAAGGTCGTCGACGTGCTGGTAAAAATGGATCAAATCAACCTGTGACATGTGCCCAGTGCACCGGGTAATTAGGGGTCCCCCCCCCACTTGGTGGCCCGGTCAGCAAAGGTCACTCGGTCGCTGGTTATGAGAAGGGCCATCAATTCGTATCAATTGCTGCTGCTGTTGATGCCGTGAGAGGCACATACCTCACGATACGTCATCTGTGTATGACCTTTCTTTTATGGATTTGTCGGAATTTCAAAATGAAACGATCGGATCATTTTATATAGAAGCCGATTTGATAGATGCTTTCCCCTCACAGATCAGATCTGTGGCTGATGGCTTTTTACAGCCATCATAAACTCGACCACTTCGGGCGCTAAATGTAGCTAAACGATTTACATCGCCGACGAGCCGACGAGCCGACGAGCAATGATGCACGAGCCGATGGCCGATGGTGATGATCGTTGATGGCTCTTAAGATTAGGGACCGCTCTGTGGCCAGATGTGTCGGTCCGATGTGCAAGCAAGTTCATCATCCGAGCGAAGGTGTTCACCTAGACAACTGTTTCCTCACGAGCCACGAGCAACAAACAAACCCCTCTCCAGGGTTGTGTGCGTGTGTTAATGTGTCAGCTCGAGAAAGGCTCAAACAGTCCGGGACCCGAGTCCGGAGAGGTGCCGCCAGAAGTTCAAATTCAAATTAGTGTAACCTGTCAGCCTTGTCTCGCATCACCATGGATGCATGGAAGTTGCCGGCAAATGACAAATTTCCTCTGCAGCACCATCAATCAGCTGGGCAGACGAGACACTTGGCGGGCCTGGCGGCAGTCCGTGCCGTGCGTCCGACACACGTGCAGGACCAATGTCGTGGCGGCGTTTTGTTGTTTGGTCCGGTCCACGGCGTTCGGCGTTAACTCATGCACTCGTGTGATTCGTGAATAAATTCACCAAATCCATCAGACTGCCCTCCCTCCCTTGGACCCCTCTTAATAACAGGCCTTACGCCTCTAATCCAATTTTCGGAAGAGACGTAATAAGGAACCCACCGAGAGGTGCGCCAGGCGGTATTCGTGTGTGTTCGACAATGTTTTTTTCTCACTTCACTGACCGACCGCACGGCGTTGCACGGCGTTTGCCCCCGGACCTATTCATTAGTGGTCCCCTTGTCCTAAACCTTGACCAAATCGAACGGACGGAGAACCGGTTACCGATCGACCGATCGATCGATCGACCGACCGACCGAGCGGGAGTAGCGGCGGTCTCTGCTGCGATCAATCCAATTTCGTACCCCAAAACACCAGAGGACCAGAGGAGGACAGACTGCAGCATCCGCGGCGGGGCACGAGGCTGCTCGCTCACTGGAACCGGTATGTCCGGGGGGAACTAGGGAGGCGACTGTGGGTGTATGTTTATGTATGTTGGGGGGGGCTGCCACCTGCTTCGATGAGACACACGAGACTCTTGAGCAGGTCCGAGGTCCGAAGCATGTCCGTGACACCGCACCAATGCGTGTGACACCTCGTGGTGTGCGGGAGCTTTCCACCAAATTCCAGCCACTGGACGGTGTGACAGTGATGCTTGAGCCTCTCCAATCCGCTCCGATCGTGTTTAATTACGTGCCTCTGGAGACCGCTTTCTGGTCACGTGCTTCGCCGTTCGCAATCGCAACAAACGCAACGCGACACTTTAGCTCGCCTCAGTTCTCGTTCTTGGTTCTCACTCTTCATCGAAAAAACCACGACCGCCACGTCCTGTGCGACCGTACCGATTATCGGTGCCCGTAATTGGCCTAACCTTCTGTGGGGAGCAGTGTGGGGGCTGTATTGGTGCCGGGGCAAGCCTAATGGTCTCTTTAACTCGTGGTGCGCACCACATCAACACTGTGCCTCCTCTGTGTACATAATTCGCGTTCACGCACTGCGTCGAACGTGCTAAATGGTGTGCGCCTAATGGGTGAGTTTCGATTAAAACGTCGCTACTTTAAATGGCATTCGAAGTGAGGTTCAGTACCACCATCGCCATCGCCATCGGCAGTTATTCGTTTAGTAGCTCTTAGGAATCGAACTGTTTCGATCATTGGCGGCATCGCTGCCCAATGCTTAGTGCATACAAATTCGATAATTTAGCGAACATATCGAGAAGGGATTGCGAGGTTCTGGCTAGTTAGAATCTATACGCGCATAGACTGAATGGAGTACCGCGCAATAAGTATGATGGTGTCTGGGAGGCTTTTCGCGCTTCGGTGCGTTCGGTTCCAAGGAAACACGACGTTTGTCGATGATTTGCACAATGTGAAGGAGCAATAGAACAAGGTAGAGTCGGATAGAACCACCACAGTTTTCAATTTCTCATTTTAAATTTAGTTCAGTTCTTGTTTATAATTTTGCTTAATTCGCTCAAGTTTGAACCAATTAACTCTTGTTCAACCCCTGTTGAATGTTAACCAACTTTAAGCTCATTATATGTCTGTGTTACGAATTTCAAGCTACATAAAATTTACCAAGATAACTTTTCAATGGTTATAAGTCTGGACCTGAAGACAGTTATAAGTTTAGCCTTGATAGCTCGAACATATCATACGTCAATTGCACCCGTTTGTCTCTCTACAGTCGCAATTAATGTCTACGAATCTAGATTTATCTAATCCCTATCGTCCATTTTTTCCTAATAGCATTTACCCTCAGGTCAACATCGACTTATTAGTGCAAACAAATTTGACTCCGAAACCAATTCCATCGTGAAAGCGAATCGTCATTGCTTGCTGCGTTCTTTCGTGTCAAAAGCCATTTAGCCGTTGATGTACTGCCCTAATGACACATTCCGGGACTGTACTCATCCTTTGCTATCGTTTCCCGTTTTCCCATTTTTCTATGTAGGCCGCCACACCGTCTGAGGTAGTCGGTGGGCTCGGTGTGACCGGAATCGCGCCCGGACTTTCGGCGGGTCAGGGTGTGCTGATCGAGGCGCTCATCACCTTCATCCTCGTGTTTGTCGTCCACGGCGTGTGTGACAATCGGCGCTCCGACATCAAGGGATCGGCACCGCTCGCCATCGGACTCTCCATCACTGCCGGTCATCTGGCGGCGGTAAGTAGCGAACGATCCCGCGTGGTGCGGGATTACTAAATGATGTTAACCTTTTGCTCGCCATTCGTGGGCATATATGTTGCCGGACCGTAAGCTTACTCCTCGGTGTTCGTTTTTGTTATGTCATTTTTTGTATCTAAACAGATTAAGTACACCGGTGCCAGCATGAACCCGGCTCGCTCGTTCGGACCAGCGGTCGTAATGGGCAACTATACTGATCTTTGGGTAAGTACGGCAGCTCCCGGGTAGCAGTGGATGTCCGTTTAATAGATACTTATGTGGGAATTGCATATTGTGTCTCCTCTCTCTCCGTTTCTCGCAGGTCTACTGGGTTGGTCCGATTGTCGGAGGTATCGTGGCCGGTGCCATGTATCGTCTGTTCTTCAAAGTAAGAAAAGGTGACGAAGAATCAAATTCATATGATTTTTAAATATAAAAAAAAACCTGCAAAAATGCAACACTTTCCCTCCCGCGAAACATGCAAGCATAAGTGAGAGCCCCATAGCACAGGCACACCATCCCGCCACCAAACGATTCGGCCCAACGATCGAGAGCCAACGAGCCAGGTTGCAGCAAGCTATTGAAGGACGATCCATTTCTTATCTTTCCAATGTCTTCCAAGTATTGTAGTAGTAGAGCGAACTTTTCTTTTTTGTTGTAACTCTAATACCTCCCCCAAAAAAAACATACTCTAAACCCTGTGTTCCTGCTGTGGAACTCCTGTGTGTCCCTTTCCCCTTCAGAATAGTGCTAACCCCCGTGAAGGAATTTGTCTCAACTAACACCCCTTCCCTTCATCAAACTCGTCGTAACCGTTGTTTTTCGCTAACCTACATTTTGTTTCTCTTTTCCATTTCCCGACGTCCATTCCGCCCTCCTTACACCGTGGTCGCCTACAGATGAACACTAACAAAGTCGGTGACCAGGTGACTAACGACGCCCAGTACATTTAGCCCGAAGCGTAACGTAATACCCAGCAAAACCCCATCTCGATAGCTTCTACTGTGACTAATTTCATTAAAAACAACAAAAACCCCAAACCAAACAACAACACCACACCGCATCGACCCTTCCGCGATGGCTGGACTCACTCGTTCAGTCGGCGGCAGAAGGATAGGCGCGAGCAAAAACCCTTTATGCTCCTTCCTGCAACACACCGGAAGCCACCGGAAGCGGGGTGACACTGCTCGTGAAGGGCGCTCGTGGCGAGGAGGGGGCGCATTAAATCGTCATAAAAACATCCACCATTAACATGCTGGAATGGAAAGAGGGGTTCCTCTTTCGCATACCGGAGGAACCGGAGTTGGATACAGAGCGATACAGAGCGTTTGGCACACGGAATCATCGTTTAAGCTACACTAATTCTATCAACACGTAGAAGGACGAGGAACATCAAGGGTGACCTGAACTAACAAAAAAACAAAAAAAAACAATACACACAAGCACGATTGAGCATTCGCTGCACACGTACAGCTACACACACACAAACACACTCAAACACTCACTTCAGTATTTGTTTTCTCTACAAAAACTAACCCAACTAACTGTGGAAAACTGTTGGATAAGGATAACGAAGCTGTGTACATATCCCTTCGAAGGCGGGACTAGTACATCGGCCGATTGGAGTGTTCGCACCAGCACCACCATCAGCATCACTCAGTTCTTGGTCTCACGATCCACGGGGTTTCACAAGCAGCACCTTATCGAACGTCTGCGGTAGGATCGTTCGGCTTGCTTTGGTTGCGTTCGCCCCAAATCGCAAGTGAATGGATGTCCCCGTTAATGTTGTAATGATTACTTCTTCTGCTTGCATCTATCTGTGAGCGCATCGTGTGGTGTGTGTGTGTGTGTGTGTGTGTGTGTGTGTGTGCACACCCTTGATCACTCATGCACGCACGGACACGTCTCGTATTCGCGTAAGATTGTTAATGTATTTTATCATATTTAAATGGATCTTTTTTCGGAACGGCGAGAAACAAGGCAGGCTGTAGGCGGTTTTATTGTTCTTCTTTTTATGTAGATGATGTACTTAAGTGAGATATATAGAGATGTATAGAGAGAAGGAAAGGAGCGAAAGCGGAACACATACACACCTTTAAAAAACACAACAAATTACCTAAAACCCCAAAAGAATCCGCACAAAAGAGGCCCGGTTCCACTTATTCCGCTATTCATATTCAGGCCGCAAACAAGGGCAAACGCGTTTACATAACTCTTAACGTAAGTTCTATTTATGTATCATATACATTGGAATTTACCACGAAAAAAAAAAACACGACAAAAACACGACAAAAACTCGGCGGAAAGGCAGTAATATTGTTGTTGAAGTTGTTGAAGAGAGGATAAATTTAAATAAAATATACGATTACAAAACATGCACAGGCGTACGCATCCGAGAGCGTTTTCATATTGAAAGGGTGGAGTTGATGGTCTTTGCCCCCCTGGTCGACGTCGATGTCCTTTTCATGTCCTGTACTCATCTTCAACGACTCCGATCGAACGTCATTAGGCAAGGTTGAAGGGTAAGTAAGTTCCTATTGTTTCGCTCTTTGCCGCCGGTTGGCTAGCTGTGGTCTGAAATGTGGGTCACAGTGCGAGATTGTGCTGTGGAATGTTGTGGTTGCGTCGTGAGAGCTGGCAGAGGATGATGCGGTTACGTCGATACGTCAGTTTCAATTCCCTTTCTCGCTTGCGTATTCTTGGTCCACCGCGTCCATGGCGGTGATGGCATCATACCCCCTATTTCCCTATCTATCTGCCTATCTAATAGACCACCTACGCACCACCAGCTGACACCGACGACAATGTTGGTGTCCCTGTGTCCACGGCCTTCTCCTTCACGGCCGGCCAGGAGAAGGAGGAGCTGACCCGTGCAAAATCAATAGACTCCAGGAGAGTTGTTGAAGTGTAATTATCTTCGCGATACCTTCCATCCAATCCACTCCCGCAGTACTTCAGCTGAGAAGTCTTCGCTGAGTACTTCGCGATCTCGCGGTCATCAATCGCCGTCAATGGACCGGACGGAATGGTTTTTTTTGTCTCCTTTTTATTATTTTTGCACGAACAAAAGTGTCTCTGGTGTGTTCGCGCTCTCGCTGCTTCTTCTTCGTTTACGTTTCTGCTGCCTGGCCAGGGCCATCGCCCACGGAAGAGGGAATCGATCGGAGGAGAGTGGCGAGCGAGGAGGAATAATGTTGCAATCAGCCGATCTCCCCCCGATCCACGGGAATGGATGGCAGCGTTGGCATTTAGCTTCCTTGGAGCAACAAGAATGATGCGCCCAGCATAATCGCTCGATCCGCTATTGTCAAGATGCGTGTCAATATTCTGTTGTTGTGCCCGACCGACTCATACCAATCCATCCATCCATCCATCCATCCAGCCAGCGATCCATCATGGTTCGATGGGGTGGTGGTGATCGGTTGAGCGGATCCTCAAGGTTGCAGAAACGGACAGGCGAAAGTGAGTTCAGCGTGAGTCAGCACACTTCTTACTGCCGATGCTAACCAAGTTTCTTTGTGGGTTGGACTGGATATATGGGACAAACTTAAAATTAAACTTTTGAAAACGATCTCTTACGGTGTACCGGGGGCAACCGGATTCTAGAATGCTCTTACGAAACCACTGGCGTTAATCGAATCGAAGGCGCCTCGAGGCAGAAAGTATTTTTCTCCGGAACATTGAGCCATCAGGTTGGCAGGCTATCAGATTGAAAGAAAAATGACTAAACGTGTACTGCAATACTTAATGGAGATAAATATTTAATGATTTTGCCGAAAAGTTTATCGCCCATTCTTGTGTCCTTGGATTGTTAAATAACGAAACTAGTGAAATAAACACCCCGCATCGCACAGTTGTTCTCGTTACTAAATCGTCCTGCACATGAAACAAATGAACCATTATTCATCAAATCAGTCTTTACAGTTACCCAAGTTTCAGTTAATAGAAAGAAATTTGAAAATTGTTAATGTTCAATTTACAAACAAACAGAACCGATTGCCATAGGAATGATGCTTCTCAAACATGGCAAGAGACTTTTTTCTTAAAATGTTAAGAATATCAATGTGCTTAATTAAGTTAAATCTCAACATTAATTGCCAATGAACAAAAAAAAACTATTATGAACAAAATTCTCTTAAATGTCAATGTCAAAGTTCCTTTAAAGATCATAAATTTTAGGCCCTCTTCGGCTGATTATCAATCTATTCGTTCCTAACCAAATGAACAACAATATTGCGTATGCTCATGCGCCGCCGCCTCATAAACTGCCAGGCATGTGCCAATTGAAACCACCAACATAGTGCACGATTTGCGCAAGTCTAACTGGCGCGATCGTAATGAACTAAACGCGTTACGCACACTCTCGCCACCGTTCTATTAATAAGACAAAGACATTCTGCGGAAAAGGGAAACAGATTTTCGCATTAAACAAACATACAGCGTTCATTGAACATCTTTTCATCGCAGTAACCTGCCATACGACGGCAGATTCCTGCAACCAGCTCCAGGTGCCACTAGCAATCCAGGATGGAAGTGAGCAACGACACGGGATACTTCCACAAGTACGCCCGCCAGTTCCGTCTTGCGCTCGGTGTGCGGGAGTTCGAACAGTTCGCCAGTCTCGGTACGGATCTCGAGCGGTTCCGCTTCGTCAACGAGCGGAAATGGAGAGCGGTCAACGATTTACCGCTCGAGCGGACACACAACGTTGGAAAGTGCTTGGAAAGTGCGCTCAAACTGCAAGCGGACGGTCTGCAGCTACAGAACGGTGACGATTGGGTCGGTGCTTTGCGAGCCTACAATCAATCCTATCTGTTGCTCCCGAACGATTATCGTAAGTGTAGGGGTGTGCCCCTTGTGTGGCTGTGGTTCGTGTGTCATTGCTTATCGTTTCCCTTTTTGTAGCTCACGAAAAGGCGCTACTACTAGATAAACGATCACAGGTTCTGCTGCAGCTTGGTAAGCACGATCAATCGTTGGAGGATATTGATCGTGCCATCGGCTACGGTTACCCGCTCGAGTTTCTACATGACCTGTGGGAACGCAAGGCGCGACTGTACCAGCAAAAGCGCGATCTCAAGTCCGCCGTCGAGTGTTTCGATAAAACCGTCGAATGCCTTGCCCACTCGCAGCTCAACGAAGCAGATCGGAGCGTTCGAATAGAGGAACTTCGAAAGCTAACCGACATCGTGTACTTCCAGTACAAGAATGTGAAGAAGTACTTGGAACCACCGAGAGGAACCCGTGTCTTCCATCCGCATCTCGATGATGCCGTTCGGTATGATAGCAACGAAACCGATGGTCGGTATGCTACGGCTCAGAAGAATCTGAAACCAAATCAGCATATACTAAAGGAGAAGCCACATGGTGCCACACTGGTTCAGGAGTACAGTGGCACTCACTGCAGTACCTGCTTCGAACGGGTCGAAATCCTTTTTTGCTGTCCAAACTGTGTCGATGTTGTGTTCTGTTCGGGACGCTGCGAGAAAACGGCCAACCAAAGTTACCACCGGTACGAGTGTGGATTCT
>NC_064874.1:78688556-78708556 GCF_943734745.1 Anopheles darlingi | reverse complement strand
TGCACCGCGGAAAGTGTGTACGTCAGCAACGAAGATAAGCACTACAGTGTTCGGGTTGAAGCCGTAGAGCTACGTGAGGGATAGTTTCCAGAGATCCGTAGACTGTAGACGAGTGAAACGATGGCCGAGGTAGTGGAGGAAGTGATCGCCCAGGTGCAGGAGAACTTAACGGCCACGGAGACGGAAGGCGCGACGACGAATGCCACCGGCAAGATACCGTCCACCCCGGAGGGCATGGCGTTGGCATATGGGACGCTGGTGGTGATGGCCATGCTGCCCATCTTCTTCGGTTCCGTCCGCTCGGTGAAGCACCACAAGGAACAGAAGACGGCGTTCCAGAAGACGGGCGAAAAACCGGACACGATGTCTTCACACGACGCGATGATGTTCCCGATCATGGCTTCCTGCGCGCTTTTCGGCTTGTACATGTTCTTCAAGATCTTCTCGAAGGAAAACATCAACTTCCTGTTGACCGGATATTTCTTCTTCCTGGGTGTGATGGCCCTGTCGCATCTGCTAAGTCCCGTCATCAGCTCGCTTATACCTGCCTCGATACCGAAGATCCCGTACCATCTTTCCTTCGTGCAAGGACCAGCAGAAGGGGGTGAAAAGAAGAGCAAGGAAAAGCGATTCCTGATCGATTACCGTTTTACGACGCACGACATTGTCTGCTTCATCGTGGCACTGGTGATTAGCGTTTGGTATCTGCTACAGAAGCACTGGATCGCCAACAACCTGCTCGGAATCGCTTTCGCCGTAAATGGTGTGGAATTGCTGCACCTGAACAACGTCGCCACCGGCTGCATTCTGTTGTGCGGTCTATTTGTGTACGACATCTTCTGGGTGTTCGGTACGAACGTCATGGTAACGGTGGCCCGTTCCTTCGAAGCTCCGATCAAGCTAGTCTTCCCTCAGGATCTCATTACGAATGGACTGTCGGCCTCTAACTTTGCCGTGCTCGGTCTCGGCGATATTGTTATCCCCGGTATCTTTATTGCCCTGCTGCTTCGCTTCGACAATAGTTTGAAGCGCAAGAGCAACACGTACTTCTACGCGACGTACATCGCCTACTTCGTTGGCCTGCTGGCAACGATCTTCGTGATGCACGTGTTCAAGCACGCACAGCCTGCCCTGCTGTACCTGGTACCGGCCTGCCTCGGTACACCGCTGCTGTTAGCCTTGCTCAAGGGTGATATTAAAAAGCTATTGGCGTAAGTAACTCCTCCTTTGGCGATGGGACAGCCAGTGTACGGGTTTGCTCTAATTACATTTGCGCTTGTCCCTCCTTACAGATACGAAGATCATCCGGAAGAAAAGACGAAAGAGGGATCGAAGAAGGATGCAGAGAAGAAGGAGCCGCAGGCGAAAAAGGAAACGAAAAAGAAGGAATCGAAGAAGGCTAAATAATTCTTCGATCTCACACACCTGATCCCGCCTGCTCCTCTGCCTCGTCAATCTTCCTGCCTACCAGACGACCGGCTATGCTTCCATCCATGAACGGAGAGAGTGCATACATTCATTTGACGGCAGCAGCGGATACCCGCTTTCCAGGTCAATCTTTTAGAAGTATTCCAGCGAGCAGGAAAGTCACAAATAGCAACATCTGCACAAACATCTTAAAGCACTTCCTTTTCTAGTAGGAGGAATCAGCTATAGGGGTTCTAATAATAGTTAAGTTAGCGGGACGAGCTACATCAAAACAATAGCTTTTTCAATCAAATCTTATCGAGCACCTTGAGCGGACATTATTTCGCTTTATTTCACAGGACTGAAGAGAATCTAGGAAACTGAATTAGATTCGTTTACTAAATTACGATTATTTGTTTTTGTGGGAGGGAGTGAGCATTCGAATCGAATACTGTCGTCAGCATTAGGACAAGAGCATTACAGGTCACACCGCGAGGATGCATTGGGCAGCAAGGTTGGCACGCGACCCTAGTGAATTTTGATAAACTAACGAAAGTGAAACGTGTGCACCACTGCCGTAATGTGGTCACTTCAGGATGGGCAACTACGGAGAACATTTATAGAGATGGGCAAAGACAGTGAAGTATTTTAAAATCTCCGAAGAATGCTTTACAAAATAAACTGAATGTTCGTACGTTGTAAACGGAACAAAGTGCAGCTACATTCGTTTGTTTTTTTCATGGATTTTATTTTATTCTGAATTTGATGCTGCAAAAAAAAGAACCTTTCCCCGCCGATTTCTCTTGTTTCACCTTCCGCCTTAGGCGGCTGTCGGTTGCTTCAGGCTTTCCGGCGTGATATCGTCCAGATATTTGATGCCTTCCTTATCTATTACCGCTACCTTGAAGTTTGGCAGATTCAGGATCAAGCGTCGATGGATTTCGGCCACCCCCTTGCGGAATATCTCGTACGCTTCCTTCTTCGTGATCCGATCGTGATGGTACCGATCGAAGATACTCGCCACGAACATTCCGCCGTACCCATGAGCGGCGTACTTGACCGGCAGCGAGTTGGCCAGATAGTCGATGTAGTGTAGCTGCGGGCCGTCCACCTCATCGCAGCCACCGAGCAGAATGTTTACGTTGTAAGGCGTGCGCGATCGCAGATAGTCGGCCAGATTACGGCGCGTGAAGTGTGCCGCCGCCTTCGGGCCCAGCTCGTACCCGTTGCGCATTTTGTAGAGCAGAATGTTTTTGCTGATGTACTCCGTGAACTGTACCCGATCGCCCGGTTCACCCATGGTCGCCATCAGTACCGTGTCCGAGACCTCGGAGATCTTTTCCTCATCTGCAAGTGGACCAAACACCGCGGCGTCCCGTAAGGATTTTAGTCAGGTTAAGCGTGACATGCACAACTCGCAGTTTGTTTGCGGCCGTACTCACCGTCCTTTAGCACCATGATCGAATGTGCATGGGTGCAATCGGCCGCTAGCATCACAAAGTCAGGACCACGGATTCCGAGCAGAGTTTCCATGTTGAACGCGAAGAAATTAATACGAGTTTTCTAAAGAAAATCCACAACACGAATCACGAATCGGCGAGAATGACAAACACAAAATCCACCGTTTGACGTTTCGAACCGCGCTCCCTTCAGGAACAGCCAACTGCGATTCCCCCTGCTTCTTCTTCGTTTTGCCGGTGAAATGAAAAGGTAAACAGCCGCGCTTTAGCATTTTTGTCGTAAAAATCGAGGAAATTAACGATGCCACCTGTGAAATATGAAATTAAAATTGTGAAACATGTGCCAAGTGATGTGCCGGGATCGTCGAAAGAGTATCGGAGGATAAAGGCGCATGCCAAGCGGCCGAATCCATTGTTCGAAGCGTGGCTGGAGGAGATGATCGCGCGTGCAGAGAAAAAAAACACGCTCGGGAAAATCGCGCTCCAGAAAGCACTTACCTCGCTCCGCCGATATCCGTTACCGCTGGCATCCGGCAGGGACTGTATAGTGTTGGCCGATTTCGGGAAAACCATCTGTGAGAACCTCGAACGACGATTGAAAAGCTATCTAGCAGCCGGTGGTCGCGTGGAAACCGATCATCAGGCGTCCATCGAGGCGATACTCAACGATGAAACGGGAGAACACTACAAAGAGCTCACGAAACCGTTCTGCACTGAGCCAGAGGATAATGCAGCATGTGCCGAGGATACTGGCGTGATCGATGAAGCTATGATGCCCAACGATTCCATCTTTGATCATATTCCTATCACACTAGAGGATGACTTCGTTCGAGTGTCGAATCCTCGGCCTATCCTGCTGGTTGATACGTGTGAAACGATCGGTAAATCGAAAAGCAGTCTCGACAAAACTCTGCAAGAGCTAGCCCAGTACTCGGTTGAGCACGATGTGCGCAAGCTAAGCGTTGGAGATTTTGCCTGGATTGTTAAAGATGACGCGGGTCGAGAGTTTCTGCTGCCGTACATAATCGAACGGAAGCGACTGGATGATTTGGCCAGCAGTATTAAGGATGGTCGATTTCACGAACAAAAGTTTCGCCTCAAACAGTGCGGTCTACCGAATGTGATCTATTTGATCGAGCACTTGGGTAACAACCGGCAGGTCGGTGTACCCGAGGGTTCGCTTACGCAGGCTGCCCTCAATACCTATGTTCAGGATTTTACCGTAAAGTACACGGAAAATCACCACCATACCGTGATGTACCTCTCCGTTATGACCAACTTGTTAAGCAACAAGCTAAAGGTAAGGATTTTGGTGACACACCGTGTTCGGATGAACACTGATCGGTTCACTAATCTTTACGATCGATTCTGCTCCCATTTCAGAATAAAGTGTTTCTCGACGTCACAAACCGATCAGTAGATGGTGAACCGAATAACAGGACCACTCCCTTTAACATCTCGGATCAAACCGTGCCCCTGCTGTCGTTCGAGTATTTCTACAAACAATCTTCGAAGACACGCGACTGTTCGGTGCGAGATGTCTTCATAAAACAGCTACTGCAGATTAAACTACTTACGATCGAGAAAGTAAATGCGATCGTGGAACGTTACCCGACACCGCAAAGTTTACGCCGAGCGTACGATCGGTGCCCTAGCGAAACGGAACGAAAGCGTATGCTGAACTTAACGTACGGTCCGACCAAGCGTACCATTGGCGATAAGCTAAGCACCATCATCTATCAGCTGTTTGCAAGTGATCGTTATGCACCTTAAAGGTAGGAGGATTGTTTATTGGATTTTCACGTAAATATCAAGTTTTCGATCCACGAAAGGTAGGAGAACACACGGGTGTATATGGCCGGCACACCGGCCAGCCCACAGTTCTGACCGAACGATGTTACTCCGATCACGGTGTAGGTACAGTACACGTTCGCATCGTTGTACACTTGCAAAGGTCCTCCTGAATCGCCCTGACACGTGTCCTTGGTTGAGTTTCGCGATCCGGCACACATTTGCGTCGTAGCGTTCACACCAGTACGCAGTTTACGCGTTTCCTCAAACAGATCCTTGCATTCGTCGTGGCTGAAGAGGTCGAGTGTTACCTTCAGCAGTGAACTGCTTTTCTCCTGCCCAAAGCCAATCGCACCCCAGCCACTGGCTATAGCTCGCTTTTGGGGTCCGTTAGCTTGCAACGGAAGGCAAATCGGTCGGATGTAGGGTGTAAAGATGACTTTCCGGCTCAGTTTGATAAGCGCGATGTCATTGTAGTGCGATGATTGCTTATACTCCGGATGCGGTATACGTTCGCTTACGTCATAGTCTTCTGGGAATGCTTCATCCGTCTTGGAATCCAACGACAGCTCGCCCAGCCGTACGGTTGTTGTTTGTCCGCTGGGGGTTAGAAAGGGAATCAAAATAGGAATTTAATGGTGTGCAGACGAGCATTAACTGATTCTGCTGAATCGTCGTTTCGTATTGAAGCTTGAAAACACAACAATTAGGACCTGATGGCAATGATTTGTGTTTCTACTTCCATCATTCGATCACAGTGTCACGATCAAGGTCAAAATCATTTCGTTACCCAGTCACGCCTTTGTCTTCTTAGAACCAATTGAACACATCATCTTGGATTCGGGATGTATGCTGTAACAAAAGATGCTTGCTTCGTCCACTGAATGATTTTTCGATACTTACTAGGTGCTGGACACCAAGCAGTGGCCTGCGGTGAGAATGAATCGCTCCGATACGAGCGAACCACCGCAGAGATACTGATAATCGGGTGCTGCTCCATACCCGATCAGTGCCATGTGAGGAAACTCCCGTGCTTTTGCTAGCTCCCCATCCACGATCAACTCCACCGCCGTATGGCCACACTTATCGATCGTCTGTAGTTTCGGTTCGTCAGCCGTAAGGGAGTTGACGTACTCCTTCGAATAAACTGCCTGTCCGTATTCGGCACATTCTATAGAAAAGAGCAGAATTACACTGTGCACTCCTTGTTCCATGGGTCCACGCAATGTGCGCTATTACTGTCTTTGTCCTACAGTACGTACTTTCCGCGATTCGTTGATGAACACCGGTGAGACCAGCTGAGGTAGTTGAGGAGGCAGTGGTAGTGGTACGGGCATCTACTGGACAGCAGACGATCTGCACCCGTTCTAGGTAACCACATTTGGTGGGATTTCCCCGGCGATTCCGGATATCGTCAATCACCGATGGGCAGTCGGAAACGAGCCTACAGATGCCGGGTCCATTTGTGCGCTGTACCACGCACTGTTCGCCAACTGCAATGATGTCGTGCGAAACGTTGAGTCAACTCGATCATTGAGATTATCACTGGAAACGCGCAAAACCTAGCCCCTCTCCGCCCACAATGCCACTTACCTTCCTGATCTGAACGCACTGTCTGGGGTGCCAATAGCACTACCAGCAGCGTGAGCGTGGGAGCCACACAAGCCACCACTGTACGCATCCTCACTGCTCCAGGTGCTGAGCGCTTATGTGCCGTCCGTTAAGATCGATCGTGTTGATCAATGACCGGTGCTCTGGTACGAGAATTGTTTGCCTACTAGGCCGTTGTTCGTTGTGCGTGTGCGTGTTCTCTATTTGCGGTATTCCCTGTGCGAGATTGCTCACAACACGGAGGGGCTCTCGGTTTGGAGCTTGAAGTTGCTCCGCTTGGTCTGGTCACACAATATTGTAGCGGAGCCATTAGGGGAGCTCACCAACGAAACCTTTTCTCTCATTCTCCCATCGAACTGGATTCAAGTTCGTTGTTTAAAGTTGTTTTGCGAGAAAACAGGTTTGCAAATGCATCGGAACCAAGGCAATGTCTGCAGGTTGACTGGCGACAAGAACCCCCAAAAACATGTTCTGAGTGATTGATAGCAAAACCCGGTTTGGATGGTTGCTTTGCCTACTCTGAAACAGAAAAAGCAACTGTTAAAAACTACTTTTGTTTTTAAAATTGTTGTTCACCATAAATCCTTTTTACAAAGCCAAAATCATTGTTTAGTTTCAAAATTCCATATTTGTATTGTGCGGCCTGGAAGTTACATGAAGTTATTATTCTAACAATCCTATGTTTTGTTGATTACTCACCATATACCTCATTGAAAATTTGTGAAATTAAAAAAACCCAAATCTTTTCAATGAATAACAAATCAGCTATTTGGCACCGAATTTCGTCGTATACCGTAGAATCGGCAAGACGCTGGGTGTGACCTATAAGGTTAGGCTTGATAAGCTTGTGCTTAGCTAGCATTGGAATTTTCTGTAAAAAATCTAAATGAAAACCAAACAAAAACTGACCGATAGAATATGTGCTATTATTAAATTAAAATATTTTTTTTCTGAAAAAAGGAAAATTATCAAATGAATAAATCATACTCATAAATCTTTTTTAAATCAATCTACCGATACAGATTGCTGAATAAAATTGGTTGTGTGAATCTATACTGATTCATTCATTCATGATTAATATTCAATAAGTTTTGAGCTTCCATAATTCCATGCCTCTTTTCGGGCGACCTGCACGATTGCCCATCCATTGAGTCCATACATGTGTTTTTAGTTATCAGCAGTGCCGTTGAATAATTAGAATACAGAATTATGATTCTCCCCTTCTCTCTCTCTCGCTCTCTCTACAGCATCATCCCGCGTTGTGCTCACACATCATCGCCTTCTAGCCAGTTCCAAAATGATAAGGGTAAGAGCAACAAGTTCCTACTGTAGCCGCACGTTCCAATGCCTATGGCCAATGACGAAAGCATAAAGCGCTTGACTCTGAGGTGTACGGAGGCCACTTTGGTTGCTCCCGAGCAGCCGGTGGGTACCGTCATAAACCATCCCTCAGCATGATTCTATTTAGTTTTCAATCCGAGGCCAAACAACGAATTTATGGTGGTATGATGAGCAACTATGGGACCGTTAGAGTCCATCATTCAACTGCCGTTGATGGTCGTGTTTTGGTACAGCGATAGTATACGAGAGACACTTCTGCTAGCCTGGTACACTTGGACCGCTGGCTGAAGTTTGACTCCGCTCCGCGATTGCCGAATGCGAATCCACCGGCAAAAGGATTCATGGTTCGCTGACCACTCTCTCTCTCTCCTGTGGATTATTTCGGAAAAACGATACTGATGAGTGCCTTTATCAATTCCACTTATGCCATTTTGTGTTTTTATTGTTTTTTCTTCTTGTTCCTTCTCTATATTCTATTACACTGAATCCCGGAATAAGAGCCCCGGTGGTAGGTCGATCGGATAGCAGCACGAGCTTTATTTACATTTTGCAACCTCCTTGTAACCACTGCCGCCGGTCGCTACGGCGATGGCAGGAAGTTAGGGAAGGAGCGAACCATAAATGATGATTGTTGATGGTCGTCGTGGTCTGGTTTTTGGTTTGCCTGTTCGATGTTCATCGGTACGTGTCCAGAGGAAGAGAGCGAAGAGCTTTAATCAAATATCATGGAATGGAATCAGTAACCTGCCGCTGGTCGAAATCGCTGGTTTACTGCCAATCCCAATTCCGGGTAAGGAGCATCCACGTGCCAGGACGATTACTTCTGACTGCAATCCACAATCTTCTGTGCCTCGGTCTGTGTGGTTCGATGCCACGAACGAAAAAAGCAGATGTAAATGATATAAACGAACAGTAACTATCGCACACAGGCCGTTACGTCTTACTTGAATCATTCGGTAAATGACCAGCAGGGAATCAACCGGTGTTTTACAAGCATCCTGTCCGTAGCTGGTACTGCCGATGAGTGGGTTAAGCGTCAGCGAACCGGGAGACCGCTTACCCCATGCCGGTGTGAAAGTCAGCTGTCAGCGAATGGAGTGGTAAGGGACGAGGTTTCAACGCGAAACCGGAAGAGAGTGGAAGTTGATTCAACATTTCTTTCCAGGATATTCTCCAACCTAACCAGAGCGTAAACATTCCCTATCCTTATCGTCAGTCAAAAGCACCTTACCTGGGCTTCGCAAACCAACATCAAAGCGACACAAATTAGCAGAACACTGAACAGTTTAACGTTGTCCATGGCTTTCGGTTGCTGAAGGTTGAAGCTACTGGATGGAAGGATGTACGTCAAACGACAACCTGAGGTTTTCAGCGGGCTTGTTTAAACTGTGCGCGTGTCCTTCTGCGATTTCTAATTCACACGAACTTGAGCTGCAGCTAGTTGAACTGTTTCTGATTGATAGTAAGATGCTGGATGACCGGCTTTTATAGTTGACTTTCGTTGGCTTTGGACGTTGTATGGATTCCAATGCGACCTTTTCCTTAGGCGATGTTGAAAGGCATCTTTTGTTTCAGCTTTCGTTTTACTTACACGTTATGATTCAGCGCCATGACCACAGGCTATTCCGCAAAAAAGGACGTCTTTCATTTCAAAATAAAACAAAATAAAGAGGCTTGCAGCTAAAGTATGAATCAGATTTACGTAAATATATTGTACTGAATATTTATCTACAGATTTACAGACTGTCGAAGTCGAAGTATTACGATGCACTGACCTGTCTTATCTAAGTACATTTTAGTTATAATAAAAACTATTTTCTATTCAATAATAAGCTGATTCATTAATTTTACTCTCTACTGTATTGGTGCATGTGACTTAGAAACAACTACAAGCGGATTCGATGCTGTTTTTATCAAGAAGCCTTCTAACCGTTGCGTCTTCCGAAGATTAATCAGCGATGCTTGCTGTGCTCCAACAAAAGGATTTGTTGCCTTTTCCTTTTGTATGGTTTAGTGCCGTTCAAAAATGCTAGGACTCTTCGGATCATAAACTGGGAAACATCCTTTTGTTTTGCATTTGTTTTTCACACGAAGATTTAAACCATCCCCGATACAGGAGAACTGCTTTGCTTACTGTTAATTCGTTACAGAAGATGCATAGAAATTATCACACAAAAACGCTTCAGCCGTGAAGCGTTTTGCATCTGGAGATCATTTTTCGGCGATGTTTTTGCATTTTCGAAAATCGGGGATAGTACCAAGCAACAGTTTGAATACTGCATTCCCCGATTTTGCAGCACATGCGCAATAAACGCACTGGACTGCAGGAGAACGCCGGTAAAGAATCCGGTTGATTCATCAGGGGAAGCTAGGAACATATACATTTGCAACTAGACACCACTACAACCAGCCAGCATTCACCCGATGCCCCGAAGGATACGAATATCCTTTCGTCGCAGTTCATCTTTGGTATTCGGTGGGCATATCGTTCGTTTGATGTGGTTCACCCTGATCCGCTCTGTTATGGTCAGCTGATAACAACCATAAGCCAGATAACACGAACGAACAGCAGCATGTGTGAAGTAGACGCGATTATTTTTCGTTCAACGGCCTACTAAGTTTGGATCTAAGAAACTACTACGGTTTAGCTGGCTTTAAATGAAACGTGGAATGAAGATACTACCGATAGCTTTGCATCTGAACAAATCCTGAATTTGGCTATCAAGTTAGATTCAAGCATATGACACTATCTAGCCTACTACAATGTCCGCTGCCCGAGGAGGGTTTGCTGGTAGGATTTTTTTGCTCTCAAAAGTTTATTTGCTTCATCCACTCCACATGTCTCTATTTCCGGTGTATCCTATTACCCTCAAGCAAAACAAAACTTTATCCTACTCGCATACCATTGCAGGTCACATTGGGTATGAATTTTCCATGAAGTTCATCACTATCAGTTGTCTGATTTCATTACCAGCAACTTATTATAGCATTTGTCAGCCGTATATACCGAAAACTATCTGCGACGAGGGACGATGGATAACTGAAAAGGAGTGCCTCTGGGCATAAGGAGACATCTTAGCTTTATTGCAGCTGCCGGTAAACATATGTTGAAGGCTTTACCTAAACTCCACGACGGCATTGATGAGGGCTTTAAATCGTTGTTCAATGGCGATCCAGACCATTTCAAAGCGGCTAATGAATCAAAAGGAAGCA
This sequence comes from Anopheles darlingi, assembly GCF_943734745.1. Classification (NCBI taxonomy): domain Eukaryota; kingdom Metazoa; phylum Arthropoda; class Insecta; order Diptera; family Culicidae; genus Anopheles; species Anopheles darlingi. Next base: position 78,697,733 of record NC_064874.1, on the reverse strand, counting down.
GGCACGGTTCCTGATGGAGGAACCATACGCCATCGCAAACCCGAACTCGTCCAGTTTCCGGTTTTCCAACCATCTCTTTGGCGGCATTAACTCTGCCGGCTTTCCATTGTGTCGTTGCCATCGTTGGCGGACCCGGCGAAGAAGATTTATACAATCTTCAGGCTGCGAAAGTGTGGCCCTTGTTCGAACGCAACGTTCGAAGGTGTGGTGGTGGTGGTGAGTTAGGATGCCCGGACTGGCGGCTGCGTTACGTAGCAGCGCAACAGTCGTAAAATGGATGCTAATGGGATGATGATGTACTTCGAATTGCCTCATAAATATCTTGCCATTCTTCCCGAACCGACTGCTGAGGCCAATGTAGTTCTCGGAAGCAAGGGAAGGGGGTTTAAATTCTGAACCACCATCACCAGGTAGGAAACGATTTTTAAAACATGGACTACGATTTATCTCCGATCCGAAACAGCTAGCAGTGCCACGGTATTAGAATGCTGGCGGCGACCGACGTTAGCATCGGTAGAGCCGAGCTTGCAAATTATGACCTAGATTATAGACAGATATCGCATCGTGACGAAAGCCACCTAATTAATCCAAAGCCAAAGTGACGAGACAGCCGAGTGTTGTCTCTGCTTCCATGTCTCTGCTTCACACCGGAAATCAATACATATGCGATTGTGCGGTAATGCAGCGTTCGAAGAAATCGCCCGCCTAAGGTATTATACATTATGCAGCGGTTGCAGGCATAATTAAATTATATTGGCATTAATTATGACCTATTCACTCAATTTATCTTGATGAATTCTAGGGGCTTATCTGAACGAGTTTATTTGTCCGATTTTGATATTCAAACCAACTGATTGGCACGTCATGGAGTCATTGTGGGTCACCGATGACTTCCTGATCCGCTCGCATCAACAATGAGCTGTTTATAGAGATTACATTTTACTGCCAATTGTTATGCGCTGCATTCCCATTAATTAGGTAAAGATCCATTGTAGTGTTGATGAAACCAATTATGGACCACACGATGGAGACGCCTGGCGTTTCACCACACGAACCACGCGGTCAATGGGCGAGCTCTGCATGAGGGCTCGCGTTCGTGGACGAACTTTCGCATTCCGCAACACATTTCGTCCGTATGTGAACCATACAATCGTGTGCGTGTTTTCCACGGGAAATTGTCTACGTTTGCCCTCTCCAGCTCGTTTTGCACGGTATCCTTCCAGCCGTTTAACCGTTTTGTTCCATGTTTCATGAATTGGTTTTGCATCGCCCAACACGCTCCAGTGAGTATCGAAAGAAATGAAAAAAACCATTATGCTACCGGAAAAAGGAAATGATCCTCCTCGTCGCATTCGAAAGGGTTGCGATAAAGCGCCGATCGAAGCGGAAAACGATGCGAACCGCATTAGGCTGTGTATCGGAAGGACTGGGGAGGGGCAAGCTCGAAGGGACTGACGAAAGACCAATAAAATTCCAAATTAATAAGACCTTCGGAGTGAAATGGCGGCAAAGTCCTGTCAGCTAAATCGATTCCCCGCGGTTACCTTCCACCGCACCGAACTTGCGGAATTCGCGTGAAGCGGTTCACCGTCCTGGATAGGTCACGATGTTTGTGTTCCACGTTCGGCTCTCTTCAAACAAAACAAAAAAAAGGTAAAGGGCCGCTATTAATTCCACCGATAAGTCGAGGGTGTGCTTCGAAAAGGCTAATATCCGGTCGCGGTCCGGAAGATTGGCTTTGGTTTAGGGGAAAGTACCGCTACCATTACCACCTCGTCTCGTACGCCGAACAGACGCCAATTATGCTGCAGCTGTTTTGAAAATGAAACGCCCCTTGGGGCAGCGCGATATAACCCGCTTCCTTCCTTCCTTCCTTCCATCCTTCCTTGCACGGTACAGATTGAGTGCAATAATCAAAAATTGATTTCCCGACGCTAACTAACCCAATCCTCCGGGAGTTTTCTATACGCTATTGAACGCTGCCAGTACTAACAGGTGTACAGCCTATCGATGGCCACACAGTACTGAAGGTTGTTTGGGGAGGTACCTTGGCCACGTTGATTGGTATTGAGTATGGTGGTGCATCGTTCGCTGATCGATCGTGCGTGCGTGTGATGGTTTATTGATGTTGTTGCCAGGTGATGCGTACGGCGTGTTGCGGCGCTTTGGTACCACCGGAATGCATCGCCATTTCCGTCGTTTCGATGCGAATGGATTCTGATCGATTCGATCAACAACAGTTATTCGGTGATTTGGAGTCATCTGGCATCTGGCTGTTCCATGCAGGTCGTCATGCCCGTTTGTGCTTTGATGTATCGCGCTTGGATTCGAGACCGACGGTGGTTCCGGAAATCCTTCCGGGTCAAGCCAGCTGAAAATATGCATTTCATTATCAAGGACATGGATTATGAACTATTTCATGGGGAGGCGGTTTCGGACGCAAATAGGATCAAATCAGTTCAAAGAGATCGATGGCCAAATGTAATTAAAATCATTTAATTTTCAACCGTTTCGTAGCCGCAACAACATTTGCTGCCATTTGCCAGATGCGTACAGATATTACAAATTTCTCTAATATGGTGGATTTAATGCATCGACTATGCTAATTAGCCTCTAAGGACTCTACGCTTATATTTAGTGGTGTTTGTAATATAACACTACAGCATACTGTTCTTATAACGCAAACACTATCCCTAATCAACGAGCCCTTCACTTGTGCAACCGACAACCTTTACATACCCTGGCCAATAAATTTACATTTTTTTACAGCTTTTGTAACTATGCCACTTAGTTTATCTAAGAGGTTTCTATTTCAATGCAAAATCCCAACTTTTCGGATTTACTGTTGCTACATATTGCTACTTTTACATTCTAAAGCTGACCCAGATTTTAAAAGTGAACAAAAAGGCTCTTTTCCAACCTATTCACCACGCAACAGGAACAAGTTGTTACATTTTGGCTAGTTTCGACTTCCCGCATCATAAATCGCTCGTACCGCAGCCTCGGTCGGAGGGTAGGTTTGCTCAACCGTTAACCATACCATAACGAACCCGGGCTGCTGCTGTAATGCCATTAATTGGCATCAAAAATTGAATTTACGACCCCAGAGCCACCGGACCGCATGAGATGGTTCATGACCAGGGCCAAAATTTTTGCTTCGACACCTACTTCACACCTGCCCGCTGCATGTGTGTCTGCAGCTTCCAGTTTTGATCCAATTACACGACTGCCGAACCGGATCACCCCTAATGGTCGAATCTTCCCACAGCCACAGTCCTTCTCTAGTTTAGCTCCTGCTGTTGGGTTAGGTCGAAAGCAATTAGGTGGGTTAATTTTGGAACCATTAGGTGGTTGGTTTGACAAATGATCAGCTCGATTTGCGGGCCGATTCATGGCCACAATGCAGTAGTAGCATTAATGGCTTAGTGTTGCATGTACAAATTGATGCACTAATCCGGTAGGGCTCGGTGTTGCCCAGTTGTGGCACTAAATCGATACCAATGCTGGCTGCTGGCTAATTGTTAGATGATTGAAGTGTTGAGCATAATGAAGCGTTAAACGAAACAGTTTACGCCAGACTGTACCGCGCCGGTATTTATTTCAATTGAAATCCTTCGCAGTGATTATGGCCAATAGGTTGCTCCTGGAAGCCGTATTCTACTGACCTATCGTATTCTAGCTTGACCTGTCGTCTGGATGGTGCACCGGTTCAGCAGCTTTCCATTTTCAATCTCAACCACATCCTTCGCTAAGCGCTTCTTCTGCAAGGATATCCGTGTGTCGCGCACGGTGTGACACGACTTGAGGAGGACAAATTCGGGACGTCGAGGAAGTGAATAATTGATTTGCCACTTATTCAATTTGTCCTTCGCTTTTCTCTTTCACTTGCTAGCGTTGACCTTTCGTTGGTAGATCGTTGTTGAACGACAACGATGGTATTAGTGGTAAGAGGTGACAACCGTAGTCAAGTCTGCTGGAAAAGGTTATGGTAAAAAGGACAACCACCACGTGGAGGTCTGGCCCATGATGGTCCTCTGTCAAATTAACGTCACCACGCGTGTGTTGCACGACGTACGACTGAAGGTGGCTTCTACCCGCCGGCATCCTTATCACTGTCCGACCTTGGCAGCAGTCTCAGTGTAAGGCGTCGTCTGGCTATCGAGAATACTTTAAGCGCACTTTTAATCGTTCTAGAACTTGAGCGAATTCTGCTCAATATTTAATCATGCAGCCTACAGCCATGTACCAGACCTTGCGGTATTGTTGTGTATCTGCATTAATTGGCTTCTGAATATTCATACCACAGCCACAGCAGGAGCAGCAGGAGTTGAGCCCAAAATTTGCTAATTACTAACCAAATTGCTGAGTCCGTTTTTATTGTTTCTGCTTTCTAAACCCCGTAAATGATCCTACCCCGGAGCCTTATAGGGACCCCGTAATGTGCACTGAACGGTTCTTGGAACTCTTTGCTCAACTCATGCGGGGATGCAACAGGTTACATGAGATGATGGTTTACAAGTTTTCCGAAAAGGGTGGTTGACCACACCCGTCTATGTTGGTTTCTCTGCTTAATTACCGTTTCTATGTCTTAATTAAACCGAAACGTTTTTAAATTCAAAGTAGAAAGTTCATTTAACTGCCCATTTTAATTCCGTTTAACGTTTAATTCCGGATGGTAATCATCTTGCTGGAATACTTTTAACATCTTTCGGAAACTGGTCATCTGGTAAACAATGGAGCAACCGTTTCGCTCTAGTGCAAGTGCAACGGTATGATGATCCGTTTTGCATTGCTTAATCTAGTTAAGCTCACTGGAATCTGGCACCTCACTGATTTTGATGCATTTTAATCATGCAATTTAAAGAGCAACGGACAGAAGCACAATAGGGAGCCATGAAAAAAGGAGAAGAAAAGGACACCAGTTCCTGATTCATCATTTGCCCTTGTTGTCAGTGCGCTGAGGAGCACCAGGCCGTTGACCAGAACCTTGGAATTTCGCTGTGAAAGTGAATTAACTCGAAGACGCTTAAGGTGTCACCGGCACACGCCGCACTTGAAGTCATTTGTTTTTGAGAACCAGTGCAAGAGGTGCTGCAACGACTGCTGCTGCTGCTGCTGCTGCTGACGGTAGCTAACTTTGTCTTCCAAATAGCATCACCCGGAATGGTAATGAGCTACTGGCTGCTGACGGGCTCCGCGGTGGCCAACCCAGAAGCTCCCATTGGTTGCAGATTGTTCGTTTCGTTTGGTTCATTCCCTGGAGCATCCATTCGCTTCTCATCAATTCTCGACCCCAGGCTATGCAAATGGTCGGGAATAATGTTTCATTCTTTTTCCATCCGGAGGTGTACGGAGTGCGCCGCAACAGCCACTGCATTGCGCTTTCTGCCATTCCACTGATTCCGAGAGCGATGGCGTAAAAATGAAAACCGTTTCCTTGGGGCAAAGCAAAATATGGAACTGCTTTCCGCTCACCTTGCGTACCTGTCGCAGCAAAGTATGAAAAAGAGTATTCTGTAATCGCGCCAGCAGAAGCAGCCATGCAGTGCAATATTCCAGGAGCTCCGGAAAGCAAGCTGCTGCTCTCAGGGGGAAGCTGTAGTGAGCTTAGTGAGCACAGGGTGGTTGTATTATTTGTACTGTTGTTGTTGTACATGGCACATGGTTTCCTGGTAGTGCACGGTTCCGAACCGGATGATGAGTTGTGGTTAACAATTGGCCGGATCGCCTAACAACCGGAAACACTCTCAGTTGAGTGAGGAAGATCCGGTTTTGTTCTATTTTCTATTTTCACACACAACCCTTATTAAGAGCTTGCTTCTAGCTAATACCAAACGCTATCCTGTCGATGCGACTATTTTCCGAGTACTGGGAATGCACCAACCGGCGGAAGCGCTAACATCCTTTCTCGGCTTGTTGGTTTGATTCGAAATGCAAATAGCACTTGCTCCTATAACCACTAACAATAGCAAACTATCTGATAACCGTAAGCCCTGCTTAAAGTTCAGCGACAGGATGGTATAGTGCTGCCAACAACAATTGGCTTCATTCTCCATCAACCTGTATCGGAACATACAGAGCACAGTGGAGCGGGGAGACGCAGGTGGTTAATGGTGCTCGATGCAGCTGGTATACATCGTGAATGTGGCTGCCTGCGTTTCCCTGCTAACGCGAATACCGTTACCATTCCGTGCACCACGAGTCGGGGGTTGAATAGAGGCGCGTAAATCGTCAGCGAACTGTACTTCGGTCTGTACTGTTCCTGTTGATCTCCTGGGTTATATCCCTGTGGCTTTACCGAGGATATGCCCTATGGGGTTCGGCGGTGCACCGGTGAGGTTTGTTTGTTTATTGTATTGCGCTTTCGATCGGAATTGGCAAGAGGGCGGGAATGGGTCTGCTGTAAACCGGTGAGGATGACGATACCACGATGCCATGCCATGCCAACAGCCAGGAGCAAAACACTAAGCCACTCAACCACATGCCAATACGAGGTAGCCTTAGTTGCCAATAGGGTCGCATGGCGGTGGGGGAGGAAGAATGCAAATTGCACTAACAGTTTATATTTTATTGTTATCCTACGGGCACTTGTAGGTTCACAATCTGACACACAAACACACTGCCACACTGGCACATAAATGGATTTTATTTACTTAGCATATTGAAACAATCTCGATAAGCTTTGTCGGCGTGGGGTCCGAGGGGCATTTCCCATATTTTGAACAATAACAATCGATGGCGGTGAGTGAGTGCGTTTTGATGGCGTACCTGTTCGTTCCCCCTTTACCTTGTACCTTTTACACTCAGGTGGGCAATTTTTGTTCTTTTGATACTATTTTTTGGTAGGTCGTATTCGAAGGATTCATTGACTGAATAGAATATTCAACTCAACGTTTCATTGATTCCTCTTAGATTTATTGGCGTTTCATCATTGCATAGCACATTCTTGGTAAATATTCAAGTTTCAGTGATTGTGTCATTGAAATGGTGCTTCGGTATGAAGCATACAACACCGGAGGACCATTTATTCCAATGAGGGACAGAATGCTGAAAACAAAACCTATTCTCCTGAGCTTTAATTTGCTCGTTCTACATCGAGCAAGGCGAGACACCGCATAGTACACCAGAGTATACACTGCTGATCTGGCAGCTTGGTAGTTCGCACATCGGTTAGCAATTACCATCGGACAACCAGGCAAGCAGTGCAAGCGTGCACCAGTATCATAGACCGTACGCCACTACCAAGCGGAATTGATTTCACACAGGACGAGACGAGAAATAATTTATGAATTTCAACCAATAGCGACTGCGAATGAATTCAATTGAATAACATTTGTTAGGTTGTTCGAAAGCAATGGTGTGGAAATGGGTGATTTGGACAGCTCTCCAGAGACGACAAGCATAGTTGGCACAACAACCACACATACTAAATGTACGGGATTCCATTAGAAGTATATAATTTCATGGTAAGGTTGCAAATTAATTGGAAACTTGATAAAAATTTACACAATCCATGACAACGTGACCATTGATACCAACAACATCGACCGCAGCCCGCGAAGCCTTCGGTTCATTCGGGTGTGATACAGGTGAAGCTGCCGCATAGTTGTTTGTAACCGAAAACCACAAAGCCATGAAACCACAGAAATCAGTATTTCCCGTACCCCCGGTGCCATGGCATGCTCTGTTTTGCTGCATTTTTGTGTCGAATCGTTCGGTAACTTCCAACAACCAGAGTAGAGGCCATGGACTTGAACTTCAAAAGCATAGGGAATGAAGACACTAAAGTTGGCCTGCGGCTGAAAGACGAGGGGGGCACTATATCGTGCGCGTCTTCATTTTGCCCAACAAACTCAGCACAGCCTTTCGCTATCAACGGAGGGATGTACACACGATAAGGATCGGATGCACCTCGTTTCGCATGTGTAACTTTCGGAAGCGAAAAGTACGATGAAAGGAGTAACTTTTCCGGAATTGTTTCGATGAGAAGTGCAGGGCGCTGCATGGATCGAGTGCAACTGTCGATGGATAGAGCGCTGCGGGGACCGGGTATCCCCGTTGTTTGTCAACTGAAAATGCTCTATGGACTAGTTGAGCCATGGTAGCCCGCGTCGCGTTTAGTTGGTCGTGGCTGCCTGCGTTCTTCTTCGTCGTATTTATGTTTGCCAACATGGATCCCTCTCGGTGGTTGCTGAGTGACTTAGCAATCTCTCTTTCCCTTTCTCCTGCTAGAACCGGATCTCGATTTCCGGAACCGTTGGTCTGGGAACTTTAGTTGGGAACTTTGAGAACTAACCCACGAAGTGTGTCCCCTGGGACTGCACTTTATGATTTGCACTTTGTAAGCACGATAAACCAAAATGTGCGGGGTTTAATAAAGTGTAATCACTTTGCCATTGCTTTGGCATCGCTACGTCGTATCCTTCCTTATAACCAATTTGTAGTGTTGCTCCGGGACTGAGGTGCAACCGTTGGCCAATCACGTCACGTTTGTGGAATGAAATGAATTTAATTGTTGTGCTGCTGCAGCAACAGGATGTCCCCAACGGCCAACCACCAGGTACTCATATTGCACCATCACGTTGCAGGTGTGCGCCGTGCTCCTTCGGTTTCGGCACCAGCGCCGGCGGCAAGTTGTTCCTTGTCCCAAAAACTGACTCGGCTACTCGTAATGAAATTTGTAACTCCACCTGCCTTTCCTACGCTCGAATCGCAGACTTAAGAGCATTAAAGCCATGTGGTTGGGGATTTGTGTTTTGTTGATGTGATCGGATGTTGCACTCACCGCAACAACGGCAAAGACTAGGGTTTTCGAAATAGAACTTGAACCCACGGCACTGTGCTGCGTCAAGATAAAGTCAAGTGGCGTCCTCCAACGAAACCAAGATGTGAGAGCGGGTTTCCAATTAATGATAATTAATTTTGTGCAAGCAATTCATCCACTCGATGGCTTTATGCTGATTCCGATGGTTTCGTTCTAGTCGTGCGCCACAGTTTTGCATCCGTTTGACATGGAAATAACTTTTGTGCCCTCATACCTCGGTCGTTTCTTTCGAAAAAAGTCACACCAAAAACAGAGTTTCAAAGTATAAATGATTTGGGAAAAATATGCATCCATGCGCCACTCGCCTCGGAATTCCGATGACGATGCTGGTTGGCTTCTAGTTCGTGCGGATG
>NC_064874.1:78668556-78683556 GCF_943734745.1 Anopheles darlingi | reverse complement strand
AAGATAATTTAATAATGGTTTTTCGGTACGCGATTTAGTGATTTGGAGACGCATTTTGAGTCCCTCATCTTTGTGCTGCAAAAGTGACCGGCGAAGGTCATCGAGAAGCTCGAGTTGCGTGACGGAATCTGAGGACCTCAGCTTCTGACTTCAGCTTTATCTTGGCAATGCTCAGATATTCCATTCGTAGACAACGCAATATGAGGAAATCTCAATATTTGTGTAAAGATCGTAAACACCACGCTGGGAAACGCTGAATAAATAACATTTTACAGAAGTCGTCCAGACTTCTCTCTGTAATCATTAAACACTCTCCGCCCGCTTCATACTGGTAGAACGCAGAAGTCGTAAAAGTAGACTTACCTCTTCGAACGCTTTGGTGAGCTGTGGGAACCCAGCCGAACTGAGCCACTCTGCTTCGAGCTCTCCGTCTGTAATACAGGAAATGGAAGAAAGAGACAAGAGAAATCAATATTTAACATTTCGACCGCTGACAGTATCCGGACAAGCGACCATCGGTCGCGCCCCACCCCATCCCACCGTACGAACGTGTTTGAGCTCGTAATTATGTTGCGAAGGGCTGCCGCCCAGTGGCTGCGCTTTGACCTTCGTACATTGGAAGCGAAAACGCATATTTCATTCCCTGTGACAGATGCTTCATACTTCAGGTACGGGTACACCCGACTCAAGCGGCATCGACGAAGTCAGTCGCAGTCGGCTTCCGCGTGTGCCACTTTGACCAACCGCGAAGTCCATGGAAAGGGCTGCTCTCCCCCTAGTCACGCCGTTCCTTGAGGTGTTAATTTTCGAACCTTTTGTCCTCGTGATTCCCCTGGTTCCCTGAACGTTCGTTTCCCCGGATCAACGGACAAACGGACGAACGTATCGAGACGGTCGGGCATACTGTGCCCGATGCCCGATGCAATTAGCTGCAGTAACGCGGCGGCGGGACCACTCACACGGAAGTCCATCATTGGTCAGCGGTACGCCTTATTGGTTGCCGCCTCCTCTTCGGGAGCTTTGCTTCCATTCCCCATCACTGCACGTGACTCGACTCGGTGGCAGAACAAGAGCAACGGTCATGGCCGTTTACGACCACTAGAGTTGCGTCCAAATCCTCCATCATCCTGCACCACAGTGCACGCCCACATGCTCCACGATGGTCCACAAAAGTGTATGTTAACCTTTAGGGTTGACCTCTGAGCCTGAAGGTGACGTTCAACACTGTGGGTGAGTGGGAATCGGATTTAAACCGCCCGCCAAAAATGGTCTCTCTGTTATGCAATGTCAAAAAGGGTGTTGGCATGGTTTGTTTGCATAGCCCCCCTCCCCCCTCCGGGTGGAGACTCCCTCTCGCCTGTCGCTAATGTGACACTGCAGCTGACAGGGACTGGTGTGTGATGTGATAGTGCTCTCGTGGTGTTTGCGTGGTTTGCAAAGCAAAACGTGTGCCTTGGCATCGCAGCAACAGGTGCCGCTCGGAGTGGGGACACAGTAATGGGACTGTTTTATGATTTTTTTGCCACATTTAGTGGCCGCTGGCCACGAAAAAAAAAAACGGTATTATGAAACAGCAGGGCCGCCGACAAATGAAGCGATAATGGCCGGCAGGGAGATAAATCTAGGCAAGGTGGCCCTTCCGGTGCAACACGTTGCTGCCTTGGTTTGGAGTTTTGCATCGAGGAATCTCACGTTTCCTGCTTCGGTGTGCGGGCAAGCGTGATCAGTTATGGAAAGCAGTAGCAACTTTTACCATTCTTCTGCTAAAACACACGCACACACACATACACATGTGTAATCTGTGACCGAGACCGCGGTAGGCTCTTTGATGGGATAGCAACGACGCTCCCATGCCCAGCATCCACGAAACCAATTTCATCGAGAAGAGAAGAGAGAAGTTGATTGAAAATACTAATTAAGGACAGGTCGCTTTCACCCAATCACACCCTACAGTCTAGGTGTATCTTCACTACGGTAATGGTAGAACCCCAACCTTCGGCACATAGTTTGTCAGGTAACCCACATAAAAATGAAAGATCCCACACGCGGCTTTCATCCATTAATTAATGGGTCTAGATCGTCACCCTAATGATCGTCTGAGGGATGTGCAAGAGAATGTGATTCTTCGCAACACCCTCCACTATTTAACTCTGTCTATGTTCGCCTTTAGAGCGATGCATCTCGTTGTTTGCAGTTGTAGAAGAGTTCCGTCGTACCCCATTTTCATATTAATTAATTGTTTAATTTACATGTTTCACTCTCTCCCTTTGACTACCTTATTATGTTTAGCCACACAACCGGAAGGCCATCACTTATCCAGCCGGCGTTTATGAAATTTTTCCCAAACAAGAGTTTATTTCTTTTTCCCACAGTTACGCTTATCAGTTTACTGCGTTGTTTGGGATGTTGGACGAGGCACGATTGCGTTTTATATTAATTAGATAAAACGCAACCACGATATGTTCGTGCGAGTTACTCCGCGGTTCAAACTCCAAATCGAAACGCAACACAACGACACAGACTAGAGCCGAAGTGCGTGCCAGAGCGAGTGGCGAGGGGACTGATGACGAATTTTCCAACAGCCGGAAAAGGGCCCTGAGAAAGTGAGCGAAACCATTGACGGGCTCAACCAACCTGAGACGACCCCTCGCCATCACCCTCGACTTATGCTTTTCGGTTTTTACGAGTCTAAAGACCTCCGCCTGCCTTTTTAGTTGTTTTGGAGATGCGATGCGCTGTTTGTGTTAATTCACGAACCGTGTTGCTGCGTGTTAGTGCTCGCTGTAGTGTTTATGCCTGAGAGGCCAGCCCTGACTTTGGCCAGGCCTTCCTTTATCGGCACCTTTCATCGGGTGTGTTCATCCCGCACGTCGTGCACGATGCACTCAAGCGGCGCCGAGCGGCATTTATCACAAATTTGTAAACTAACCATTGCATAAAGGCGAAGGAAGAGCTCGCGCTTTCGAAGCTTCCGTGTGCTGGGGCTTTGGAGGAGCATACATTATAGATGTTGTTTGCTTGACTTTTGGGTGTCTCTCTGCCGATAACGTGTGTTCCGGTACAACACGAGAGAAGTGTTGCTGATTGTACAGCTGCAACAGTTGTTAAGCATCTTCTTGAGGTTAAACATACCTCTGCTCTGATAACTGGAGCCCCGAAAGTGGACTGAAGCTTCAGTTTCCTTTTACTTGAGAACCATAAAGACACCACCGGTGGATATGCAGATTCAGAAACAGGTTCACGGGGGCTCGCCTCCCCCGAAAGCACATTACTGTTATGTGACCCAAGCGATCGGTGGCGGCGCAATGAGGTGATCTACTTCCGACTCCAGGGGGCCTCTCCGAAAGGCGGCCCCCGATGGTGTTGTATTAGATAATCTAATCCCCGTCCGTCCGTCCGTCCGTCCGTCTGCCAATTGCCGGTTTGTCGGTAATGACGCCATGGAACCAGCGAGCACCCCCCCCCCCTCGCCTTAGGGCTAACAAGCACACACATTCGGCTGTCCATTTGGGTCCCGGCTGGAGAAGAAGCCACAACGAAAAAAAGGGGAACGAATAACTGCGAAAACTGTGAGCGAGATAGAGTAGTTTCGATTTCCCGCCGCGGCAAATGGCAACGCGCAACGCGAGCGGCACCCTCACTAGATGCGATCGATGCTATAGTCCCTGGAGGGTTGTGGGGGGGGGGGGGGAATGTTGTGATTTGCATTCGTCAAAGTGCGTGCCCCCCAAAACCCACCCACCAGCCCGGGAGGGGGGCTGCAAGCATTACAATGCCGACCACAGCACCCGATCGGAGATCGATTTGAGTTGAAATTGATCCCCACACGTCGGCCGATCGATCGACCATCAATGCTGATGCATACCGATTCGGTGTTGCGCGTTCCGGTCCGACCGTACCGACTCCAGGCCGCCACGAAACGTGCGGAACGTCAAGAAGTGTGCGTATATGTGTGTGTGCGTGCGTCTCTGGGTAATTTCGTATAATTAGGTGAAGCCGGTCGGATCGATCGATCGTTCGTTCGATCGGCCGGTGGATCGAACGCAAATTGGTTGTGCCAATTCTGGAGTGGCCGCCGCCGCCGCCGCCGCCACTCGGCGATCATGGGTGGGCGCTGCTCTTTGCGACTGCGTATCTCGCATCGCATTTGTGCGCGAAGTGTTCGCGATCCATCTCGTATAAAGCATCCATCTTGCATCGCGGAACACGAGGATCACCGATCAACTTGTCAAGCGGCAGGGGGGGGGGGGGGACCGCGCAGCGGCTCGTGGCTGCTGCGGCCCACGGTTCCGACGGATTGGTCACATTGTGGGCGTTGCGCGTACCGCGGACTACTAATGCCCGCTCCGAGAGTTCCAATTCCGAGACACCCCCAGCAAAGTAGTTCTTTCTTCTTCGTGTTTTTTTTACTATTATTTTTGGCATCAAGACGAGGCCGACCCCCCCGCCAAGACCACCCGTGTCACCTCGACCTTAATCCAGGGGAAGCAAAAACGCGCGAGTGTGTGCGCGCCTGCAGGCGAACCTTGACAAGGTCGTTCGGCCACCAGCGTCTTACCAATTACGTGTCGCCAATCGATTCAAGCCTTCATCATCATCATCAGCAGCAGCAGAAGTATGATCCTCGAGCAAGGGGGAATTGTATTGGTAATCATATGAGCGACCGGAGCGATCGGTGTACCTTTGCATTGCAACCGCGACATTCCTTGGGACTGACTGACTGACTGAGTGATCGCACCGCGCGTATTGAATGTCAACAATTAGTCAACGAATCAATAATGACTGCTGCCGAGCGAATGCCAATGTATGTCAACACTGGGACACATCACTCCGCCTTTCCACTGCTTCTGCTTCTGCTTCTTCCCTGCAGTAGTTGTAATCATTAAACCGGGCCACCCTGATGCCGATGCCGATGCCGCTCGTTCACCTTCGAGCGGTGAGCGCGTACAAACAGTTCGTCGATGCTTCGAGACGAGCTGCTAATGATAAGGTGGTGGCCACCTTGATGGACCCGGCTCGCAAATCTGATAATGGCCGTGCGGCATTTCTGGACGATTTCAGGACCTGCGAAGGGCTGCGACCCTGGGGACCGGAATTGTAATGCCGATGCAGCAGTTACCGGGACAGTCCGATACGAAAAGGTAATTGCTACCGACTTACTACTGGAGCGTACGGTTCTGTGTGTTGGTCACATCACCCATTATGACAACTGCTTCATTATGGTCGCCTGCGGTGAACAATTGTAGACCGCCATTTGGGTGCCGCCCGTTTGTTGTGCCCTTTTTCGGGGAAGATTTTCGGTCCGGGAAGGAATTCGAATGTAATGACCAATTAACGAAGCAAATTAACCCATTTCGGTCGGTGGGCTCGGTAGCCATCCCATACGTTGCTGATAAAACGGCAATTGGCCTTACATCTCTTGTGTGTCTCTTCTCGATTGGCAGCATAATGAACGATTGCGTCTCTGGCCCGAGTGCAGTGGAGAAATAAAGACAGACCCAGACATTACATACATTGTTACAGCGTACAGCGTCACGTGGCATTCCTTGGCCAAACTGTCCCGGCGGCGGCGTGTCCAGTTGCTCGCCAAATGACTTTCGCTTTCCTGCTGCAACAGCCATTCATCACAGGCAGCACTGGCAACCATTTATGCGAAACGAAACACAAATGGCATAACACACATCGTACGCGGGGTTGTCCGATTTCCGCTTGCTCGATCATGCAAACACAGCCACCGTCACCGTCTTCGTCGACAACGAGGCTGATCGACCACTTATCGGTCGGTTCGCATTTGCCTGCACTGCCCCGCATCGCTGTGTCGCTTTATGTTGGGGCACGTCGTGTGCAGAGCAACCGTAAAGTATAAATCTCCGTACGTTCTGGTGCCTCAAGCGATGGTTTGTGCTATACAATGTAATCTCACTTCAGTTTACGATTGCTCGCAGAACTGCTGCGCTCGATTTCACAGGAATGCAGCGTCGTGTTAGCGCGTGCGATCCAACGTCCAACTGCCAGTGCTCCAAGGAGCATAAAATCGAAATACTAGAAATGCGCACTAAACATCACATTACAACTGGCACCACCACCACCAGGCACGGGGCTTTCGGGGCATTCAAGAAATGTTTCCCTCCTTCTGCTCGATGACGCGGTTCGGGCTTTGTTTTGCCAACCGATGCCAGCATTACTAGCCATTAGCAAGTGTGTTGGTGGCCATTAGGCGGTGGACAGTGACAGAATGATGAAGTGCACGGCATTTGTGCACCGGCCGCTTTTGACCGGCTGGCGATCGTTCGCAAAGAATCGGCTTTCCTTTTCCTCGTTGACCCGCTTCTTTGAGGAATTCCGTCTCGCGAGGAACGGCAAAGACGACATCCAGCACGGGACGGGCGGGGTCACACAAAAGAAGGCACAACCAGGCCCGCCCAGGTTGGCCATTTTCTATTGGCCGCTGTCGCCGACGTCGCCACCGCCGCAGATTGACGAGACGCGATAGACGTGGCGATCGTGGCAGCGCTGTTAAGCCCCTTTTGGGGGGGAAAGTAAGCCAAGAAAGACGCGCGGAGGCAAGCACGATAAGCCCCTGAGCCGCGCTGAGCAACATATTATCGTTTGTTGATGAAGCGATTTGTCCTCGTCATCTGGTCAATTGTTGAGGGCGGCTGATCTGTGACATTCCTCGGCCGCAGCTCGTAGCAAATGGAACATGAATGTCCTTTGCAAGAGGCATAAGAAGGATCGCTACGGTCGTCGTTGTGCGCTCTCTCTAAATTCCACACAACGCGCTGCCCATTCCATAAGATGAACCCTCGAAGCAGATAACTCTTCGTCGAAAAACGCACGATTACGCACGTACCGTGTCTTGCCGCTTGATGGACGACGATGGGCGACCCTCCCCTTACGTGAACGGGCACGGGCGGCGGTTATGGTGCGCATAGTTATGAAACTTGGTCACGTTTTATAGTGGACGAGTGTGCAAGCATGAGAATTAGAATTTATTAAAAATGACCACATAGTCGGGACGGGTCACTGCCGGGTGTCTTGCACGGTGTCTAGTGAAGAGCCTCTATTGTGGTTGTTTAGCCCAGGCCCTTGGCATCATTTCGGTTCGGTTGTGCCGGCAGGAATGACACGTTGGCGTCGTCTGTCGTCCGTGCATAGCAATGAGGAGTAGCATCGTTCAACGAAATTCAGCTTACTGTTGGTTTTTCCGCGCTCCGAACACTATTATTACTGCCAACGAGTTCGAAGCTGCCTCTCCGGCCAGGACGAAACGCAATCACTAGGCAATGCGCACGAAAAGATACGAATCTGCACACAAGATGGTCGTCGGATTGGCGTTCAGATTGCAGCGCGCCTTGCCCACCGCCAGTGCCCTCTCCTCGCAAAACGATCATCGCGACGGCAGCTTATGTAATTTCATAATCCACATAAACTCCACCCTTCACCATCGTAATTACATGCCAGGCGCAATGTGAGCGCTTGGTTTCGGTTGAAAGAACACGATCACGGGATCGCGTGTCATCGCGTCAATCGCTGAGGGTGTGCGAGAGAAAAAAAAAATGCCGAAAAACGCCGGCGTCGGAGCGTTCCCCGCGATCTTACGATCCAGATTGCCGCTTACGGCGTTCAACGTTTTGTCGATCGTCTGGACGCACCCACGACTCACGCACGCACCAAATTCGAGCATTACGGTTGCATAACGCACATTAAACCGAAAAAGCAAGGAGGAGCGTTGGGTACGGTTGGTGCGATCACTGCAACCGTTCAATAGAAAACGAAAGACTTCTCCGAAAGACGGAAAGCGACGAACCTACCGTTCTCCGTTACACCATCTCTACTCGATGATCTCGATCTTGATCGATACAACTCGATGCAACAAAAAGCAATACAATGTACAATTGGCAAGCGTGCGTCAACAGTATGCCGAGAGCGGGGTTACCGGGCACCGGCATACCGGCTTACCGGCCCATCTGCATTCGTCACCGTTCACTGACCACGGCGTCGATGCTAATGAGCAGCAGCGCCCCCCTACATACAACGGTAGCCTCCAGGCAAGCATTGTACACATTAGGAGAACGCTTCCTTGCACATCTTCACCAGCGAAAAACAATCGAACGTCGGTGACCACCTTGACTTCGTTATTACCGAAGGAGATTTTGTAACCGAGTCTACCGGCCCGGCCGGCCGGGCGAACGTCCGGTCCGGGTCCGGCGGTGCGCAACCGGCTGGAACGCACATCAAACAATCAATCCCCCCCCCCCCTTTTTTGCACCACCTGGAGCGACATTGTGCTAGAAGATCGATGCTCGATGATGTGATCGGTTTACAGGGACCCTTCGCCCCGGAGGCCTGCAAAAAGGTTCGTTTCGGGGGCCGTAGGTCAACGAAGCGCATCGCGCGGCCCTCCCGGGGTCTTGGCTGGGTCTTGAAATTAGCGAACCGATTAGTAGTGAACCCATGTTTTGGCTCAGACAGACAGTGTGTGTGTGTGTGTCTGTGTGATGAAACGATCGTCGCATAAAAAACGACACACGTTTACAAGCGATAATTGCGCGCAATGATCATCACCATCATCATCGCCGATGATCGCGATCCCTCATTACCACGCTTAAGATTGTCCGTTTCCGTTCGGCAGGGGGCACGATGGGCCCCGCGCTGACCTCTGCTGAACCGTGGCTCAACATATGTTGGTGCAACGCAGCATAAACCGTTTTCGTATGCTTGGTGACCCAACATGACATGTTCACAGCATCACGATCCGATCGCGCTCGCTCGCATGGTACCGATACCGGGGGGATCGCTATTTCGTTGATTGTGTTGCATCACTCTTGGTGCTGAGAGGGCGAACAACACACTGTCATCGTTCGAGAGGTGGGCTTTTTTTTAATATTTACTCCCGACCAACATCGGGGTGGCCCCCGATCCGATCGCTCGAATCTTCATCCCAACGCACGCTCGAGGCTGTCGATGGCTCAAAGGACAACGGCATCGTGAAGAAGGTATCACCGTCGACTCCGTCGTCATCGTCGCTTGGTGTGACGGTCACAACACTCACGATAGGCGATGGACGACGAAGACGATGATGTAATGGTGAAGATGAATAAAATGTTTAACCTCAAAAGCCACAAAACCTGTCCAGCAGCAGCAGCAGCAGCAGCAGCAGCAGCCAGGCACCCAGGGATACACACCGCTACTGCCCGGTGGCGATGACCTCGTTCAATCACCCATCGAGCTGCAGCTGTAGGATGAGGATGTCTCGGTGGCCCCCTCGGGGGCAGACCCTGCAGACTGCAGACTCTTCTCTCGTGGCGCGAGGCTCTTGGGCTGATCAAACGTTCACACGCTCCGCACGTTTAATATTCCATTTTCGCGTACCAGCAGCTTAGCGGTGGATGATGATGATGATGATGGGGTTGCCGCTAGCCAGAATCATCTTGCCAGGGTGTCAAGTTGATTAGAGAATTTATGCTCACCGTTGCGCTCCTACGGTTTAACCTCACCCGCAGCGCGACGTGTCACTCAACTTTCGGAATTCATTTCGATTGCGATCGTTTCGATCGTTCGAAAAGTCTATTTATGCAAGGACTATATAGTGTCAGTCGATCCAGTGCTAGTGAGTACGAGTACGAGTGACTGTCATCCTGACAATGGCTGTCGGAGTCGTCAGATGGACAAACGGAAACGGGACAATGTCCATAATACTCTCCACCGTACAGCGCAGCGAGCGCTCAACGTAATCCAATCTCCATCGTCGCCATCGCCGTCCGTTTCTAGTGTTTGATTATTTTCTTAAATTTCCGCTTGATTGCATTTGTTTGCTTATGAAAATACGGAACTCACAAGACGAACTTCAACGACGACGACGAAGTCGGCGACGACGGACTCCGTGATCGGACGCGAAGCGAATGGCTTCGAGGGAGAAACTCGATTAAAGTGATCAACAGCGGCATTTCAACGCATTTCATCACCGGCCGACCGACAATCACCGGGTTCGAGTACTTTGGAGTATGGGTTTTTTTTTAAATTAGTTCCCCCACCAATGGTCAGCACTCGATGACCGATTCGTACGGAGTTGCGCGACAGCAATTGCGACCGATTGCGCGCAGACCGAGCCCCGTTGCACGTGGCACACCACTCATGTGCATGCGGCACTCCCATAATTGTCCTCCCGGGGTATCAATTTCAGCAAGCACGACGACGACGGCATCGGAAAATGAAATTGATTCCTTCATTAAGAAATTGGATTGCGGCATCGGCCATCCGTGGGCCGCAGACCGGGATCAAATTATAGATCAATTCACAGTGTATAATGACTACTAAAGGAGAGTAGGATCGCAATATCCAGTTACTAGTTTGTTGACTCTATTTTATCCAAAATCCAAGGTTAAGCGGTCCTACATTCACGATGCGTGCACCATCGAAGACGACCGCCATTTGTCTCAAAGATCCACACCGCCGTCGGAACTAATAAGCTGATCGCAGTTTAGCGTAACGGCAATTGGCGTGACTAATTGTGGCCCTGGTTAGACGGAACAACGTCGAAGACCCGCGCTCTCGACTGGCCTGCGGCCAACTTCACTTCTTGCGGGCATGCTCACCGGGCAAAGCTGACCGGAACGCGGATGAAGTGCACGACGGTGATACACTATTCCGTTTTCAGCATTCGTCGGTGCATAAACCCGGCTAATGGTGCAGAAGGTTAGCCGCTAGCGGTAGTCCGTCATAGGACCATTTGCTCATCAGAGAGACAGTTCGGAAGCCCTTTCTTGCTGCAGGCCATTTTCTGATTAAATTAATAATGGAATGTAGAAATACCGTGTGCTTTTGGACAACAAAAGCTTCAGGATATTTGAGGGAAATAGCAATAGTAACAACAAATGGCGGTCTAAAAATATGTTCTACTTCTACCTTCGCCTTTACTTTATACTTTTTACCATTTACTTTTTTACGTGTTTTGTATCTATTGCTTAACTGAAGGTACATTAGAACTGCATAGGAACTGAGCTACATTATGTCATTGACCTTAAATATACGAATTCCTAACCTATATCACTCGATCGCATCAGAAATGTCTCTTGTCCTACAAGCTACTTCAGAGCGACCTTCTGAAAAATGCAACTAACATCTTGATAAACTCGCTTTTCACGAATCCCTCAAACCTCCCCTCAACTGGTATCTCGCTAGCGAGACAAATTAACAATGCCAATCTTTTCCCTTATCGAACCCCTTAAAACAACCACCACCTCGCATCTGCCCGTGAACGGCATTGTGGTCGTTATCTGGACACCATAAGCCAGCAGCCATGTGACCTGTTTGTTGACGATTCGTTGACGTTGTCAACACAGTATTTACCGACCGGCGTTCGGGGCAATCGGTGAACGTGCAAAAAACGGCAATCAAATCGTATCACGAATCCGCTCGAAATTGGCAAACAATCCTTGCCGGGCCATCCCATACCATCTGTACGTCCGTGGGTTATCACTTCCTGGGTATCGGATAGGAAATCGGGGCATTTAAAGCACTTGACGCCGGCACGTTGAAGGCCAGACTAACAACAGCCAGAGGCTAGAGTCAATAGCGGGCAATAGCGCGCTCAAGTGGGCCCCGCAGCACAGGGAGCTGGACAGGGAGCTGCGGTTGTGACGTGAAATTGGTGCCCTCGGGTTACTTACCGGCATAATGGGCGATTGGTTCGATCGGAGACTGCAGCTTATACTCCGACAGATACTCATCCAGATCGTCCACCAGTGACTCCTTCTGGCCACTGCAGCTACTGGTGCTACTGCTGCTGCTGCTGCTACTGCTACCGCACGCGCTAATGTTGTTGCTGTTCACCACCGTCACCACCGATGGTGATTGCAATCGGGCACCGTTCCGCGATAACATGATCCTCAGGTCGTCCAACGATCACAATTTCCCAAAAAAAAAACAACTTCTACTGTTCTTCCACTGACCAGTAACCGTGTCGTGCGGCACTTCAGGACCACCAGATGGTTACCACTTTACACTCAATCACCTCTCAAACACTGACGATACCGAGCACGAATCGGACACCAACCGCACAGCACTCCGGCGAGGTCGACATGCTTGACACAATCGTTGCGAAATCGATCGGGATAGGTTCGATACTGCGGGCTAAATAAAAAACAAATCACGGCATGCGCTTCAGGAACCCGGTGGTCGACGACACTCCGAGACGAACCAAACCGCACCCGGCTCAGATATTTCGTAATATCGTAATGGCGCGCGCGCGCGCCCGCTCTCGTCTGCACAGACAGATGCTATGTTATTTTCTGTTTTCCCCCCAACTTCCTGTTCCGGTCACCACCGGTGGTAAGCCGATTGCAAACGATTTGGCTACCGTCGTCCCGGCATCGGATGCTGTTTCCTGCTTCTTTCTTTTCTTCGTTCGTTCGTTTCCTTCTCTCTTCGCCGTTTGTGTTGGATGGATGGTGGGTTGGGTGATTTGTCGGAAATGGTTATATCGCCGGCTAATTACTACCACTGGAGCGAACCGCGCACTGGTCGAAGCTACCACTTTGGTGGTCGTCGATGGTGATGCTGGAACTGCTTCACACTGGTGCGCCACTGATGACGGATGCGCCGCGGATGTCTGACTGGCGGTCGACGATGGACGGCCGCACACCTGCCGTGTTCGTTTTCGGGGTGGCGCCAAGGGGAGCCCAGCTTTTTTAATCTGTGAACGAGCGAGACGAGAAGTGATAAGACAAATTAGCGAAAGTCGCAGAAAATATCGCTTGGTTGAAATGGCGCCCGCCCGCTGTCGGTTGCATAATTTAGCTTTTCATTTCGTTCGAATTGAATGGATCCTCTTTTTTGCCAAAAAAAAAAAAACAACCGTCATCAATGGCGTCAAACAAGGGTTTCTGGAGGTGATGAAACGGAAGGAGATGCTTCCGTTGAAAGCGATCAACGAAGTTGGCTACGCAAGCTACTAGGAGCCTGATCACGTCGCAGTAGGTAATGTTGACGCCGACAGCATCAGACATTTGATGCATTCCAACAAAACGCCTTCTTAGATTAGCACCACATGATGTTTCGAGTTGCTGCTTAACGATCAAGTTCGGAAGGTGCCACTCTTCATTCGGACATACTCTTTTACAATCTTTGGATCTCGGGGATCGGGAATGGTTTCTAATCTTAATGACTAGCTGCTGGTCGCGTTAGCACATCCCGCCCGTTCTAAACACGCCTCGCATGACACCATTAATCATGTTCGTGTGCGCCCAGCTAGTGCCATTCGCAAGGGAAAACTGGACCGGGATCTCAGAAAAAGACATTTGGCATCCTTGGAAGGTCTTCTGCTCTTCCAAAAAAAAAAAAACACGGGCAACCAGCGCTGGTAATGATAATTATCCAAAAGTCAACTCTTCCTCGCCCAAGTCGTGACCGTACGATTAAAGAGCGGATCTTTCGGTGATCCGGGCCGACACCGGGCTTTCAGTGGCCAGCAGGTGACGGTGGGACACACAATCGGCTGTCCGTCGATTGCCGGCCCGAATGCTACGCCTGTAATTACATAATTTACTCGTTAAAACTGGGCATCGCTGACTGGGCGTCCCGGTGTGGGTATGGAGCAGTCTTCAGATATACCTATAGCACGTGGGTTACGAGCAAAGTAAGAATCTGGATTGTGTTTTTCGGATGTTTAACTTTAACGGATTTTTGGGATGAAGATGAGAAGTGAAAGGAAAGGCTGGGATTTCTGCTCTGGTCTTCCAAGAGTTTAATCAGAACCTTTTTCTGACTTGACTTTCTGACGGAGTAGTTACTCTCAAAAGATTGTGTCGAATCCCTTTAAGCGATTTGCTTATCCTTGAACAACAACATGAAAAATACCTCAACCACCGACAATCACCTCGTCCTCGTTGATCCAACTACAAAAAAAGTGCTAGATAACCACTGAGCTGTTTGGTGCTGCGTCATGAGTCCGCGTTAAAATGCGCCATTTTTTTCGTGTTTAAATCGGTCGCATGCGAATTCATCGCGCCTGAAGCCTGACCGGCCATCGTCGTGATCCTCTCGACGTCTCACCGTGCGCTTGAGGAAAGCAAAACAAACGTAACACGACGTACTTGGGAAACCACCAGTCAGTCACCCATTTGTCCAACAATGCTCGACTCCACCTTACAGACCGCTGCCGCAGGTCCGACCATCCTTCGGTTCGAAGTTATTCTAGAATGCTCCCCGCGGTAGGTGGGGAATGTGGATCTGCTCGTACACAAAGCTGACAGATCCCCTACCACGTCCACGGACGCAAACATAAATTTACGGTTCTCGACCGTGGCCACTGCCGCAAGGGACAAGTGTTTGAGCGTACAAATGGCCAACGCCCGCCCGGGTGTTGGATCCGCGACAAAGGTTCTCTTTCTTCTCGCCTCAGGAATGGGGTGAGTGGGGGGGTGAGTGCTGTTTTGGGCTGGAAGTTTCAATTAATCGTCGTCACTGCGCGTATGCGTGGTCCGCGTGCTGGTCGGATTGGCTTTAAGCACCATTCCGTTCCTCATTCCCGGCCGGTCCAGGTCAGGTGAAGGTTATCGTTGAAGCCAACAACAATAGTATCGCTCACTCGCACGATTGCGGAGGGGGGGAGTCTCGAAGGTGTTGCTGCTGTTGCTGCTCTTACTGACTCTTACTGCAGCTCGCGATCGTCGCGAAACACACAATCATCCGTTTGGCCAATCACTTACCAGCAATTACGGTTTGCGCACTTCGTGCTTCTCATGATTTATCTTGCGATTCTTACAGCTGTCCATTTTAAAAATCAATCAATTGATTCCGAGTGTGAGAGAGAGAGCGGGAAGGACACGCACATACACACACACTATGTAGAACCCGAGTCCTGGGGTCAGAACGATGGCAATCACACCTCCCGGCACCGCCGATCGGTTGACGGAGGAATACAAAAACGTCAATAAGTAACGCATTAACAGTGACTATGGAAGGTGTCCCTCGCTAAGTGCCGCGCCACCTGTACCG
>NC_064874.1:78658556-78663556 GCF_943734745.1 Anopheles darlingi | reverse complement strand
CTATCTGAACCACGGGGGGGGCCGCAAGTGTTGATCGTCGACATCGCGGAGCACGCGCGGAGTCTTAGCATCCAGCACCCAACACACAGCATCTGCGCAACATCATGAAGCTGCGCCATTAGCTACCACACACCACCAGCAAGGGGGCTATAGGTGGGCTTATCGGCTTCGCTGTGACGATGCGCAAACCATTGCTCCAATCGGTACCACGGCCTGAACCAGTCCATCTACTCGCTCTTCCCGAGTGCGCAATTCATTCGCGAGGCTGCCGATCGAATGGCAATGGCACCACTTACAATGTAATGTATCGCTCCGTTAAAAGTTGGACTAATTGAAGCAATATTCTAATTAACATTTTATGTCACACGCCGATGCAGGGTGCTGATACAATTTGTTACGTTAGTTTATACCGATCCTGACCTTTTTGGTCACTTAATATCGGCGTAACTGCGCAGTGGACTCTGCCTTAAAAAGGGTACATTCCATAATTTAGGAAACAAACAGACTGCATATAGAGATTGAGAACTAGGAATTGGACATTCGTCCACAATCCATGTCGGCTAGGATACGATGATGACTATGATTAGCTCATCGTCTACAAGGTTTGCTATTACTTCATCCTCAAGTCAATTCAAGTCAAATGGAATGGGATTAGCAAATGAGTTATGTTTTCACAATCCGCTCATCGGCTTACGCGATGATAATGACATACTTGAACCACCAAGCGAATGGTCGAGAGAAGACGAAGGAAAGTCGTGAAACCGATTGTATCTTCAGACACCTCAGGCTTGTGTGAATCCGGCAGGCATATAGAGTGGCATACGCGGCTATACTATTTGTAATCACATTATTCGGGCTTAACCTTGGAGTGGAGTGACCATTTGGAGTCGATCTGGAACGCGATATACTGGACGAACGCAAACGAACATGTTGCTGCCGTTCACGCCGACACGATTGCTGACCTTCGAACGATGATCGCAACCGAGTGGAAGATGAGCAGCCGCGTGCGCGCTCCTACTCAACCAACTTTCATGCCGGTTCGTTGGATCTCGATTGCAAAATCGGTAATCGAACACCGGACCGAACACCTAGTAGTGCGCGGAGAAAATGATGATGGACTAGCGTCATCGTCCTAGCGCCCAACACACCTCACGAAGGTCACACCATCGTTTCGGTGCTCGGTGAGTAGTGATCGTGCCGCCATCATTCGGTCAGCATAAAGCACAAAATCGTGACAGCCATTGAACGGTGGCAGGCTCCGGGTACGGTAGCGCTTTTGGGGCGCGCTATTATCTCGATCAATGGATCTTCCATGGCTAGAACGGCAGAACACACACACACACGCTCATCACAACGGTATGCTGCTGACAGCATAAGGACAGCAGCATTTGTTTCTTCAATTTTTTCGGGGAAATCATAGCCATCACTATGTCGCCGGCCAAGGTGTTTGATGCTACCGGTGGATCGCACAACCTTCGGAAAGGGTACTCAACACCTCATCATCGATATTGATCGAACCGCGCGCACCTCGCCTCGCACCTCGGCTCTCTCATCTCACACCAGCAAACACTTTTCCAGCTCAAACAATGCCAGACCATCGCTCGCACACGTGCGTGTTTGCGTGCACTGTGTGAGCATAATTTTCGACCCATTTTACTAGGTCAATGATGATCTGAAGACTGAGCATCACGCCACACGCTGATGCCAATCGATTGGAAAAACTTTCTTCGATCGGACGGAACGGCAACGCATTTCCTTCGCGCATCGCGTGTGTAGCACCGTTTTGAATGGTTATGGATCAAGGCATGATTGAGCCAAATGGGTATCCGTGGTACCGTGGCAGGGGGAGCCAGTCGTCCAATGCCAGTCAGCATCCGGCGCAGAAAGCTCGATTAACGATCAACTAGCGTGCACACACACAACCATACAAGACGCGGCAGTCACCCTGGCAGCGGATATTGAAACCAATTGTTGGTCGCGCAAACCGTTGAACATCGAGCACCGAAATGCGATCCGCTATTATAAGGAAACCGTTCCGGATCGTACGGTGCGTTTCCTTGAACGCGCGGGGAGTCTGTGACACTTACTTGGGCTCCACGTTGACCCGAACAACCAACCGCCAAAGGGCTCTGTACTTGAACACTTCCGAATCAACGGCTCAGTTTACGATCAAACCCCAATCGATGGGTTTGACCTCCAGTGAAGCGAGACCATTTTCCGCCATCGGAAACGCCGGTCAAATAACATTTATAAACTTGAACGCTCCCTCTAATGTTCCACCGTGAAGGTCCCCCATTCATTACCGGCGAGAAGAATCGAGCGGTTTTTTTTTCTTGCTCAATTCCGAAACGCCTTCTGGCGTAGTTTTGTGTGCGTGTGGACGTTTTTGTGCGTACGCGCCCGCACCAAATGAAGTTATTTTGTGATGCGGGCATAAATTAAATGTCGCAAGAAGGAAACCATGCTCCATCTCGGCTGGTCAAGATCGGTCAGCGGCGTAGTACGCAAGAAACGAATCGATTCGCTCGCAACCATTCCTCGAGGGTCGCATGAATGCTTAGTGATACCAGCAGAGAGTCCATGAACCATTTTTAGTGACTCAAATACAGAAGGCAAGACATTTAGTAGCCGAAGCAAGTTGCAAACTGGTCAACTGGCTTCTGGATTAGCGAGCGACAAACGACAGCACTCATCAATCTGAATCTAGTTTAACAGCTCGAAGATCGATGCGCCGTCTGTTCCTCCTCCCCTGTTTGATCTAATCCCTATCCTAAAGCCATCTCACCGGATCAAGACGACGGGACTGGGCCGAAATGAGTGATGGATTTGGATTTTTCACCTTTCTTGGTGTAGCTGTAACTGTAGTTTCGGGACCGCAGAAACCACGGAACGCCACGACCGCAAGGCCTTTTTGCGAGCGAACAGCGTTCAATCAGCGCCGGACCAGCGCCGAACTGACAAGCCAAGCAAGTCAAACACGTTTAGCACGGCCACAAGGTAAGCCCGATCTTTTCGCGTAGCGAGCCGCAGGGAAAAAAGGTTGTAAAAAACATCAACCAAAGGGGCGGGGGGGGGGGGGGGGGGGGTGGGGGTCAACCGATCGACCGTGAAAGACAATTTGTTCTATGCTATGCGCGAGATGAAAGAAACGGCAAACGGCTTTTTCGGCAAACACGAGCCGCTTCAAAACTCCGGTGTGGCCTGTTGTTGTCCCGCAGTTGTAGCTCGTCATCTTGCCACGATCGACGATGTCTGACTTGCGGTTCGGTTACCGTGGCATGTCGTGGTCGACTGGCCACGAGCCGTCCAATTCGGTGTCCTACAACCTTGAGCGACACGATCGACGCGTACGATATCGACGACGCGAGGCAACGATATCGCTACTGCGATGACCATGTTTCGATGCTTGGTGCGCTGGATACAGATGTTTTGCCTGCCAAACACGCGTGCCACATTTAGTGGCCCACAATTCAAACAAGAGCCACAAGAAAGAGAAAAAACGATCCAGGAAATCATTAGTGAAAACTCATCGTAACACCACCGAACAACCGGCCGCGAATCCTCCACGCAACGCAACGCAACCGGCAGAAGAAGGTAACACTTTGGAACGAATCACACTCGCACACACACTGACACCGAGCACGAATCAATGTTCAAGATGATGCTCGCTAGGATCTCGAAACCGATCTGGTTGGCCAACGGGCAGCAAAATGGGCGTTCGAGATCGAGTGTATCAATCGATCGATGGGTCGATCGAATTTGCTTCCAAACGACCGACCAGCGTTCGTTTCCATTCAATTTCAGTTTCAATTTCTCCTCTTCCTGCTCAGCTGATCGGATCGGAAGGGGTTGCGGGCCGGGGTGCTGATGGTGTTTAATGCTGCCTCCTCCTCCTCCTTCTCCTCTTCCATGCTCCAACTCATGCAACCACAACCAGCCCATTCCGGCCTCGTGTCTTTGCTCTCGATCTCGATTTCACCGGTCTCACACGTGGTGGCCGATCATCGGGAGCAATGCGGCCATATTGCGTGCATGCGTGCATGCATGGGCGCGTGGCTCTCTCGGGCGTCTCTCGGTCTATTTACCGATCACTTACCACTCGACCGCTCACGCCGCTTCAGCCCTGCCGCAATTCCGTCTTTCCGTGATTCCGCGACAAAACCAAAGACCTCAGACCACTAGACTAGTCGATGAAGCAGCACCAGAAACAACAGAAGAAGGTACAGGGCAGCACACTAGAGCAAAGACACCAGAAAGAGGTGTGCGTCGTTCGGAAAAGCCCTGTGTTACGCTTTATTTGGTTGATCAGCGAACGCGCCGCCCTCCATTCCGCATTATTTTCCACCTTCCTTCCTTTCTTCCTTCCTTTCGCCTACCGGGGTGGGGCTGTTCACCTTTATTTGATTTATGAATCGAGCGAAGAAAGTGCAGCAAACCGAGCAGTGGTGGTGCGTCCGGTGCGCCATTGCAGCATCCAGCAACCAGCAACTCGGATGAGATCGAAAGTGGGCTTAAGGACGGTCGGCCAAGCCGTTGCAAAACAGCGCCCATGACGGAGCCGCCGTCGCCGCCGTCGTTGCGGTTGTGCTGGCATTGGATCCGGTGTAACGAACTGGGAGGCTAACGACGACGAAACCGGCCGCCCCCCCCCCCCCCCCCTTTGGGATGCTGCTGCGGCTGTTCGTTCGCTCGCCGGCTGCTTTTCACTCGCCAGCGGAAAAAGGTTAAATCGGATGCTTTATGCTTCATCGATCGAAACCAGCGATGCTGATTCGTGCTGGCCCGGGCCCGGGGTGAAAGATCACCGAGCGAGATGACGAATCTCATTGAACGCGTCGTAAACACTAGATCGTGCAGAAGATGCAGCTTGTTTGCTTTGCAAGCGATCTGTTGCTGCTTTTCTAGCATTAAAACGTGTTCGTATTCAATGAGTATGTTGCTATGCTAAGAAGCTTTTAAACCCATTTCCAATAATTGTTTTGTCTTTTTCCAATCCATCT
>NC_064874.1:78596056-78653556 GCF_943734745.1 Anopheles darlingi | reverse complement strand
CAATTTTTGACCCAACCATAGAGCGAGAGAGAGCCTATTAGCGAGCATCTCCGCTTTGCTAGTCTTCTCCGGTAGGTCACAGCCACAGCCGAGTAGCAAAAGTTCAAGCAGAACACTTGCGCAAACCTCAATACCTGTGGCGAAAGTGTGGACCCACATCCTCGTGATTTATGGTGTCATTTACATTTGTGTTGAACGCTTTGTGCTTGCTCCGAAAATGCCAGCTGTCAACGTGACACAAACGTGTGCTTCCGCCGGGGTTCCAACACCTCCTAGTGTGCGGTGCGAAATCGGTATTCGCAATCTCCAAGTCCAAGGCTCCAACAAATCGGTGGCCACCAACACGCATCAAGATGGACGGTAGCCCTGGGCGTGTGCGCCCGAGCTATCGCCAATCATCGAAGGCAAATCGATGATAATCGCGATGGGTGCGCGCGCCCGGCTGATAAGTGCACACGCGAAGGCGCTAATGGTGTTCACGAGCGCGCGCGCCTGGGCGCCCGTCAGAAGATGGCATCTGGAAGTAGAACTGGTTCGGCATCATTGGGCGTCAATTTGCATCGGCGATCTGGACCGGAGATCTGGAACTGGAAACCGGTTCGGGGGTTCTCTAGGCGGCGGAAATGGTACCGGCGGTTCTGGTCACCACCATGTGCAGCCTCTAACGGGTCCAAACGGAGGAAAAGAAGGGGGTTGGCACTTTGCAGTCGGAATTTATCCGCCAACCACCACCACCACCGGATGTAGCAGCAGCATCACACACAGGAGTAAACACAAGGCACAACTGCCTTGCGCACCGCCGCCTTTGGCGGAGGCAGACGGTCTCGCACAGCACGAGCTGAATGAAACTCGAAACCTGGGAGCAAGTCAAATATTCAAAGTGTAGTGTAGAGGTGCTGCTGCTGTCAGCTCGTAAAACACCTATTTAATATCTTGAACTCATCCACCACGCTACCCAAGCAACCCGAGAATAGTGTGCCACGAAGATGGTGCCGACCGAACCACACTCTTCAGTTCAGGTGAGATGGCGATGGAAGCAACAGATGACCATGACACCGGACTACAGGGTCGGACTGTGGACTCCTTGCTACGACGTTGGCTGACGTAATCTGGATCTATTAACACCGAACACCGAACAACTGCTTCCACACAATCTGTGTCGATTTCTGGATTCTGGATATACCCGTGGACTTCGGGTAAGAAGACCTTGGATCACTTCTCGGCGATGTCGCTTCCGAAGTCTTGCCGCCCCGGTTTCGAGGCGGCAGCGGCTACTCTAGAACAAACCGGCCCCCCTCTGGCGGGAAGGGGAGCCCGGTATCAAAGCCATGAGCCAGTTTGCTGGACGCGTTGTTCTGTTTCAAATTACTCGCCTCCTCACACAGCGAACCGGCCCCGAACGCAAACAACCAGTTTGACCAGTTGGCCGTGGTTGTCCGGCGTACGGCCGCGACTTAGATGTGATCGCAGCGCCACCATCGCAGCCGCCACAGCCGCCACAGCCGCCACTCTAATGTCGCACGATCTGCGGACACTGCCGTAGGATTTGTGGTGGGATGTTTGGAGAGTGGCTCGATGCTCGAGGATCGAGGGATGTTGATTAAAATACTGCTCGGTGCACTTGTGTTCGACAAACACACCGTGGTAGCACACAGCCAGGCAGGCAGGCAGGCAGGTAGGTAGGCACGTTGCCCGTGACCGCCCGCTGCTGGAGTACATTGTGAGGGGGTATTAACAACACACCTGCACACGTGCCGTCGTTGTGCGTCACCACACACGTCGGCAATGTTGGGTTGCACTGCTAGTTCAGAAGGCCCCCTTCACACATCCACTTATCTACCGCGCATGGTTGTGTGTGAAGTCGCGTCTAGCATGGCAGGCAGGCAGGCAGGCGGACCGTACCACTGGATCCCGTACCGCTGCATCACAAGACAGCGTGTTTAGGTGCGGTCTGGCGAGGAGATGCTAATTATCTTTCCCGCTTTTATGCTCGCCCAGATTCAGAGACTCCTTCACGTGCGAGACGTACATAAGAGGATGCTCCGTGACTTGGCTAATGATTGCGTCGACTCTAAGTGAACTCCCTCCGGTCGTGTGCGCACACAATGCACACACAATGTGAACTGCGTTTATGCAAATTGTTCCATTAGTCTTATTGGTGCTGTTATAGCCTTTCTGCAGAGAGGCCGCGTTGCTGTGGGTTGTGGGTTCGGTAGTTGATCTTCTGGCCCTCTTGTGCAGGGTACGCTCTCGTCTGGTTGGTATTTTAAAGAAGGCGACAGCTGACGCATCGGTAGTTCCGTATTGTGTGGGCCAGATTCTTGGCATATTCATCGACCACCCATCACTGACTCATCGGAGTCGGAAGTGAGTGTCTCATCGAAGATAGCTTCCGAAGTACATTGCCATCCCAACTACCAGATAATGGAAGCGTGCCACAATGTACGACGGACAATCGAGCATCGATGTACGATTCGCAGGTTTTGCCCTTATCGTGCATCGGACATCACCCGACAGTAGTCGAACGAGGAAATTGATAAATGGTTCCCGATGCTCTTATCGATCATTCGCTACTCGTCTAAACATCCTAACAGTTCCGATGAGCCGTAGATGTCGAAGCACTCAGCAATACGGTACACCGTTTTGCATGCTACAACAAAAGAATGATGCAGAGCATCGTAAAGATAACGCGGATAAGAGAGGAATTTGTGTTAAAGATAACTCGCCAGACCATGGCGAACCCTCCCCGCCTCGGGTGAGGTGTCGTAAATACCTTTGACTTCATTGACGGAATCATCCAAAAACGAGGTGTTTACCGCGAACACAAGCGAACTCGTTGATGATGCTGACCATATCCCGTCGTTGTCTCCCATGCACCCGCCCCAAAAAGCCCCGTGGTACTGTTTGCGTACTGTTCTGCGAATTGTTTGCCTTTCCAATTCAACCATTTCGCATCTAGCACAGCGTGCGCGCACCGTGGCAAGGTGACAGAATCACGCGAATACAAATGAACCCGCCTCACCCCTTCACCAACCTGGCCTCCTTGGGACAGCGTAGGACAGGGCGCGAAACGTCCAAACGAAACGACAGCAACATCTTCTTGAAGTCACAGAAAACAAACAGCCGCGACGTTGTCGTCGTTGTCGTCGTCGACGTTGTTGTCGTCTTCTGATTGGAATGTGTCACCATTTGCATACCGGTTTGGGTGGTTCGGGACAGGGCGAGGGTGTCTCCTATAAGCTGCACCGCCGAACGAGGTATCGATCCGCCGGATCGATGGCAGCCGAAACAGATCACGACCGAATGGGGGAGAGTCACAGCGTGAGGTGAATCTCATTAATTTGCAACCAGGAGCCCCCATCGAGTATACGGGGGGAGAGGAAGGAAGGTCAGCTAGTTCATAAAACCGAAGATGGACCGCCGCACTGACGACACGGACCCGAAACGGTGACACGGATGCGGCGCGCTGGAGTCTAGGTCCGGCTAGCCAACTTTTCCCGTCGTCCCTGGTTGGTTTTGGGTTGTTCTGGTACTGGCCGCGAGATCGTCTTCCGTTCTAGGAGGACGCATTCCCGCTTCTGGGATAATGCCCTTGAAATTTTGGACAACACACCCCGGGAAGGCAGACGACTTCCAGAATCACCGCCACCAAAATGATGGAGTAGCCGCACGGTTTTTGGTCAGGAACCATAACGTAGCGAGCGCCTAAGGAGTGTCGCGATTATGAATATTCATCGCCGAATAAGCTAAAAGCATTCCTGCCAACCTAGCGTCATCTTTGTGGTCACCATCTAGTGGGAGATTGGGAGAGAGACAGTAACGTAGTACCTCTCATCCTTGCATTATCAACCATCGACCATGTCGTGGTTCGATTAAATAAACGAAACACGTACAACGCACGCACGTTCATCTTCTGCAAATGGGTCCGCAATCTGAGAGGAGCCCATCAGCTAGACAATCTGCTGAACCTTCTGGAAGGACCACACCTTCCTGTACACGGACCCCAAAGCCATGGTGGTGGTGTCCGAGTATAGAATTTGAAATGCCGCAAGACGCACTCTATCAATCTTCTCGATCGACGGTGACGCACACGGCGTATGGAATATTAAGACCCCCTTCCTGAGTGTAAAGCCAAACCCAACGAAGTAGCAGCGAACGAGCGAGAAGAACACACACAGCCCGCCACAGTCAATACCTCGGATCCTGCAGCATTCCAAATGCCCAGTTGGAACGAAGATCGCTAAGAGCCCTCTTTTGGAGGTTCCACAATTCGATGTCCGAAAATTTTGATAAATCACAACTCGTTAGCCACACTGCCAGCGATACATCATCTCCCAGATCGATACTCAGACACTACAGCAACGCCACCGAACATACTGAATCATACTGGACCAGCCGAGGAGTCGACAGACCGACTCAGACCGCGGTGGGTATTGGATTGCTCGTTATCATCGCCGCCATACCCCCTACTCCAGGAAGCAGAAAAGGAATAAGGCTTCTCGATGAAGTCGTGTGGCGGTGTGGTCGCATCATCTTTGTTAGAAGATTGATTGACTCGCATTAAGAAGAATCAACAACGGAGAACCGAATGGCGGAAGATGTTGTCCGCTGATCGATTCGCGGGATGGTGCGGCAGTTTGGTCGGTTCATAATTATGATTGTTTCCCTTCATCGTCACTGTCACGACTGATCACGACCTAGGCAACCTTGACGTCCTTGCCATTCTCGGCGCAGAAGATACGGCGCAGTCGATACGGTGTGCAGGTGCTACGTAAAGCGCGCAGCAAAAAAACAAAAAACAAAGCGAACGCGAGAAAATCCGACAGAATCGATCACTCGATCGTTACCGGGGTTTTAGATATGGTGCTGTAAGGCGTGAAGCGAACCCAACACACGCTAAACACATACGCTGTAGCCTCCGTGACGATATCAGAGATTTTATTTTGCTTCCTGTTCCGCTGGAAGCATCGCTCTCAGGTGGTGCGCTTGTCCTTCGGCTTTTGTTATGCCCGTAATCACCTGCCGAGTGGGATTCCCTGTCGGGTGGTCGAGTAATAAATAAGTGATAGCTGCGCAGTTCTTAATCACTCCAACCAATCCCTCCAGATTTGATAAGCTTTATCGCTGCATTCGTTACTAGTCAGGGTGGTGTGGAGTAACTATGGTATTTTCGATAAACGAATGGACACCTAGTGCCACTGCAAGGTCGTTTGTCGAAATCCTCGTTCTTGCCCAACGGCGATAACCTAGTTTTGGGCGGATTAATATGGGTGATAGTGGTACTGGTTGTGCTATTTATGAGCGACACTGAACGGATATCCGATCCACATAATAGAATCCATGATACGAAACTAAGCACACCACGTCCTGTCGCCGGTCACTGTGGCGTGGCGGCTTATCAGTTCGTAAGCGAAAGATCTTCGGAGCAAGGCGCCGGAACGTGTCCAACCTCGGCACAAAACCAACCTGCCAGCCAGTCAGTCAGTCTCTGTGAGTGATTTTGAAATCAAATGGAAGCCGTTTCACTTTCTCCACGTCCACTTTCCTTGGCCTTGCCTTGGCCTGCTACCTGTTGAGCACCCCCCAAAAAAAAAACGAGATACGCCCGAGAGCATCGCGTTAGCATCGCCGGCACACTAATTGCCGAATGCACCGAATGCGATAAATCAGTGAAAATCGGTGAAAATCAAGGCCAGGAAGTCATCTGTCTGGCATCGCCCCGGCACCTAGCGCAACTGCCAACGCCAACGGATCCGATCCATCCATCTCGTAGCAGGGGCGAGAGACGACCGCGGCAGTGCATTAAAAGTGCGGATCACATCATCCACCTGCAGGTCCGGATCACGATAGCGATCGGATTTTCTCACTTGGCCACACGGTGAGTGAGCACGGCCGGCTCATCACTGACCGACGCCTTGGTTTGCCTTCCGAAAGCGTTATCTTTCGACCGAGAGCAAGGATCTGCTCGTGATGCTCGCTTGGCGCGAACCGACCAGACCCCGGGGGATAAGTAAACAGAAAAAAGAGAAAATCATCGAGGAGAAAAGGTCACCAGAAGCTCTGAGGTGAGGGAGGCGTAGCATCCTCTCGCAACCGATGTGCCCGGTGCTTCCGAAAGATCAACATGAAGATCACGTTCCTCAAGCGTCGGTCGTATGGGTGAAGAGGGTACCACCGCGTTCCACCACCGCACCGCTGGTTGGCCACTCTTTTTCCATTATCATAACGTTGAATAATTCAGCAGCAACAGCAGCAGCAGCAGCAGCAACGCTGACCGCTCAATGTTACCGCACACGGTGCGTTTAGGTTCAATTTCGCTTTTTTTCAAGATTTTCCACCGACAGCGGCTTTGGAGAGGCTTTGGAGGCGAGCGCCAGTTTTAGGCGCCTTCTTAAACACCAACGAATACCGAATACAATGGTCCATCGCTCTCTTCCTCTCTCTCTCTCTCTCTATTGTGCGCGCTCTCCGTAAAGCCAGCAAAAGGCTGAGCCGGAATTTGGGAATCAGATTGGCCAGTTCATCAGCCAGCTAGTCGGCAAGTTGGTGAAAAGCCGGGTTCGATGGACGGAAAAGTGTTTTCTTATTCAGCACATTTTCCTTGCTCCAAACTCACTTTTCACGCGCCGCGCATTAATGTGTTTCCGCATCTAATCAGTGCGAGCATTTGTTTGCTTAACGGCCAACTAGCTGGCCAGTCGATTTGATCGTGTGTTATTGTCACACGGTCGCCACGGTCATTGCATTTCTTCCCCCCCTTCCCGTGGATCGCGCACTAGTTGCGGAAATTGTTTTCGGAAAGTTAAAAACCATAAATCCGTCACCGGAGTGCGCATGCCAGTTGCTTGATCCAATATTGGCCTGCAGGGAGCGGCACGGAGCAACTCCGCACAAACAACATCCCTGACATCCCTTTGGCATGGAATGGCATGGCATGGCGACTGGCTGGCCAATGCAGTGCACGCGCGCAGGCGCACACGTGACGCCTAAATCGCCCCCGATTCCACACCGGCCGGCTTCCAACCCGGGAGGAGGAGAAGGAGGGCGGCCATTACGCGCTTTCAAAAAACTTTCTCGCGTGTGCAAACTATCTGGCCACTCCACGCAAGTCCACGTCCAACCAGTGCCAACCGAAATGATAATTCCGCCACACTTTCTCCACCATTCGGCCACCGGCGTCACCGCCACCGCCCAATGTTGGCGCTATGCTGCGTCCAAAAAGGATCCACACTTCCGGGCACTTCCCAGAGGAAGGACCACCGAGCCAGACAGCGGACGGCCCGTATCGGACGCATTGTTTGCATCGTGATGCCAAATGCGGCACCACAAACCGATTCCGAGCTGACGATCGATCGGGAATCGGATCCAAATGGATCACGCGCGCGCGCGCGAGCTCTCTCGCACCAATCCGGTGGCAGCATAAACAAAAGACCCCACGAGTCGGTCCACGTGATGCGCATTAATTCGCTTTCAGAAATTGCAAACATTGACCGCGGTGGTGGCCAGCGAACGCGTAACGTCCATCGCGCGCACTAAAAACCCCAAGCCACCAAGGAATGAGATCATGAGGTGCGCCAGGTCACGAGGTCGCACGTCGTCATCGTCGTCGTCGTCGACGCCGTCGTCCTCGTTGGTGTGCCAATAAATCATCGCGAGCAGGCGCAGCCAGGGTGGCCAACACCCGAAACCGAATCTCTTAATCAGTCGCCCGACCAGTGGCGTCCTGCTTTCTGGTTTCGCGCCGTTGTTGCGTTGTTCGACGCGACTGCACTGACCGGAACGTGGACACACACACGTGTTCGTGCTTACGTCGGTGCATCAATCCGGAAACACGCACGGCGCATTAGGCGGCGAAGGAAAACTGCGCGCAATGTGTGAAATTGGTGCCTCGCCATCGGCCATAATCTCTTTTCTCGCGCATTAATGGCGCTTTACGGCGGTCGCACATCACAACATCCTCACTCGCCTTTGCAGGAATATGTTTTGACCACCAACTAAATTTGAACCTTCCGAAATCGCCTGTCAACTAGGTCGGTTTTGGGGGGAATGAAGATGAAGAGGGTAAGGGACGGTCTTCGGAGATTGGTGATTGTTTATAGCCAGCCTCGAACAGACTTCCCCGTCAACACGCCGGCGCAGGTATGGCTGCATGTTCCGTAACAAGCTGGAGAAATGTGCAAAAATTAGTTCCGCTCGTGATGGACGCGAAAGCAGCCGGGCAGGGCAGGTCGTAGAAAGTGGCGCACCGAGCTCGGTGGGCCTCGGTGTGAGCTCGGCTGTTGTTGTCTTCGCTCAATTCGATGCAATATGGTTTGCTAATGGTTCGTCGCCAGTCGTCAACGGTCGACGGCGAGTGCGGATTGGGCGGTATTAAATCCATAAAACAAATCAATTCAAAGTGCGCGAACAGGGCGAGACCCAAGCGCATTAAGGATTCAATTTGTAGCTTCCCCCACCCCCTCACCCCAAAATCGTATCTCCCAATCTCGGGATGCCATAAAAGGTAGGTAGGGTTTTGAGATGATTTAAGATCTCGCTCCGCGTGACGCGCCACTAATGGTTAAAGATGAGACAAGATTTGCCAAGTAATTTAAAATGCTAAAGGCTGGCTGGCGAGGGAGACGTGAACCGGCCACGTGAATCCCCCCCTGCCAAATGGCTACGCATCGGCACACCCGTACACTACTACTGGTGTGGTCTATGGACCCTGGGCTCGGGGCTCGGGGAAGAATTTGTCACAAATGAGCGAACGCTCCTCGAGTGTTGACTTTTCCGGCCAGCGAAGGAGGCCTTCCTCTGGGCGTTTGTTGACACAACCCAGGGGTTGGCTATTTGAATTTCATCCATCAAATTGCGACGCATCAGCGACGACAGTGGATGGTGGATGGGTGGGTGCTGGAGTGTGATTAGCATAACGTAAGAATGGGCATCGGCACCAGCGATCACAGCAAGGCTGTCGCCAATGTCGCCGATGCCGATACAGCAGTCGCCGCCGCTGTCACCACCGCCCGTTATCTCGAATGGATCGCGATAATCACAACGGTCAATATTGACTCGAAACCCTTGTGGACGATGGTCAGCTCGGCGGAGCGAGCGAGCGAGCTCGACCAACATTCCACGCCACGGAATTGAGAAGATGATGAGTGTAACCTCGAAATACCGAACCCCGATCACCGCTCCATCGATCATCATCGTTTATGCGGCAACAACCACCGGACCTCGACCGCGAGGTGTGCAGGTTTGGTTAGTTGCGATTCACTCCATCATAAACCACGATTCGGTCGGGGTTCTCGAGGACATGGAAGACGCATATAATCGGGGTCCAATCAGCGAAGCATATCTAGACTGATAAGAGATCAGGAGAGAAAAAAAAAATCGCCTCGCAAGATGTCAGCACCACGCTGTGCTCGAAACAAGCACAAGCTCTTGAAGTTATAAAAATGTTGCCAATCTCGTAACATTCACCCAAATGTTGGTGACCCACTAATTAGGATTTGTGTGAAATGCGTCGTCAACAGCGAGACGGAGAGAGAGAGAAAAAAATATGGAGCGAGCATCGAAAATTCGGCCCCCGGTAAAACCCAGTGTGCTTGTGAACACGATTGTGACTGTCCCCCGGCTCGAAACAGGTTACTCCGGCTCCGGTGCGATTCCATGACACGATCCTCGAGGCTCTGGAACAGCTTCGATCAGGCGGCGACCAGATTTCTTGCTCCAGGCATCATATTTCCTGAACAAATTAAACAATCAGATTCAGTCCTCGGCACCGACCGAGAAGGGAAGCGTCGAAACAAACAACACTACCCCCCTTTCAAACGGAGTGTGAAAGGGATCTGTGTGCTGGTGCGCGCTTGTATGCACCAGAAGTTCATGGGCGATCGAAAGAGTGAGCAAGAGAACGGAAAGGAAACAACTGTCAAATGGATCGAGAGCGATCACGCATTGCAATCCCAAAAAACAAGGAACATCGCGCTGATCAACCTCTGTGCTGGTTGTAGCTGTAGAACACCACGGCGCCTTCCTTAGCTCGAGTTAATCGTTTTCAAGAAGAGCTGCGCTGGCAGTTATGAAACGGCCAGATAAGATGATCGCATGCATGCTCCACCTGCGCGCCTGCGTCCGTGACACCAGCGGGCTGGGCAATTTGCATAATCAACATTCCACAACGCCGTGCCCGTCAACGCAATTATTTGGAGAAGGGAATTAACCGGGCAATAATTCAAGACTTCATTATCCGCCACCATCACACCGTACGCGTTCGCGGGCGCGGGCGCACGCTCGCAGTTTGTTTTTTTCTGTTTTGGGCGTTGGGCTGGCGCGTTGTTCGAATCGAAACGAAAAAAAAAGGAAATTCCCGATATCCCCCTTGTGGCATGTGGCCGATAGGCAGGCCGGCAGGTTCCGGAGATAAAAATGGCGCGTCCCCGGTCCTTATATGGTGGACATGGTTTTTGAATACCGAGGTTCCCAACCGGGCAGCCATTCAAAGTACGCGAACGTCCTTCCTTCCTTCCTTCCATCCATCCATACCTACCACACAACCCCCTTTAGCGAGCGCGGTATGGAACTTTCTTCGACGACAAACGGACAACAACAATCAACGGCCCAGTCCGTGGGGCTTGCGGTGAGGAGCATGGATGAAGACGGGGGAGGGGGGCGTGCGTGTGTACATATGCTTTGTGGCATGACATCGATGTTACTTGCGCCCCGCTACAGGGATGCGACCCCTGCGGGATGACCTCAAACTCGTGTATCCGCCACTGGCCGCCGCCCCACAGAAGGCCACGGAGCGATGAATTCACAAATTCATTTACGCATTTCGCGGTGTACGCGTCCAGCCCATCCGTCGTGGATTTCGTCTGTTGCTGCTGCTGCGACTTTCTTCCGAGCCGACCGTGCGGCCGAGGAAAGTGCCGTTAAGGAGCGGTTAATTATGAATGTCGGTGCGAGTGCGAAACATAATCACCTCGGCCATGCCAGGGCGCGACTCGCATGGCGTGGATGGTTTTCCATACTTTTTTTTTTTTAATTCGTTTTGTTTCTGAATTCAGCCAAGCAAAACTACTTTTCACCGAAGGTTCGATATGACATTAATCTGGTTCCGCAATTAAAGCCCCACGCCCGGGGAGGTGGGGTTAGTAAGCGACAAAAAAAGCTCATGGCTTGCCGGATGGCACAACATTCCTGATCGATGACGGTGCGGCGTCCCAGTGGATGGGGATTCGAACGTCGTGGTTTTCGATTGCCCCCGGGGTGCCTGAAGTGTGAATTATCTATCTATCGCAGAACTAGCCGCACAAATGGTGAACACTCTTGACGTCATCCGGTAAAGGGTGGCCCGCGATAAGAAATCAATTACCCCCGGCACGATTATCGTGAAACAGAAGGGGAGCACAACGCGCGGCGCAGTACGACGCAGCCGCTGACGCTTAAACAATCGAGTGGTCGGGGAGCAGTCTGACAATCTTAAGCTTGCGCCGATAAGGATAGATGCAACAACCCATTCATAACACCACACACACACTCACAATACCACCACTTACCTTAACAGAAAGAAGGAGAGGTATCGTCTGGTTGCTCGGTGCTCTCCGTTACGGAATTTCACATTCAATATTTCACTTCCACCAACACTAAATCGGAAACGCTTTCCGATGCAAAGGTTACTTAAGTGACGAACGTCAAAATCTAGAAACCTAACCGAAAATGATTACTTGGATTAGTAAGGAGGGAACTTTTGCGAACAGACTACTTCTTAAAAACCGTCCCACTGCGCCTTGGCAATTCGCGCTACGACAACCGTGCACCATTGTGGCTGTGTGTTTGCTGCTGCTGCTGCTGCTGCTGGTGAGGGTGAGGGAACCTGTTTGAAAGCACACCGCGCGCGACGCCGAGGACCTTCAAAAGCGTGATCGCAAGCAGCTCGTTTTGTGCCACGCGAGGAGATTACCGTGCATGCACGACTCGGTCCGTCGCTGTCTGTGTATGTGTGTGTACCATTTGTCCCACGGAAATATACTCCGGCGACAGACCACCGCCACCACCATTCACCAACCCATTCGCAGATAGTGATTTTGTTGTTGTTTTTGCGCTGGTAAAATCACGAAACCACCGAAACCAGCCGCGCGCACGGGTATCTCTCGCCGAAAACTAACACCATTCGGTGTCGCCTGGTCTGGCGCGGGCTGTGGCCGACCCCAAAACACAGACAGACCCCTCCTTGAGAGCGTGATTTGGAGAATGGCATCGAACAACACGTTCTGGCTCCAAAGTGTACCGTGCAAGAAAGGGGCGCCTCTGTTACGCAGCAGACGGGGACGGTTGGCGCGCGAGATAAGCCGAATACGAAGCACAACAATGGCGGTTGCGGCCTATCGGATGCGCTCGATTCAAACGGTTCGCGGATTTCAAGCTCACTCCTTCCGAGGGTTCTTCTTCTGTTCACCTATCTACACCGGAACCGCATTGCAGTTGAAGTTGAAGGAAAAAGAGGCACGAGGGGTCAAGAATCACGCACGCAAGAACCGTTCTAACCGTTAAGCGCCAACGCACCTCCTCCGTGCTTGTCGGAGTGTTTACTTTGGCTTTGTTTACGATCGCGGGCGCAGCACAGCGCTCCCGCTTTTGCTGTGGTGCGCGTGCTGTGCATCTCGTCGCTAGCTACTGCTGCTCCTGTGTGTGCGCTCTCAAGCTGCCATTGCTGGAAGTGCATATGAAGGGCAGCACCATCACCATCACCACCACCTCAACCTCACCGTGTGCTCATTACTTTCACAAACGACCGGCCACGGCGGCTCTAAAAGGTTCCAACTTCCTCCTTTCGGTTGGTGGGCTCGACCATCAACAGGCAGCCGCACCACCCGGAGATCGTAAACACATACACACACACAGGCGCGCGCGATCGCGCGCACTCACAAACCGCACCGTTCAAACCGTTCAAAGATCGGCTCGATCGCGACCGAAACTTTGAATGTCACCAACCAGCGCACGATCCGCGCACCGCGAGCACCAACCCGTTCGAGGCGTTTCACCTGCCCCTCAGCAGCAGCAGCAGCAGCAGCCGCAGCACCAGCCACAGCACCTTGTCGATTGTCACCAAACAGTTGGCGGTCCAGCGTCGGCGGCGTGGTGACAACAGACCACAATTTATGCGCCTTTTCACTTTCACGTTTTCACTGGCCGCTAAACGATGAACAACACTCGCGCGCACAGACACACACGCACACGGAAATGGAAGCGGTGCACGCGCGATAAACCCTTTTTTTTGTTGGTGTGTAAAGCACGCGATTGCTGTTCTGATTCCGGTGGCGGTCGCGACGAACGGGGAGGGCGGTTGCGCAAACCGTTCCCAAAAATAACCCACTGTCAGAGCGATAGCGAACCACAACCCTCTACTGTCGTAGAGTTCCACGACACACCACAGAAGAAGAAGGAAAAAAAACAGACACACAAACGCCGAGCATATGTGAATGCACTTACCGCTGCTCGCTACCAAACCTTCGTCCACGGTCGATGCAACACCACCACGGATGGCACCACGATGCGTGCGTGCGTGCGTGCGTGAAGAACGTGAGCAGCAACAGAAGGCAAGGAAAGGGTGGAAAAACAAACACAGAACACAGAAACACGCTGCAGCGAACAAACAAATGCACTACTACTACTCGCTGCTATGGTCAGTAGTTTGGTCAACTACAGCACAACACACAACACAACACACTCGTAGGAAGGAAAGGTGGAGAGTCGAATGATGGTCGCACCCGCGCTACGGTCGTACGTCGGCACGTCCGTCCCGATTGACGGTTTCTTAATGAATGTGCGTGTCGTGGTGAGCGTGGCCCGGTGACGGCGGCACTTGACTCGCACTCGTCGGCAGCTGATCGCCCCCTGGAAGATACCCTCTCTCGCCTCCCTTCACTAGCCCCGCTTGCCCAGGGGCGAACGGGACCCGAACGATGCCGAACACTAACAGTCGAGCTGGAAAGCACACGATCGCGAGCGAGAAGATCGTGGATCGGGCCGACGCAGATCGAGCGTGCGCACACACACACACACAGCAACTTCGTGGCTGCTGGAGTTCGGCCTACTACAACGGTGTGCTGCACACCTGTAGGCGCGGCACGCTTTGATTATCAAATACCCTTCTTGGCGTGCTCGGGAGCAGCAACAGCAGCCAGCCAGCAGCAGCCAGCAGCATAGAGTAGTGGCCTGCGTTGTTGTTCTGGTTGTTTGGTGTATTTTGCTCCCTCCTGCCCGTTTTCGATTTTTTTTCCCACTCCTCGCCACCTCGCCATCAACCCTTCGGCTGTTGACGTTGACCGCCTGTTGGCATTCATTCATCTTTCGCTTTATCTCGGAACCAGCGGATGCATGCAACGCTCTAGGAAGATCCCCAGAAGATCCCCTCATCTTCGCTCGAACACAAAGCAACCGGGACCCGGCGGTGGTGCGGTCTGGCCAGCACGAAAGGGCCCCGCCGTCTCGCGTTCTCTCGGATGGCGAGAAGAAAGAAAAATGAATCTTAAAGATGGTTGGAAAAATGATGGGAAATTAGACCTCTCTCTCGCCCGGCTTGTGTGTGCGTGTGTGTGTGTGTGTGGCGAGAAGTAGAGAGGCCGTTTTCTCCGGCCTCCGGAGAAAGGTTC
This sequence comes from Anopheles darlingi, assembly GCF_943734745.1. NCBI lineage: Eukaryota > Metazoa > Arthropoda > Insecta > Diptera > Culicidae > Anopheles > Anopheles darlingi. The sequence goes on along the minus strand of NC_064874.1, from coordinate 78,638,917 downwards.
TTCTTCGCACAGCGCTAATCGTTTTGCGCCCGCATATAAATTGCCGGTAGGGTTTATTTCTCTGTTATTTACGATACAGATCGTACGGGGATCGAGGGTCTAGAACGAGGACCGCCAGGGGTGTGGGGGTACAGTTAGCTTAGCAGCATAATGGGCCAGCATAAAAGTGGGGGATAAATCGCTCAGATTGATGATTAGAGCAGCAGCCCGTTCAATCGTGCGGCGTAGCATAATTGCATTATTTGGATTATGGACGATGCTGGTTGCTGGCACCACCACCAGCAGCAGCAGCAGCAGCAGCAGACGATCCCTAAAACCATTTGTCTGATTTTAATTGTTTTGCGCTAACGTTAGTTTTGGTGTCTATTAGTGCTTCCCTTTCAGCTTCCCCAGCCAACACGGCCATTAACTCAAACTATCAATTTCCTTTCCCACTACTCGCTCTGGTCCGCTGCTGCTGCAGCTGATGCAATCCCTCTGTTTACCGGTCTTATCGAACTGTGTCACTGGAGCACACGCCGGTGTCGTCGATCGTTCGAAAATTCTTTCGCAATCACCAATATGTTTTCCCCAACATTCTTCACGCGATAAGGAAACCATTACGATGCACGCATTGCGATGCATAAGGTGCGCTGTCGTACCTTCCCCAGATAGCCGCAAAACTACATTAACGATCACCACCACGCTTCACAGACATTCCGCAGCCGAAAACAAAGCCATTTTAGGCAACAATCAACCTGTTGTCGCAACGCTGCTCTCGAAGCATATCAACAAAAAGTCCTCCGTAAAATCACCGGCGCCCACCTAAAAACCTAATCACGACTATCACACCGTTGTTGACGTGTTCTCCATAAAATGAGCTTTTAAAAGGCAATTTACAACCCAAAGTGCGCCTTGGTACATAAATCAAACCGCACGCACGCACGCACGCACGCACGCACGCACACAAGCCACACACACACAGAACCACACATTCCCAGTCGATCGATCGTCACCTTGCCCCATCAGCGGCCGACCATAACCATTATCGAGCGGCTTTTCGCGATCCGGTCCAGGGTCCAGCGCCGAAAATCGTTAAAACAACAAAATGGAAAGTCCATCAACATCATAATACATTCCATCAGCCGGACGGCAGACCGGCCCGGGTTGGCCCCGGTTAATCACTTTCGCAAAGCTTCGCGGCCCGATTATGGCCCGGTCAGGCACGGTGTGGCGTAGCGCCACAGGATGAGGCCATGGATGCTGCACGGAGTAACACGCGCTTGTGCCGGGCACGCCACAGATCGCTTGCCAAAATTGGACATAAGATCTAAGCCGTTTTCGGGTCCAGCCGCTCGCTGGTAGCTGGGCATGAGGTTATCGGTTCCCGCTAGCTCAACCACTCGTGACCACCACACACACACACACTCAGCGAGCCTCGCGCGGCGTGATTGTCTTGAGCGGAAGGTGGAACGCAATAAACGGAATGAGAAAACTTGGAAAAGAAAAGTAAAACTGACCCACTATTTTCGCCCAAATTTGTCAATCCTTCCCCTCCCCCCTTTGTGCCCCACGACCCTCGAACCAGCTCATTCCTGGAGTCCAGTGGGTCGATAGTTGGAGTGTTAGACCAGGACCTATACATTTCGACCAGTTTCTTCGAGCATTTTGGATCGAACGAACGTCATTTGGCGGCATCAGCTACAAACATGCCCAGGCTTGAATCCAAACGACGCATTGACGACCATGAGATCAGCATCAATATGCTATAATCACCTTCGGCGAGTCCCGGGTGACGGGAAGCATTAAGGATTGATGTGGACTACGATACTCTGCCAGTTGATGGTGTTGTCTCTCTCTTTCTCTCTCATTTCGACAAGAATAAGTGTTTGAATCGTTTAAAACATGTTATATTTCACATCCGACAAAACAGGGGCTTCATTCGCTAGGTGAACAGACGAAACAAAGTATGTTTTATGTTGTAAAAAAACAGCATAATTTGATTAAAACCTTGCCCAACTCGCGGGACTCTTCTATCCTGGGGACTATGCTCACGCGAGCATCACCACCTCTACGGATCACCTCGGAAGCAGCTGCTTCGGACTTGTTGTCCACCAAGCGCACCACTGTTGAGGTCAGCAATGCCGAAGGGCCACCACCGGCGGCGCGACCGGGATCCGAGACCGGTTAATTATAAGCGCATTAGGCGCGTTTTCGTTTTCGACACGGTTCCCTTGGGGTCTCTCGGCTTTTCGGGTGCCTTTCCTCTTGAACCTGCGGTATACGGAGTGGGCCACAGCCCGACAAATCGAAGAAATGCGGTCCCGGCACTGGTGGGTTTGTTCCGGAGCAGCAGCAGCAGCAGCAGCACCGGTCGCGGTCTGTTAATGAAGTCTCGACCCTTCGCTTGATGATATCATACAATCTATGGAATCTCCTCCAGATTCCGGCGGCGTCGAGCATTTTGTTCGAATGGATTCGGGCCGGTGCGCGCAGTGCCAAGAGAAAAGGGGTTCAATCAATGTCAAAACCGGCTTATCTGTCCCCGAGCGAACCCCGCCAAGCTTCCCGAATCACCTCGGGGGCCACCCTCTGTTCGAACTTGTGCACCTACAGTGCCACGGTGCGTGTGTGCGGGTGTGGGTTTCTCGGTAAACCAAGCTCACAGTTTGAACCCACCGTCAAGCAATCAACAACTGTCCACCGACTGTCCCAACACTCCTATTCGACAGACGCACCGCGCGTCTCTTTCCCCTCGCGGCATCACGATTATTCGTGGCCGCACCGTCAAGAACAGGAAGAACTCGTTCGCCTCTTCTTTCTCCCGAGGGGGCAGGAAGGGTGCAGAACCCGTAGTTGAGGGGCGGTGGCGCAATGTTTGCTCGTATTTTATGGAACCGTTCATACTTGTTGCGTGTCCGCACCCCTGGGGGATGGTGCTTTTTATGGCGTGAAATCAGATACACCTTCCGTCGCAATCCGGACAAGCAGTCGGTGGTCCGGAGCTTTGCAAACATCAATGAACGTCCCAGCGTGAGAGAACACATCAAACGCCAAACTCAATTTGAGCTATTGCAGTGTAGCAGGCTAAGAAATCGATCCCCGGAACCGGCAGAACGACTAGTCATTAAGATTATCAGAGCAGTGCCTTTGGGGGAAGTTTTGTTGGAGCAAATTTGTGGTGACACTATTGGGAGCATAAATTTTAATTGTTATTTCCCGTTCCTCATCGATCGAAGAGAGATTGCTGTGTTTAATTTTGGAGTATTTTTTATCGATGTAGAGTGTATGTAGACGTGGAACAAACGGTATTCCAACGGTCGCGTGTGGTGGATCGTAAGAAGTAACGGATCACATGACTTCCTTGCGTCATGACAGCATAATCGTTGCTTTTTGGATTAATGGCATTAGATTCACTAGAACCATAGCTCGTTTTCTTTAGAATCTAACCGTTTAAAAACGGTTATTTTGGTACAAAATTAAAAGAATTGGATTTAACTTTTAACTAGCAATCAAATGTTAAGTTCGATACTTTACATTCGTTTTTGTTATGTGTTTGTTTTGTGTTCGTTTTGTTTGTTCGTTGTGTTTGCATCTTTATGTAATCACTGCTAACATGCGTTAGTAGATGTTTTTTATCACAATTTCCTATTCCATAGATTCTCTTCTAAATGTTTTTAAAATTAGTGAAAGTACGGATAAAATTTGGTTATTTTTCTTCTTTAAAATTGATTTTGTGTTCGTTTTAACACTGAAAACTCTCCCCACAATACTTGCAGCAATTAAAATTACTCACCCATGAGTGAATTTATGCTAAATAGAAGAAAGCATTTTTTTTTTAAATTCGCTGTTTTACCAAAGGAATACCAAAAATTATAATTGGAGCTAATAATAGGTTTTTGAACACTTTGCTCAACCGGTTTCACTTCCCCACGCATGAAACACTGTAGCGGAAATAAAGAACCGAACGTACCGCTCGTACGCCGCTACTGCAGCTGCTCAAGAACGAACACAGTAATCCATTTCAGCGACTCCACCACAGCCGCGCGGCGTGTTCGTGAAGCGCCTTTTTCGGAAAAATCCGCTAGAAAACAATTTCTGAAGCCCTTCCCCTAAAACGGGGTTTATCGACGCAGCATCGATCCGAACCGAACGGATCCGCGGAAAACAGCCACCACACCAGCTGGTTCGTCCGTTCGTATTGCTTCCGCCAAACAAACTCCATGTGCAAGCCATGGGTTGATTATTGGCTTGCGGCCAAACCGCAACCGCTGAGGCGGTTGGCAGCTGGCAAGGCAGCCGCCGTTACAATTACGCCGATACGGTGAGAACCCAAGCTCGCCTGAGCTCGCGGTCGAGGTCGTACCCGTGCATCGGTGTCATCGTTACCTGGTCGCGCGTCGTCGTCTTAAGGAATGCCACGCGTAGTCGCATGCTTCCGGGGTTAGCTGGCTACGAACGGGCAGCTCCCTATTTGAGGGAGCGCGTCCCAAAGCACGGCCATGGCTTCTCCGTTGCGTTTTGCTATCGCACACCCGCCGTTGATGGTCACGAGTGTCTTAACCCCTCGTCGACGACGCCTGTGCGGCATCGCCATTAATATCGTGGTAACGATGAGTGTGCACTCGACTTTTAATTACTGGCGAGCACTTGCGGTCGGTATTGGGTGACATCATGCCACAACTGGTTGATTTGTTGCTTGTTGTTTTTAGTAGTCCGCGGGACATTGCTCCCCTCCTCCAAAATGGATCAATTCCGATGACATCCCAAATGGCTTCTTTTTATGATACTCCGTGACTTGATCTCGGTTCGTAGCGGACCCCTGGACAACTGGATCACTTATGCAGGAGGTCCATCACCTCGCCTCGGTAGCTATCGGTGTCGATAAGGAGCACAGGACATCGGCAGACCCTACCCCTTACGTAAAATGGCCTCGGGCACGTACGAAAAGGTGTTGTTTGCCAAACCACACCACCGTTGCCCTCCGCTCCCACAGCATAGCAGCAATCGTAACGGATTCATCATGACTCGCGTGTCACCGACCGACCGGCCGACCGACGGAGCAGGGAGGGAGTCACACTCGGCAGACCAACGCAACCGCGTTTCTTGCTTTCGTCTCCTGTTCCCCTCCAGTTGTTTACCTTCTTTTTCTGTTGTTAGATGGCGTTTGCTGAAGGGTTGTTGTCATCGTCGAAGTACAAAATAAAATATCGACGATCACCGGTTCGGCGATATCGTGGTTCGTATACGGACCGCCGGCTGTTTCGTCGTTCGCAGGCAGGTTGACGAATGCACATCGACGACAAAGTTTAGTGACACCAAATAAGGTCACTTGTTGGTGGCACAGCGCCAGCCAACTGGCTGGATAGCTGGCGACGACTACTCGACACTGTATATGGAAGTTCAATCCAAACAAATGGTAGCTAGCGGTGGCCGGAGTGGTGTCGCATTAGCTTGAACTTGGGGTTACCCGTTAGTCTTAAATTGACTCATCAAAAGCTGCGAGCAAGGTCCGTACATATCCGTATTGAGCCGCTGGCACCAGGAAGCCACAGGTAGCTGGAAGCCCCAGTTGGAGTAACATGCAATGCGAACAGATTTGGATGCGACATGCTTCCTTTAGCATCCCTGAAAAAGATCCCATCAATTGACGTCATGCGAACTGAAGGTTACAGAGATCGGACTTATTCGATAGTTACCACGATCATTAGTCGCATAAGGGGGTTTGATGGTTTGACATTACTTTTAAAGATCTTTACAAATGGTGTCGTTAGTCTAGTCTAACGCCTAGAGCAAAGCTTCCGAGTACTTCTAGGGTGGTATTCTAGTTTAATGACTGTTCCACACTTCAACACATCAGAATAGAGGACAAATATGTTCAGAAAACCATAAACTCTAGAACAACCTAATAACCACTTATCACTGGGCTAATGGGCTAGTGCAAAACGTAATTCTTAACGACACAATATCGTACCATTCCTTGAAGGCACGTTCGTAAATCTGAAATAGAATCTTAATCCGCTTCCAGGCCCATCCATTAAGTTAAGGCTTTTGAGCCCTTCGGACCAATATCCTCAAAAAAAAATACGTGGATTTATGCCCCGAGTTAGACTCCTCCCCAAAAGACACCAGCACCGTTACAATGACGTCTAACTCTTGCCTAATGGAACCCACTAACGGATCTGTAAAGCCCTTTTCCTAACCTCAAAGGAGCCACATTTTATCCGCAAAACCCACTCTCTCCACCGGCGGCGCGTCTAGAATCGTTAAACGATCGTCCCACGTGGTCGGTGCAGTTCTGGCAACGAACGAACCGCCCCAACCGCCGATGCATCGAGCATTGCATACTGCGCTGCCCTCGCATATCGCGGGATATTCATATGCATCCCGTTGTCTCCCTGCAACCAACCAAGAGGGCCATCAAAATGCATCTCCCGGCCTGGCCCGGCCAATTCCTAGAACAGCCAGACTGCGTGTGTGTGTGTGTGTGTTCATAAACACGCCAACATTATCATTATTATTCCAGAACCATCATCCTCCTCCAGCGCACGGACCCGAGGGACAGATGCCCGCCTGCACTTGCGGGATTGATTATCGCCTGATCAGCCGCCGACGGCCGACGGCTGACGACAGCGTCTCCGGTGCGATCGTACATAATCGTAATTTTATGTAAAGCAGTCGTCTGGTTGAGTGAGTGAGTGAGTGAGTGAAGGAACACGCGTCGAGGTCCCTGCACAGCATAACTGTTGCCATCGGCCGGGCAGCATCAACCCCCGGGCAGCAGTCCCCGGAGGTTCGGGTTAGCGATCTAGGCCACGTCCGTGACGATCGTCGCTCGCTTAACACACACTCCCACACGGCACGGTGCGTTCTTCCTCTTCTGCTCCTTGTCGGTCCGTGTACCGTTATGGCAATTGTGTCGAAGATAACGTCTCCCCGATCCCGGCGGCCAAGGAATAATCAAGGAGTCGGCCAACAGCACCCCGCCCCAGCACTGGCTTTGCATGCGGCACACAATGGTGGTGGGCCAGCATTGTTGCGCGCGGCCAGGCTTTCGATTACTGAGACCGCTATCCTCTCCCCATCGTCTTGTCGAATGTATGCGAAGCAATAAATTTGATTTACACAAACTCACAGTAGATTGTGACCGTTTCGGTGGCTTTACGGCTTCTTTCATTCATTGACAAAACGGGGCAAAACAAAAACCCGAAAACCCAAGCCAGCTAGCGTCCGAAAGAAGAATGAACGCTTCGCAGCATCAGCAACATCAGCATCAGCATCAGCATCATCATCATCATCCGTTCCGTTTGGTGCTCCGCGCTGCAAACCAAACATTCATTGACATCCTGCGTGGCCGACTTTTTGGGCGGGGGGAAGATGGCAACATACATTTGTTTTCTTTTTTTTTTCATCACCGAATTCCGATGCCCAATGCTTGCCCCGTATGCATAGATCGGACGCGGACGACTTGGGAGCCGGGACCCTTAAACTGCTGCCGCTTCTTCTCCGGTGAACATAAATGCAAACAAGGCGTCATCTATTATGATTATCACCACTAAGCACCATTTCCGCCGACTTGGCCTCGCCTATGTCCATGCGCCATCGCCATCGTGCCCAGTTGCACAGCTTTTCCACTTTCCTGACCGGTGCGATCTTTCAGATTGACTGGCTTTGCAGGTCAGCTGGGCGTAAGGGGCGACCGCAAGCTAACCGGTGGCGTTAACCTTCCAAACGGAGGGGCCCGGACATATGCACAGAGATCGCTTCTGGCCCGGCGTTCGGGCAGAAGCTTCCAGGAAAGCTAGCGTACTGCCGGCGTGCCGGAATGTAACCTGTTTCGTGGTTTAATGGCCCCAACGGGCCGCGGCCCTTTCATCCTCTCGCTCGATTGCGATAAACTTCTCATCGCTTTTTGGAGTCCCGAGGGAGTCCGCGACAGCTCCAGCCACCCACCCACAGGGAGGTCAGCCCCTGTTGGGATGGTCTTTGACGCGACGCTCACGCGTAAGATCAATCTTCGTGCCTACTCCTGCTCCTCCTGCTCCTAGTGGGGGTACCTCTCCACATCCTGTCACTCTCCGTTCTGGGGCACCGATAAATTTAATTAATTTCTCTTGTCCGACCAAAGCCGATAATCGTCCCCATCTCCCCACCACTCCCCACCACAACCTTACCCTCATCCCATTTCGTTCGTTCGTCTCAGGCCGTTGATCAAGATGCACAACCATCATCTTCATCATTACTGACCAACGATGGACAACAAAGCAACAGCAAGCAGCCCGCGAACCGCCTACCCCACCTCACTAGTAGTTGGTGTGCGTTCTTTGGCTCGGAACGGAACGGAACGGAAGAAGAGAACAGCCTAGCCATAAGAGTGGACAGTGGAGGGATGAGAAATGAGCATAAGCATTGCGCTTTATGAGCGACCACCCTCTTTTGCCGTTTTTTTGTGTTGGGGCCCCTCAATTTAGCCCAGTTGCGGTCGAGTGTAAGTGGATTGTGTTTTGTTTTGTGGTGACCCCATTACATCTCCCGTGGCCCGGTAAGGTACAATCAATCTCAACTGCCCGGTAAGAATTCTTTGGAATTCTTTTGGGAATCAGGAGGTCATTTCCATGCGACCATTAATAACCCTTTCTTTGGCTGCGTAGCGGGAGTGCTCGCCTGTGCATTTGGGTCATCGCGAATTTATGTCTTACTTTAAGCGCTAACCGATACCGAAGAGACCCACGGGGATGTTTAAATTATGTATGGTAGCGTGAATAATACAGAAAAGGTAAAGGTGAATAATACAGAAAGTGAAATATGAATAAGAAAATTTATAAAAGGTTTTGAGAGAGGGTCCTGCATTTGATAGATGTAATTGTACATAAATATATGAATTTCGCTTACCTTTTTACTACAAACTCCCGGTTTAGCGCCATCGTCTTCCGGTTTATTAATTCAATTCTTTCAACACCAATCACACATTATTTCTACTAATCCGTTCGGAAGGAGTAAGAAGACCTTATGGGCTGGTTCGTCACAGATATAGACTATATCAGACGATAAAGAACTTAAACATGAAGTTGTTGGAAAACGGCCGGCAATACTTGAAAATTATGTTCCAGATGCAATCTTCAGATCAAATACTTTGCTGTAAAAATATCACTGAAAAGATAAGAAGATCTATAAAGGAATGGCAAAGAATTTTACATTAAGCTTAAACTGGAATAACTCATTCGACAAGATGTTAACAAAAAAAACTGAAATAAGAACACATTTAATTGGTCTCGAATCTAACACTAACCTACGATCCAAAGTGACATATTTAACATCGAAATACTAAAGGTGGCCCCCAAATCCGAAGAATGTGCCTCACTAAGCATACCCAAAATAAGAAGACGAGAAAGAGAATCGGAATCGAGAAATTAAGGTTCAATGAAAATTTTAATGCCAGCCCAGAAAAGGTTAGGAAAACGAGTTCCATGCGTGACTGCTGGACAACTTAATTTGTATGTCCACCGCTTACCATTCTTACCCTTCTTTTTATCGTCTCGTCCAATCGTTTTACGATGCGTGGATGCTTGCCAAGACGGGAGGACACTAAGAATCTCGATAATAGCGATCGGCATCTCGAAGTGTTAGAATCTCCCGTCCGCTTCGGAATTTCCCCGCAGGCCGTGATGTTGCTGCCGATGTTGTTGGCTTTCGATAAAACCGAATACAACGTTGTGCCTTGTATCTGTTGCGTGGTGTTTCGGAACCAAATCGAATTATGTGGCCATCAGATGGCTGGCTGGCTATGGTTAGTTGCCCACCAAGGCACATAAGACGGTTTTAGAAAGCTGCGTAAACTCTCTCGCCGTAATGCTGTTTAAATGACAACCCAAATGTTCTTCGGTCAGTCCAAAACCATAACCTAAGCCAACAACAAGTTAACCTTGAACGAGCAGCCATCAGGTTCGGAAGCATTGTTCCTTGGGCTTAAAGAGCTTTAATTAAGATCTACTGACATCAAATCACTTTCACTTCCAGAACAACAGCCAGTAAAGCAGAGAAGCAACGCGGGAGCGGCGTATTCCGCTGTCGGAGTCTAGCCCCCAGTAGCCGGTTTTGGGGCGAGAATCAAAATTCTGAGTAGAATTAATGTAATCGGGTTTCCTCGGTTGCCTAATTGGGTAAAGCCTCCATAGTTTCGCCTACAGGAGGTAGAAGAGGAGTAGTTAAGCAGGGAGCTTTGCTTTATCATGGTCGCTCAAGTCGCTCTTCTTCGTTACGACGATTGTCTTACTGCTCAAGACGGTCGTCTAATTTTGAGGAGAAATTCCATCCCATGATAAACAGTTTTAAGCAACGCATGCGTACCTGATTAAGATGCTTATGAGACCAGCTGACAGCTAGACGGTGTGACACAATAGACACTCTACCTGCCCCTGAGACTTTTTAATCTTACGTCTTAGTGACGCAACGCAGACGTCTGCCGTAGAATTCTTCCCCCGTGTTCCGTGTCCCGAAGGGAATGGGAGCGTGCAAAATAAACACATAAAACATTCATCACATAATCCATCATACCGGGCGCTTTGCCATACCGGGGAATTGGCCAAAACAATCTAAACGAGCGTAATCATGCCCCGGAGAAATGAGGAAAATTATCTATAGGAGATGCCAAACAATCCATCCGCGGTGTTTCCCACCGAAAGCCTCACAGAGCCGCACCAGAGGACCGCAAAGAGGTCGAAGAAGAAAGCGAAACCAGAGGCCCACAACCCATGCCATATGCCTATGGGCTGCCATCCCGAACGGTGTGCGATATTATTACGTAGCGATTCATCATTTCCTTTCCGCCCTGGGCAGGCAGCGTTTTGAGGGCGAAGAGGAGGTGCATATCTAGCCTTCTTTTTTCTTTCTTCTTCTTGTCTGTTTTGTCTCATCATCACCTGAACGGTTCGCACTGGCCCAGTGACTGACTGACTGAATGACTGACTAACTTGCTGGCGAACTTGCTGGGAAGAGAAAATTGATGCGACCCCTCCCTGACATCCCATCGGGATTTGCGGCGCGAGTTGTAAAATATGTTCACATCCATCCATCCATCCATCCATCCAGTCGATCCATCTGCCGATCGGCGGTGGAATGTATCATCATCGAGGTGCGGATTTGCTGATGGATAAGTCACCAGAAATCAGAGGATATACATTTCAACTGTAGCGGTAAAGATAGATTCATGAAGAATCCCTTTCATGCTCTTTTACCTTTTTAAAAAAAAAATAATGAGTATATTCGAATATTAAACGAAAACAGGAACCAATTAAAATAGAAACATCAATTGTAATTCCTGCAAAGGAACACTCGAAACTTATCAACCCAGCATGACATGAGATCATAACGTTGCAGCAGCATCACCACGATCGTGGCTATAAAAAAAACTATCAACCAACCTTACAAGAGAAAAAGCGAGAAAAGCATCAACAAAAACAACAACAAAAAAACATTCCACTGCATTTATGTAGCTATGCAAATGATGCACGCCATCAACCATGGGCGGAACCGGGCCGCCGTGTGCTGAGAGCAGACGCAGTTCAGTGCAGGTCTCGCCGTCCCGGGAGTTGTTTGATGTAACGACCTCAATGAAGTGGGCGAGAGAAATTGCCTTCATTGGCTTGTGGACGCCGCCGCGTGTAGTATCTTCTTCGCCTCGTAACACTCGCTTCTGTCGTCACACCTTGTGCCGGCCGTTACGATGCACGCGAACGCATGTCCGGTCTCGCGACCCATTTTGGGGGGGGGCAATTTCGTTGTAACACATTTGGCAGATCGTGGACATGATAGACCTCCTTTATTTTATTTTTGCCGTTTTGGTATACACACACGCGCGCGCCTGAACAGGTCAGCTGGTGCCAGGACCAAGCTTTCCCCCCGTTGTCTGTCCGTTTCCTGCAAACTGCACCAATGTAATTCCGCGATGTGCAAAGGTAAAGGGGAATGAAAAAAGATCGACCACGATCGATAGTGTCATGCGTTGCACCATTTGCAATGCAATCTGAAGCAAAATCGAGTTTATCGAAAAGTAAAACAGAAACCCCGAAGGCCACTCAGTTAAAATCGAATTCAAACCGCTTGTCAACCGTCCCCTTGGCGACTTTTTGGGGAGATTGTAGGCAACAAGTGCTATGGCACCCCCCCCCCCCTCCCCCCTGGGGCGATGGCCACTCAGCAGATCTCTCATTCCGGTCCAATTTCTTTCCATTCACGCGAACAATCCACCAAAAACCAGTTCCTCGATGGCGATGGCGATGGCGACGCATTTTGTGTGCGCGTGTGTGTGTGTGTCTGTGTGTGTGTTTCTTTGGTCCCAAAAGATCCCAAAAGGCATGCCGCGCCTCGTCGTCTTGCCATGGCTGCGGTTAGCGGTCCAACCCATTCCCACCATTCCCAGCGGTCAACACGATCGAGGACACTTTCGGCATAAATGGCCGGTCGAGGAACGATTGCGTAAGCATGAGGCTGAAAGATGAGCGTGCCCAGATAGGTTTGCTGCTGCATGCACCTGCTGATCATGGACCACCGATTGCACGGCTTATGCTATGCGCTGGCTCCAAGCAACGTTCGAGGTTCGAGCTCGAACACCCCAATCGATCCGAACCGATCCGATCCGATCCGATCTGACCGAGCGTAGCGGGTTAAAGGTGGACCGCCCAAAAGTCCATCTTACGAACGAGGCGTCGTCACCGTTGTCGCGTCTGCCCCTCCGAGGGAGCCATCATCCTGGGCGAAGATTTATGGATTATCCCGCCATTTATTAGCCCATTCGGTTGGCGATTATGTGTGACCTACTGATGAGCATCGCGGCAGCTCGTTACGGTCGGCGACTTACGAGGACAGCGACATCATGCGACAGGTGTAAAGCGCTACATTCCAAGCGAGTTCGACGCTGGATGCGCTGGATGAAACACGAAAGACTTCAACCAACGCACCGGGCAAGACACGAACCGCGGTTCGATTCGAGATAGAGATAGCACACACCCTCGGTTACACCCTTAATCTGGACCACATTTCTCAAGCGAACGGCCTCGGTGAGACGAGTCCGACGAGGCTGACCTCTCGGTCCGGCCTGTGCCGCGACATCATCCCTCATTCCGTGGCTCTCGTGCGCACATAAACGCGATCCCCAACTAAGGACATTCAAGCCGCCCTCCCTCCGGCCGCGCTAGTGCCATATTGAAATGGCCCTCCGGATAACCTAGACATTTAGCTGACCCCGAAAATCGTTAACGAACGGGAGAGTACGCGTCGAGAAATCCGTTCCTTCGCCGCTAGGGCCGCGAGCATGCAGTTCCGTTGAAAAAGGGCCCGCATGGGCCGCACTATGAGGTGAAAAGCGCACTGTCATTTCTGATTGATTAGCAAAGGTGAGACGGTGGAATGTGAGAAAATTAACCTGCTTTCCAAGAAGAGTCCTAGCCCACTGCCGGCGTGCGTGTATGCCCGTCCAGGGAAGAAAGGTCCGCCGGTGAAGGGCAAGCGCGGTGCACGAGTGGAGTGCACAAGTGGAGTGTTGTCGCGCCAATTCGCCGGCCTTCGCGCCAACCCGGGGGCCACATGAAAGCGACGCGACGAGTCCATTCGAAAACCAACAACGAAACATAAACGAGCCGAAGAAAAATGCATAATCGGCGCGTGAATGTCGTTGCTTCGGTGAACTATCCAGGAGGTGAGCCACTTTTGTGCTGTGCTGCGCCACATTAAGAGCCTGGCCTGGTAATGCATGCTGCATGCATGCACCTGTGTGTAGAATGCAGTGAAACGCCCGCAAACAAATGCACCAGCACGGCATCGCATCGTACGGCATCGCGGGAATCGAGCGTAGTCAGCGACCTAACTGGAGCGTAAACGCAATCGCAATTTGTCGCGATTTTTGCAGACCACATTAAGCAGTGTGATCGCGCAATGGAGGCATGTCGTTAAATGGAAAACGATGTCGCGCTCGTGTGCGCCGTTGTTCGCTGATAAACGACCGATTAGCAATGACAACGGACTATCACAATCGTCATACGAGCGGCAGCGAAAGAGACATCGAACTCGGGAGGTCAAACTTTCGAAAGTGCTCCACCTGCAATTCAGGTTATTCGTGTGTGTAGCTTCGGCTTCGAAGATCTATTACCACGACGGGCATTCGACGTTGCCCAGCCCTTAAGAACAAAGACGATCAATCAACGGACAGAACGCCTGGAACCTTCTATCGGGAGCGAACGAAAGCGAAACGTACGAACCGATGTGCCGGAAAGTGAAATGACCTTCTACCGGGAGGCGGGCATTCCATGTTCAATGAGAGATTGGAGAATTCGAGCAAGAACCCTGCCGCCAATCGGACGATGACGCAGGCAAGATATGAGGTTGTTGCTTCGACACCGCCGCTCCTATCCCGCCCAATGAACGATTTTACGGTTGCGTGCCAAGGAGGAGATTGGAAATTTTCAATCGAAAATCGGCGCTTTGGTGAGGCATTTATTGGGCACAACACGGGCTGTAGCAAAGCAATGGCTCCTATGTTGCGATAGAGCGCTTATAATTAGGCATCGCCGGTGATTCTCGACACCAAAAGGTCGAGCAAGGTTAAGGTAAAATGGGAATGAACCGAAACGATGGACATACCACAGGTGGGGCACAGGTTTATGTTTGAAATTAGAAGAAATGTAATTAAAACACGGAAAAGATTGGCTACATGAATGGGTGATTTGATTCTGTTGCTATTTGCTATCCAATTCCACATTCTCAGACCTCCTTTAACAATTATTGTTGTAATGATGGAAATAATTACAATTTTACTTACCTTTGCAACTGTTCTGTTTTTGTTTACACTTGTTAAACTGTTCAAAGTGAATTCCACACACTTATTTGAGTTAGAAAGCACACGAACTGCACTCGCCAACACACAAAGAAAACAACTAATTCCGGGGCCATCCGCTGACAATCGATGTCTACTGCGATAAGCCAGCTCTTAATTTTCCCGTAGTTATGCATGCGCACATCGCCTACTACCACATCGCGATGGATCATAGTCAAAAACCTAGACCCAATGCTCGCCTACTATTGTGTAAATATGATACAATCCAGCACACGGTGCATACGAGTGCACAGAATTGAGCGCAATCATCGCCGTCAATCAGGTTTCACCTAAGCGCCTCTTCATAAGGCGTTGCTTCACGTCTCCAAGTGAAGCGCTCCTAACCTGCCGGTCGTCTGCTTCAAGTAGCCATCATCACTCGCGACATTCAGACCGCTGCCGGGCCAGAAGATAAGCACCATTTACCAGACCAGCGACCACCGCGCATTGTGCCAATCAATGGAAGCGTAACGGATTTTCCCTAATTCCCTTCGCTTCGTCGCCGTCGCTCGATTGTTTCGATTTTACGCTGCACAAAACCGCCCAACCACAGGCATCCCAAAGCACCGACCGGTGGCATGCACGCCACGCACCAAAGTCAATGAGCCCGAGGCGAGAGGCTGCATTTCGTTGCGTTTACGGTACGAGCGAGTTCAGCAGAAATTGGAAAATTACCAACCATCTTCACTTATTGGTTTGGTGCGGATAAAGGTCCCATCTTCCAGACAAGTGACGCCACATACGCCGTGGTGTAGCTAACCGAAAATAGCACGTACACCGCACACTCCGGTGCATACCGGCGCACACGCAAGGGGGGGTTGGTTGCGCTCGAGTTGGAGCACGTTTCCCAAAGGTTCACGAACGAACGAACGAACGAACGAAAGTGAACTCGCCTAGTATTTGGGCCGCGCGATCGATCGATGAGCTGCGGGAGCTGCGTCGAGTTGATGATGAGACTGTCCCGGTGGTTTGTCGTAACCGGTATCGCCATCGGCGTAATGATTCCCAGACAGCCGCGGCGCACGACGGCCTGGGAGCGCGCGCTGCTAACGACTTCCGAATGCATTGTGGAGTGTTCATTTTTCTTTTTTTATTTATTCGAGGAAGTCTATTTAACAAACAGTAACGGGGCACAAAGCGGAAATATGCTTATGCAACTAGTAAAAGCTAACCTATTTGTCACCACCGAAAATAATGCTCTCCCATTTCCATCGAGAGAGCAAACTTATGTCATGAATCTACTAGATCAACTGATGTCACCGGGAGTCAAGTCAATGAGTGTGGCGATAGGGAAACCATATGACTTGCATGTGTGTGCCCACAATCTCTGACTTTCTTTTTATATTTTCTCCTAAAATTCCCTTTAGGACTCGACGTCTAGAAATTTTCCATTCTTCGTATCGCCTCGTCTATCCTGCTTCCGATCCGATTGCTAGTTCCGAAAGAGCATCAACCACACCAACGTAACATGAAAACAAAACTCACGTTCCAATGAGACCTCATCATAGGGTCCGAAGGAAACAGCAAGTTGACCGCCGTCGTGGTGTGGAAGGTGGAAGCAGGTACGTCTAATTTGGGTTGGGGGTTTCCCGTGCATGTTAGGGACTTTGCCCGCCCTCGTTAAGCTTTGATTTTTAGCCGATTCCCTTTAGCTATCCTTCATCTCCCGGAATGATGCATCACACCCAATAAAATTGATTCTTATCGTATTTGGTTCCTTTTCCACTGTTTGACGCTCATTCCAAAGACGCAACCGGATTGACGAGAGTCCAACAAGGAAGAAACACAACCTACAATTTTCTCCACCACATTGTCTTCGTTACCAGCACGGCAGAGAAGAGGGCGCCCTGGAAGACACGTCGCATCGCAAAACATTGAGCTCGTTATGCTCCGTAGGGCTTTTGGTCCGCCGGTTCTTTATTCTTTCCATACTCCGGCGAGATAGCTCTTCATCTGACCGAGGCCCCTTTCTTGGTTTCTTTGTCTTCGATATTATGTTTTACATTTGAATGCTCTCCCATGGCAGCCAATGATGGAAAGCAAAAACGCACAAGAATGTACAATATGTCACCAGAGCGTAGTAGTGCTAGTGGTTGAAAGGCGGTGATTTGTTTAGGTCAGGACGTTATGCTCAATGATCAGCGTGAACGTGCTTATGGGTGTTTTTTTTTTCATTCTACTTGGCAAGATGAGACGGTCAGCATTGGCACAGCATGTGTCGACTGCTTCGACATCCTGATGTAACAGAAGAGCAAAAAGCAAGTTCGCGGAACCTGCAAGAAGGGAGAAAATTGTACATTTTTTTCTGTTAATATATTCATTTCATTCAATCGGAAATTTCCCAGAGGAGTTCCAGAGGAGAAGCTCGAAGCCATCTCAAGCCAAAAGAAAGGAAACTTCATAAGTTATTGCATAGTTCCATCCATGTGCTCCATGACTGCACTTTCTCAAATGGATTAAGATCCTCGATGCAATGCTTTAGGAATTACATAATGGAACTCCTGCGCCATAGGCCTTACCCCTGGTATGATCATTTCAATTATCGTTTCCTTCCTACAATGCTGTACGATTCTATACGGCCCGGAAAGGACCTCTGTGTGAACCTGTTTCTCATTGATGCTCCTTTCTGGCAAGGCAAGGCAAACCTACTGCTTACACTCCTGGTACCAACTATGACGTAACAAATATTCAGTTCTGTGAAGGATCCTTAATCACCTGACCCAACCCTACACAGTCCCTGAAGCGAACCAAAAGCAAACGGTACGTAGGGAAGGAATGAATCGTTCAACCGCAACCGATCGCACCCAAAACGAAGCTCCGAAAGGTTGAAGGACAAGACAAAGAATTCCCATGAAATTCCTCAAGGTGTTAGCTGCTCAACCTTCCACGCAACGGACTCGTTTTGACAAGTTGCCGTAGGGCGATCGGTTTCCAGTGGGTAGCGTTGCACCCTCGCTGTGCCGTCTGCGTGTGTCTGTGTGTGTGTGTGTGCATGCATCTTCAGTCAGGAGAAATGACTATTTTACCGCTCGACTGCACCATGAAGCGAATAATATTTGAACACAGGACTCGGAGTCGCAAAAGATATGAGTACGGAAACCTTTTTACGGGACGATTCCGTCGTAGCGCTCCGATGAGCTTCAGCACGAGCACACACACACACACACCGGAAACGCATACGGTGGGCCCCTCGGTGATGGTGATCCTCGCAGACGGGCGCGGCGTCGCGATCGCGAGGAAGCAAAAAATTAAAATAACACAGACCGGTGACTCCTCAAGACGGAGCATCCCTCCTGTGCGAGTCCCAAGAATTGGGACCGGTTCCCGAAATTCGTCGAAACACTCCCTCGGCGCACCGACCTTCGGCGACTGGGGTAAATAGCCTAATAAAGGGTCGTGCAAAAGACGAACCCTCTCCCCAAGCACACCTCGTTATCTTCGCGGGAGTTCTCGCTGAGGGGCGACCACGGCACGGCACCGAACCTGTGACCATCAAAACGACCGGGTCACAAAGCGATAGAGAAGGTATCATTTCTTCCCTGTCCCGTCCGTTTGTTTCGTGGGCGATGATTTCCACCTTGTTCGGTCAGCGGAGATGGCAAACGATTGCGAGCCAAACCGTTTATCGGACGCTCAACATCTTGGAATCCCGCACGCTACTGCAGAGGGTGCTGACAGACGGGCACAATCGGACTCGTTGGTGTATAGAAGAACCGCTGGTAGATCTGTATCATTGTCATTAAACATAATTCGTGACAATCTTGGAAGGTGCGGTGCTGTTTCTGCTTCCTGTAGTTTGATTTTTTTTTATAATTTTTTAATCACCAGCGAAAGAATGTAAATTGGACCATAACATGTTCGGCGAGCACTGATTTCATCTGCGACCGTGTATGAGATGATGAGGATATTTTTTATCAAACTCAGCATTAAATGTTTCAGAGGGAAAATTAATTAAACCATTCCGTGGTATGATTAATAAATTACAATTAATTAAACATGTCATTTACAATATATTTTCTGTCAAAGCCCTATTCCATTTTCTAAATATTTGCTTGAAAAGTTACGCAATGGAGTTTATTCAAATAATTAGTTACTAATATTAAAAAAATACGCAAACAACCTACTATATTATATAGGAAATAATTTGTGTTCTTGTTTTGGTTCTCTTATCGAAAATAACATGCATGCTGATTTCAAATTCGAGTATTTTTGTGAAAAGAATTCCGCATAAACATAACCGCAGACACATTTCCCAAACCGAATTATCTAATTTCGCTTGGAATCTCTATGACCTACATGTCTGCAAGCACTCCAAATACGGCGTTTTGTGAGCCTATAAACAAGAAACACTTTGTTGCTGAACACGACAATGAATTTCACGTGACACTCGATCAATACAAATAAATCACACTAGACATTCTGGCGCTATGTCCAACAACGAAAAATAGGGAAGAGCAAGCAAAAGAGAGAAAGAAAAAGAATGTAGTTTCCGATGGTGGTGAGCAACAATGTCGTAAAACTGCAAAATAAACCCGAATTTGGTTCACGTCAACCACTCGTTCAAGGTTATTCAAGGTGGTGTTTAAAGTCGTCAAGAGCTCCGAAAACTACAGTTACAATGCTAGAAAGAGAGGGACCGAAAAGTATGAGGTGGGAGAGCGGGAAACCCCAAAAGTTGGTGCAGCTGGCAATACTATTTTTAATCGCTGAATCACCATGCCAGGGACTACTTTCGAATCGCGTTGGCTTCCTTTCTTTGGACTGCACCGGAGCGCCTTCCGAGGCCGCTGCCGGAGAATTGATCTGCGCGAAAGCATCCGTCCTTGGTAAGCACCCCCACCCCCCTGGCTTGTGGTTCACCCTCTGTCCGCTGTGCAACAACTTTCGAAAGCGCTAAAAAACAACCCAATTTGACGCTAGGCCTGCGAAGGACCTTCCGTTCTGTCCTTCCGTTCCGTGACCACAAAACGCGAGCGCGCGCGATCTCGCGATCACGATGATGGCGAAGTGATGGCGTTCCGTGGTGCGCCCACGGACAGTCCGTGAAATTAAGCTAAATTTTCCTCCGGAAACCTTCCTCACACATTTTCCTGCGGAAAACCTCCTTCGCACTGCATTGCGACTACTACCGCCTACACGTGCCCGAGCACGTGATTTGTGCATTCGGTCTTAAGGCTCCACATGGCGCTGATGTTCGGTCTAAAATGGAGCCATCTACTTGACACACGCACACACAATAGCCAGTGCATATGGCGTGGCATGGCGTGCGTGACCATGTGCGGGGCCTCTTTTGCTACTGTTGCTGCTGTTTGGCCGTGATCGGCGTGAATGGCTGCGTGGCGTAGCTAAAATCACATTCGCACGCAAACGACTCTCGCACGCACTAATGTGCACTCATTTCGTGCCGTTCGGCAGGCACGGCACGGTAGCGCCAACCGAGGGTTTCTACTAGCACCAGTGCATCAACCTTTGGCGGTAATTTGATCCATAAAGCACACCGGAATGCGGTGTAGGAAGTGTTTATTAACAAAACAAAAAGCCTTGGCGCAAATTAATACTTTTAGCTCCCTTTCGACAAAACGAGAGCAACCCTCGGTACCGGGGGGCGCTCTTTATGGCGATCGGTAATGATGGCCCCTCCTAAAACGCCCAAAAACCCCCCAAATTAAACCCAACCTCATCAAGGATCATCATCCAATTGGATCATTGAAAAGCGGAGGGTCTCTCGCAGAAGCAGCTGATCCAAAGCGAACGTGTTCAGCGGAGCAAAGACTACGACGACGATGACCACAGGCCACAGATAGGAACGTGTATGTGTGTGAGCGGAGAAAAAGCGGCAAACGATCAGCTTCCGGCTCGAGTTGATCACTGTTGGGAGGGAGGGGAGAGTGAAGATACACCGGGCAACATATTCCACTGACCTTCCCCCCTCCTGTTTCCACGCGAGCCACCGGAAAAAAGGCGGCAGCAGCGGTAGGGTTGCAGCCACGGTCTCTGGCCTGAATTTAACGCCAGCCCAAAAACCAAATTGAAAACGATTCTCCATCGTGATTGCAGTTTTTGTGTGCGGGAGAGAAGGAGAGCGAGAGGTAGCCTAGGAGGAGGTCGATTAATATTGATTTCTGACCCGAAAACACAACCACCACAATCCCTGCTTTTGTGAGCTGGGCCCCCCCGTGTGGTCTTGGGTGGTCCCTACATCCCTACCGATGCGACGAAAGCAGCAAAGACGTTCACTGACGCGGGCTTATGAATGACATCTGGAAGCAAGTTGCCAGTTGTCCACCGCACCGCGGCTAGCTATTAATTGCTAGTCACGTGGCCAGAATCATGGTCAGTAGCTACGGCATCAACCGATCGGAACCGAACACGAATTTCACTTTGACCCATATCGAAATGTAACACTTTCGGATCGGTGCAACCTTAAAACTACTCCACCCAAAGTCCACTACCGTTGCTCGCAACATCACCATTATTCGCCCGAAGGGGAAGATCGTTTTCGTTTGAGCCCCGTCTCCACGCAGATTCAACCAAGCCAAACAAACGATAAACGTCGTGAAAGATCGACAGGGCAACGGGGTAGGAGGGAAGCCAAACTAATTGATATATGATGTTACCAGAGCCGCGAACAACACGCCGAACCTAATGATCAGCATCGGAGAGCATGAAAATGCCGACCAACGCCTGGAGCTGCAACGCCTGGAACGGGGACATGTATTGAAGGGTAATTCGGAATCGAGTATTGGTTTCATTGCTCATTGGCTGGTGTTGTCGCATTTACGTTCCATCGACATCGAGGAACACTTAAATCATCTTCTAGGGAGACCGAAAACGGTAATTAGATACTGCTGATGGTGCCACCTGATACGCATCGATCGCACCGACCTGATCCGATTCGCCAGTACCGATCACTTACCGTTTTGTCCCGGTAAGTTGATTCTCCCCGAAAAAGCTGAGACGCTGAACGAATTTATCTGAACCAGTTCACCGGCAGATCGGTTGATGGAAATGCTCATCTGTGGCCTCACCGTTCATGAACGACCAGACAAACGACCCCCGGGGATTTCAGCGTCTTGTCGAAGCGTCGCGCCATCTCGAACGAAGCTCCTGGCAATGGGTTGTGTCGTTGGATACGATCTTGCTACCAACTTTCCACCTTCCACGTACCGTGTGCGTTCCACTTTTCTTATCGGCACCGCACCGTGCGTCGAGTGTGTCGAGCGAGTCGCGTTTGGCATGCGGTAGCCGCGCGCTTCCAATTGAACATAATTATCCGCGCGGAAACGCGATCCGGAGGCAGATTCGATAATTGATCGATAAACGAGCCAACGAGATGATTGTAAAGAGATGACGAGCGAGCGAGAAGTGATTGCAGCACGCCATTGCAGTGGACGGTACTGCTGATAACCGGTTCGCGGTGTTGCTGCTTGGAGCTGGAAATGCGAGATAAGGAGAATATTGCAAGACATACCAGTGTCTTGGTATCATCAGGTGTTTTCCATTTGTGTTGAAGAAAGCATGTTTAAAAAAAACACTCATGAAAAAAACTGATCAAACACCGACTAAAAGCCTTCATAATCTACCCTATCGTGCTCTGTTAATCCCACTAATCCCTCCCAACAGTGAGATCTCTAACATGAACCGAAACACTGGTCAGTCACCACCTACAGACCGTGCGGCCATTCCATACAGGACTTATCCAAACGGCATCCTCTGCGCGCGCCACATGCAACCCTCATAACCACGCAAGGTAGAGCCACACGCGTCCGCGAATTACCGGTGGACGCTTAGAGTCACCGTTTGCGACTTCTTAACTTGCCGGCTCGTACTCGTTGTGCCGCGCGTGTCTTAGCAAACGCCCGAATAGACAAGAGAAAAGACATGGAGTTGGAGCAATCTGCCGGCACACGCCAATACTGGCCGGTTCCTTGCCACCACTAGGGAAGGGTGAGGTCGAAACCAAAAGGCCGAAGAGTCGCGGTAAGCAATCGCAGCCACCTCGCACCTCGGTGCGAGGCCGGTTGAAACGATGCCGTACGCGGTGCAGAGTTGTGCCAGAATTAGCATAAATTTTCCATCAAAAAATTCTTTCTTTCCTCCCTTATTCCTTCCCTGCCGAGACTCATCGAATGGAATATTAATCCAGCCAAAGCCGGCAGCCAAGCCTACGACCGATCGCAGCGATTCCCGTTGCGTTCTAGGCGGCCGACCGGCAACCAACGTACGGGTCCGTAGCAAAAGCATTCCGGGAACGGGGACGAAGCTGTCGCCCGTCATTTACCATCTCCAAGCGACCGAGGTGTGACAGCCGGTGATGCAAAACGGGAGGAGGGGGCTTTGCTTTCCGCCCAGGCTTAAGCTCGCGACCTCACAAGATCGATTAAAGATTGCGATCGAGCGATATCGGGTCGACCGATCGAAGGTGCTGGTTGGAACAATAAATTTTGGAAATTTACGAGATTTCCCAGTGCGCCAATTTAGATTCTTCACTATGATGCCATCCGGACACGCGTAGACTCTAGGGAGAACGGGCACGGAATAAGCCCCACTTGCGGTTATAGCTTTGCGTTCGTTCTCCCTTATTATCGCTGGCCAAGTTTTATTGCTTTCCTGTTGCAAAAAGCGGTACGACGGGTGGGCCGCTGAGGACGAAACCTTTCGCGCGGCTCCACAACCGAGGAGTTAAGCCAAACGTTACGAGGCATGCTGAATGGTCTTTCGTGAATTTTCAAGCTCTCTGCATGATTTCCGGTCGTTGCCATTGATGCTGAAGTTATTTAAACATTAAAATATCTGCATATCATACGCCGGAATGACTATGACAGTTTATTGGATTGTAGGAACTCCCGTGGGTTGCTTTACATAAATATCCAAAGGTATGTATGCTATGCGTTTGAAAATTAAATTATCCGGTATCATAACGCTACCCAAGTCCTGCTCATTAGTTAATGGCAAATAGACGCTGCATCAGTAACGTCTCGGTTCGTCTCTTCAACCTACCTACTGCTTACTAATCCGATGGGAAAGTTTTGGATAGAAAAAATCCATTATGCCATTCCTGCGACCGATGCTAATAGATGACACATAGAACAAGTAGAGCATATTACGCTACGATGTTGCTTGACATACAAATTATGCTTCGTAAAGCAGCCTTCGTCAACCGTGTCCTTCTCTCGCGCTATTTCTTCATTATTGCGACACATGCCATGCCGCCATGGTCGCTGTGCGCAGTAAAATGCATTACGAGCATTACCAACCCCTTTCGATGGCATGGATTTTTCTTGATCGTTTCGTTCGATGGTGGCCGCCGGCGGAGAAGGATCAGAGCCGCTGTGTCCTGCGGCTCTACTCTTTCTCTTTTCTTCTGCTACGTTTCCGACCTTCGTTTAATTACTTGCATCTCTTGTCCACAATCGCACAATCGAGGGAGCTGGCCCGAACAGAGATGATGTACACCTGACACGGAATCACTTTCTTACATCAAGCATCATTCGCATCACGGAGAAAGATGGGGGAAAAAGAGTTGTGTGCCAGAACAGATGCCTCATCGGCAGACGCGCCAGTTGGTGGCAATTATGCAACAGGCTTTATACGGCGCTGCGAGTACACGACAGTCATTGTCAGATGGTGGATACTGGGCTACTTTTGACCCAATGATCATTACCTCACGCCATGTGTACACCATTTGCCATATTGATTACAGTTCTCAGTTCCAACGCTCCATTTTGGATCAACCAAAAGTGGTGAACAGTTTAAGGCATGCGGTGAATGTAATTTTGGAACAAAAGCACATTTTTGTTTATGCATGAGCACACGACAACGTCCGCTTCCTGTTCTGTTCTCTGTCGAAGCGAAATTTCAAATATCTCCTTAGAGCTGGTATCTCGTGAACTAACTGACTACACCTGAACTGATGGCTCATAGTGCGTGCCGCGCGTTGCAACATACCACATGTGCACTTTGTCCATTAGCCGAGCAGCATTCTGTATTGCTGTGGCACAGGAATGTCTGTTATCAGCGGCGTTGATGTAATTACTATCGGCAACCCCTGGCAACCCCGCAGTGTGTCCAACCGCGCACCTCGAACTATTGATGGACTTCCGATGGCCCGTATTTGGGTCACACATTCCAACGGGATTCTATGCTACGCAGCTCGCGATGTGTGCGATCGATCGCTTCCACTCGGCGGGACGCCTGTTTTGTAGAACAACACCTGAGCGCAGCATGGAGTGTTGGGTGGCGTTGCTTTGGGAGGCTTACCTACGCTACAACCGCGGGCACACGCAACCGGCCGCTGGACACAACAAAGTTAGTCGATCATAAATTTATCATAACACTCTTTTTCCACCCGAACCAGAAGGGGAAGGTAAACACGACGATGAGCCTGCGGCAACTACTTACCATCGGGCTGCTGGCGACTGGAGCTCGCTGGGTGGGCCAACACTGTGGTATCGGTGGCGCCCATCGAAATTAATTAAACATCGGATTACGATATGGGTAAAAGGGGACCATTATTATAGACTACCCACTGCAGGGCAACCGAATTCCCGTGTGGATTATATTTGGTGGCCCCGTAAGCGTTGCTGTAGAGAATCGGAAGGTCACTGAAGCTATATGGTAAGATTTTTGTGACCATTCGGGGCAGTAGGCCTACATCCGATGCAGTAAGCTGCACCTGGATAGCATATCTAGTTGTATCAGGTGGCGTTTAAGATGCAGCAGCGTTGGACCATTACAACTTTTTGTTGTCCATCGACACCATTCGATCTGCCATTCAAGGATCGTTCAATTTATCTGTGGTAATTGAAGTAAAACACTGTTTTTTAACCATGAGAATTCAAAAATAAGCATTAAATAGGTATGTTTGTTTTTCAGATTTCACGTATTTTATTTATAAATGCCTCTGTTAGCAAACGGCTTATTGCAAGAGTAAGTAAGCTTAGTTTGGCCAAAACCAGCGCGACACTTTTCACGAAAGTCTTTGAGTCGCACGAGTCCATTCGTTAGTTGCCTTGAATCGTTTCTGCTAAACATCCACAGTAATTTATTATTTTATCCCCTCTATGACTTGTCTATGTTTAATTATTTAAACCCAACTAGCATATTTGTACAACTAATATATGTTATTGCACAAAATACAATCATGTCTCGGTTAGCTTCCTTATACGTCTACTTCAAGAGTGAAGAAATGCTTGTCGGCAATTAACTATTTTTACAGTACACGGAATGCATAGGAAATTATTCGATTGCGAAAGACACGAAAAACTACTTTTAAGAACAACAGAAAACGTTCCTGCGCTTTAATGCTCTTCCTAGTTTTGCATTTTCATTGGCACCTTCATGTCCGATGATCGATGGCTTTGCTCCATTAAATGAGATCATTGGCAGCGGAATCAAGGAAACTAAGAGAAAGTACTTGCTTCAATTAACATGATGTTCACTGTTCAGATGTTCATTCATACGTTCGACAAAGAACGGTCGAACCGGTTGCCCATGCTGCTGTTGGGTCTTTGGTTTCCCATTACCGGTGCCATTGTTCGTCTGCAGCTTTTCTCTCGTTGCCGGATGAGAATTTGACTGTCCTGCTTGACTGGTATTTGTGGCATTACGACCAAATCCACCTGTCCCAGTGGATCGCTCATGGCGCGTTTTAGGAGTATTAGCATGCGGCCGAAGGTCACCGGGGATAGCCTTCTCCCGGATCTGTATGACTGACGTATTCATGACTTCGCAATCGATCTGCATCAATGTAATCGTGTCCGTCCCATTCGCCAACGGTCCCCCGCCAGCGATGGTAGGTAACATTAGCGACATACGCGGTCGGTTTGTCTTATTGTACGCTAGCGCAGGTAGCAGAATGTGCTCTTCACTGAACGACACCAGATAGAACGTGTCATCTCGACGGCCAATCTCTTCAAAAAACTCGGCATACTTTACGTTGATGCGCGGATAGTATAGATCGAGATCGTTGGGCTTGTGCAAATGTTTTCCACGGTACGTCGTCACTCCATTTTCGCCAGTATCAGTGGTGCGTCTTTTGGATTGTCTTTTATCACCCCGAAGCGTAAGCCGCTGCTGTCGTTTCTCGTAAGTCTTCATCTGCGCACTGATGTCTTTCATCTGTCGGTACATCGAATCGATCGTATCCTTCAGGTGGAACATTTTCGCAAACGTATCAATACTCATATCACCACCGGATCCACCTTTGCTGTCGGTGAGATTTTTGTATCCATTCTCACCAATCCATCGACGCAGTTCACTCGCCAGCCGTATATTCTCCGTTTGATTTACGTAGAAGGGACATTCCGACGTAAAAGGCGGTTCAATAGATTCCGCCTTTACCAGCTCATCGAGAGCGGTTAAGTTAAGATTTGGTTTCCTGTTGGTCAACTTTTTCGCAGTGCTGTTTGACCATAAGAGCCCTCGAGTGTGATACGGGACTGGACCACCGGTTTGTGTGGACTCCAGATCCACACTATCATTTGTATTAGTCAAAAGGTTACTGAAAGGAGACAAATTTTAAAATGGAATAATTTGCAACAAAAAAAAAGATGTCTGATAACTTACCCGATGGGATAAAAGTTAAGCGACACCATAAAGACCATTGCCAACACGAGTGCTGTATTTTTGCGGGCCGTAGGCGACATCTTCTTTGCCGATGCTTGACTGATTAGTAAACTGCTAGCGGCACAAGAGCATTGTCTCGCTAACCGTTGAAGCAAACATGCGTTTTCCTGTAAACATAACTGAATCAGTCACATGGATATTCGAAAACATACTGGCCATCGACTCTACCTGACGCAACGCTGCCAGCTCATTAGAAAGCTCCTGTATACGGTCCTCCAGCGAGGAAACGTACTCCTTCTTCTTCATACGCGACTCATAAGCCGACTGACGATTTTTTATCATTCGCTGGTGTTTTTTGAGCGTTTTCTCGTCGATGGTTTGGTCGGTAGCGCTCGTTCCTGATGCCCGCATCATTGGTATCGCCAATGGAACCGAAGAGACAGCTTCCGTGCTTGCCACGAGAGGAGCACTTTTATTCTGCACGAGCGTTAACGGTGGCAGCGCTGCTGGTATTTCAGCTGGCTTACTTGGAACGGCTGGTTTGACGATCTTGGCCGGAACGATGGGGGCATTCGTAACGGCAGTTGTGGCTTTCAACATGATAGTGTTATTCGCCGGTTGCTTGAGCGTGTTTGCTATCAGAGCTTTGTAATCCTTCGCAGACAGCACGATCGTTTTCTTGGTAATCGTTTTACTAATATTTGAGCTGGTTGTAGTTTTCGGAAGAATTTTAATGCGCCGTCCGCTCGCCGTAGTCCCAGTGTCACTTGCTTTGGCGTCGCCTGGTTTTGATTGCAGCTGGCACACTTGCGATGGACTCACGGGGCCTTGCGGGGAAATGGGAGGACTTTCGAAATGCATCGGTACCACGTGACACGATTCGAACCCGCCGGATGATGGAACCGACTCCAGACTTTGCTGACTCCCTGCCGGCGACGGTGTGTCCCGATTCGACGGTGATGAGCCGTCCGAAGACTCAGTCTGCGATTGATGGATGTCATTCAGGAAATCGTCGGGGTTAATGAACTCTCCTCCGTACTGGCCGGATACGAGAGCCTGCATGGTCTGCTCATTCACAACGTTACAAGAGGGAGGATCTGGCTGCAACAGCAAATCATACATGCCGTAGTTGGCCGGCAGGTCCATCCCGGTTTCGTACATTCCCGAGCAGAGATACTCATGTTCCAGCGAAAGGTCGAAATCGTTAGGAACTGCAGGGGTAAAGAGCAGGGGTAAAGCAAAACAAAATCAGATTTGCTGTAAAGCACAACGCGCAAACCATACACTCACGTTCCAAGGACGACTCCATTATGTGCCTCGATTAATTCACATCAGAAAACACGAAACTCAAGGGGCCAGAAACCAGAGAAACCTGAAAAATTAACGCAATTTTTGCTGTTTCCGCGAATGTTTTTTGCTTTTGTTGTCGGCGTATGACGTTGTTATGACTTTTCGGGACACGATTACAGTAGTGTGTGTGACAGCTCTTGAGCGAAAGGTACCTGGCCACGATAGCGATTTTCCGTTAAGAAGAAAAAGCAGATTCAACAAAGATGCAATCGTGGGAAAGCTTTATTGAATTGAATTAAAATTAGAATTGTTATCTTTTGCTAACATCTTCGTCACTTTATCGTCATTCATTGCTTGCTTAATTGCAAAGATACTCTGGTGGCCGGGCGCCTTAAGGTTCCGCATCATCCAAACGTCAAACACCCGAAAAGAAGCAAAAGAAAAAAAATCGGTGTAAGCAAAAACGCGAAAAAGGAATTCCCGGCTAAAAACACTTTCCTGCTTTGGTATCGCCACTGCTTCCTGTTTGCGACTCCTCGATCATTCCGGGCAATGAACTTGCTGCACCATTAGTACTACTGCTGATACTACAATCCATTGTAAGCCGTGTTCCCGATTCCGAGTGCGCTTGCTGGCCCAAACAAACCGACTTGCCGTCGAAAATCAGGTCTGGCAAAGATAGCTCTCCGGAGAAAAGTGTCCACTCGTTTACACTCTGGCCACGTTAGCGCAATTAAAACACCGGCGTAATGCAGCAGTCAGCGATCGATAAACGACAGAAGCACGAACGGAACTTCTGCCATCCATGATGAAGGAAACGAAGCTTTGATAAACTCAAGGACAAGCCGCTTCGATCGCATGCCGCAGTCGTTTTTGGATTCAACCTGTCTTCCAACGCCGACGATTGTTTGGCCCGTGTGCGCTATTCATCCAGTGCGCTGCAAACAGGTAGGTTGCAGCATGTGGTTTATTGCTTTAATAATTGCTACAAACATTTCGTTTTCCATTCGACAGGATGGCCACCTACAACAATGTCCACTGGTTGCTGTCGCACATACGCAACTCCTTCATCTCGACGGACGATACCGGCGTCAGCGAGACGGTAATGGTAACGGAGGACCTTCCGCAGCAGTACGCTGCCCGGCAGCGTCAAACCCTGCAACTAATGAAAGAGGAGGGTGACGCTTACCAGCCACAATTCGATCGAATCCCATCGGAAGCCATGACGCCCCCGGATGGAACCGAGGAGATGGATGCACGGTTTGGCGTTGATTATCAGTACTTTTACTGTTACCCGGGACTGGACGATACGGATGAAGAGGACGGGGACGCATTGTCACAATCGTACGACATCCAGATGGACCAAGACGGTGGCTTTCATCGGACACGTTCAAACACGGCACAGAAACTGGAGAAGCTGGAAAAGGCACGGCAGAAGGCCGCACTCGTCAAGTCCGTAAAGCCCGTGGACCATTTGCCGCGGCCGACGGAGGAGGAACTGAAGGAGGACGATTATTTCTTCTGTCGTAGAACAGTACCGAAGGTGTTGGCGCAGGCCCCTTCCAGTTCGTTGCTCAGTGAACAGCTTAGGGCACACCCGACACTGCCACGGAATAAGTTCCTCGAGTACGCCAAGTTCGATGGTACCGGCCACATCGAGATGCCTACACGTACGTTCAAGATATTTCTCACCATTCTACCGGAGGAGCAGCGTGCCTTTCCGATACCAGTCTGCGTACAGGGTGCGGCTAAGATACAGGAATTTGTGGGGCTGATCTGTTACAAATGCAGCATAGCACATCCGGAGCACGAACTGCGCTCCGTGAGCCACTACGGGCTGTACATGACAGAGGAGGACGGCGAGGTAGACACGGATTTCCCAGCGCTCGATATGAACGAACCGTGCTCAAAGTTTCGCTTCACACACCTTGCACTGGCGGAGCGACGGCTTGCGAGTAGCGCCAGTCAGCAAACGTATCCCATTCAATCCACCGTCGGACCAGCAAACGAATCATTTCGAATCGAACCGTTCGATGTAGACACGAAACGAACCAGCCTTTCTAGGAGCAAACCAATGGGAAAACACGAAACATCAAGTTTACCCGCACCACTGCGATCACTAGAAACGGCAACGCGCTCGTTATCACTTTCGAGCGCCAATCGCGTCAGCATCCAGCAACAGGAGGATCTTGATCGTATCAAGCTGCGAAGTCACACTTCAAAAATCGAGGCCCCACTGTACCGGTCATTTCAGGTGCATGTGCTGCAAAAATCGCGCCTCAAGACCCCCGTACAGCTCGGCATATCGAGCGATCGATTCGAGATCGATCCCGTGCCGCAACGGGCAAGCAAATTTTGGAATCGACAGAAATCTGCCAATCACCCGATGGATGCTGTGGCTGCCTGCTCGATCATTGAGCAAAAGGCAGCCAAAGCGATCGTACGGCTTGTGTACAGTGCATCAAATATGGCAGTGCTCGCCAGCAGCGAAGGAAGGATGGAGGCACCAGTTAGCTTCAAGCATTATGACATCGAAACCGACCGCAATACTGCGGAAACGATTGTCGAGAAAGTGAACAACATCCTCGAGGTACGGCTTAGCCCAGTTAGAAGAGAGTATATGCGACGCCGTGGGACACTTAAATCGCCCAACAGTGCGTAGCAGCAGTAGAAGGGCTAGGCGCCCGACGAAGGTAGTAGTAACGAACAAGCAAATCAAGGAATTTAAGCTCCACAACTGCCATTACACATATGTACCCGTTCAACAAACACACACACAGACACACACTATCACCACTCACATCATGAACAATAGGAAACGAAGAGCAACTATTTATTTTAATCCATTCCCACCAGAAAGGCAATCCGTCGGCCGCCTCTCGGGCAGCTCGGGATGAATCAGTGACGGCGACGACTACGACAAGGATTAGCTAGCATTAAGACTACTCGAGATGGCGATTATTAAGGTTTAATATTTATTTTCATAACAACATCAACAAAACCTGCATCATCCATTCACCTTCTCAATGGGCCTGGGGCGGAGACTAGCGCCCCCGGTGTACATCAATCCTACAAAAACCTCATCAATAACTGAGACTCAGAATAATGAACTTATGATATGGAACCGATCACAGCCACACAGCCAACATTCACAAACCAACCTAGCCATAGACTTGTCACCCGGCATGGCAGAGCGATCGCGCCTGCCTTCCCGGGGTAGATAGTGCAATTTAGATTGTTTCCCAAGCATCGTTCTTCATTCGGGAAGGAATGATACTTATACTACTCGTCGTTTTATACAGTAAGACAAACCGAAAACCGATAAAAGTGTTCAGCCGATGGTCATACGTCGCTCCTCGCAGTGGTGACGCAGAGTAGAGTTAGTCCGGGCGTCCGTCACGTAACCTCGCCATTGAGTCAGCTATGGTTTAGTTCGTTAGTACATCCCGTGTCGATCGCTTAGTTCCATTCGCGAAAGAGAGAGAGGGGACAGAGAGTAATGTACGTGAAACAAATGTGTTCCTTTAGTAACTAGAAGCTAGCAGGCGCACCGTCGCTGCTGCATAATTTTAGCTTAGGTTCTAGGATTTCGATTTCGAAGTTACTTCTCCCACTGCTTTTATTTATCGTAATTCGCATAAATGGTGTGTTTGTCCCGTGTTTTTCGTTGTTGTCGGCCCCATTGGAGCTGCCTGTTGCGATCGCTTTTCTAGTTAACGTGTTCTTTACTTCACCGCAAAACTACGTTAATCCCCCCCACTATATGTTGATGCATTGGGTCTCAAGCCGATTGCTGCCTACAGTGAAGCTATATTATAGGGACGTTAGTTTAAGCAAAGGTTAGCTGCCTAAAACCCGACCCTCTGCCCTTGAGTGAGTACATTATGTGCGGGCGACCTGATGGCAAGCATCTGCAATATTATCGAGCAGATAGTGCCACGGTGTACTCCCTTTGTTGTTTTCCGATAAAATGGCAATACTTCAGTAAAGTGCGGAGAAGTATGGAGCAGCTGATCAAAAGCAATCGAAACGTGGGGCACTTGGTTCCGAATGTAAATACTTTA
Source organism: Anopheles darlingi (assembly GCF_943734745.1). NCBI lineage: Eukaryota > Metazoa > Arthropoda > Insecta > Diptera > Culicidae > Anopheles > Anopheles darlingi. The sequence continues at coordinate 78,606,151 of NC_064874.1, read as the reverse complement.
GCGGTAAGCAACGTGTAAGCGTACGCACGCACGTTCCGTGGAGTCAAAGTAAATATAATTAAATTTCCCAAAAAAGTCACGTGTTATCTAATAGTTTCTATTACTACCATGCTACTCATTACTCGTTGTTAAATACTCGTATTCAACGGTCGAAATTCAAACTAAAATCGCAAAATTTTGTGTCACAGCCCTGCGGAAAAAGAACACATTTTGTTTTGGTTACGCGGTACAGCAACGGCCACAAAAGAAATACTCTAGTATTTGCTCTAGCAAAACGCGATTGAACAAAATAGTACATCGATCATCGGTAGTACATCGGAAGAAGACATCGTTCATCTGATAAAAGGGCTCGCATTGATTATTGGTAATTGATTATCTTTTGATTTAAATCTATTGTTCTTCTTATTTCTTTTAGGGTTCAATTTTTTAATCCAATTTTAAATCAAACCATGAACCTATAAATGAATCAAAATTCCTACAACTTTTGCAAATACCTCCCTAGTTGTTGAGCCATTTATGTGCCGGTGACTGTATGTGGAAGACAACAACGTTTACCTCTTCTTCTTTTTCATTCCTCAGTTGAGAGTGAGTGCGTACGGAAGTGTCTCCTCGCGCCGTTTGCTTTAACAACCCTTTTTTTGGGGTCTATATTGAGTCGCGAGACACACACACACACGCAGCATCGCAATCGCAACCGGCAGAAGGTGGACCTCATAATATCGCCGGACGAACTTCGAAATTCCCACCCCCTCCCCCGAGGAAACATTGTGCAAAATTGTTTGTGGAGAAAATTGTTGCATTTCTCGAGCGCCCGGTTATGCTCTCTCCCACTCTCTGCTGCTTCTCTTCAAAATAATTGCATGTCGTGTGTCACCTGCGTGTCCTTGAATCTGAGTTTCCAGCAACAGCCGCCGCGTTGACCAGCTGAGCAAAGTAGACGAGGAAGCAGCAGTGGCTTTTAGTGCGTTATCACTCGCGTGCGTTTGTGTGTTTGTGCAAAAGCATAAGTAATCTTCGCGGGCTCGTTCTCATTCGCAATTGTTTCGAGCGAATCGTAGTGATTTATAGGTGTGTGTGCGTAGAGTGGTAGTGTTGTGTCCCGGTGGTCAGCCAGCAACAACAGCCGAAACCGAAACCAACTGCAGCTAGTACGATGGATGGGGATAGTGTGCAGTCGATGAGCGACTTTAAACAACAAGTGGCCGCCGTTCCGGCATACGGCTTAAAGCTCAAGTTCAACCATGTCTTCAGCGACACCCGCAACCAGAACCTGCGCCCATCGATCCGCCAACTGCTGCCGATGGTTCCGATGGCCCTTCGGTAAGCCACAATCTTCCAACCGCCTCATCTCCTAGTAGATTGTAGCTCGCTCGCTCTCTGGCACTCGAATAGCAGATAATTTACTGTCGCCGAAGATCACAATAGGTGACGAAATCCTCTGCCATCGCAACCGAGCATGTTCAAGGACCCACCGATGAATCGCTAATGGTCTATGTTACGCCAGAGGGGACGACGAAAAGGTGGAATCTTCAAGAGTAGCCCCCCACAGTTTGGAAGCAGGGGTTTTAAACATCTTCTTCGGAAAGCGCTTGGCTCGGTTTGCAACATGTGGCTTAGAAATCCATCCATCCACGTTGGAGGTACGGTCGAAAGGCGACTCGCGATGCCTTTCTCATTTCTCAAGCCGGCTGACCTTTCACGTTTGCCGACGGGGTTACTTGGATAATCGTGATAGATTGCGGAACCAATATCATCCAATGGGACTGTGTCCCCATCGGAAATTTCATCTCCCGCTGATTCGATAGCGTTGTTTGTCGGACGTAATTTGCTTTTTCTTTGCTGCCTCCAAACAGCATAAGAATCTTATTTGTTCCATTCATTTTCGCGATGACGACAGCACGCGCGGCATGCTAGCTGTGAGGGATGATGATTCTCTGGTCTGTTTGCTTCCGTCATACGGTGCATCCCGTGCTTCCGGAAAATCCGCCGTCCGGCTTCGAGTAAACTGCCGAGACTGAGGATTATCGATTTTTCTTCTGCGGGTGGTTTCCACCATCAAAGCGACAGGAAGTGGGATGGGGAATGTGGCAGTCTCGAAATGGGCAAAACATCCTTCGGTGAGCATATCCGTTTTTGGGGAATAGACAGCACAGGGGGGCGTAACAGTAGCTCAGCGCCCTCCTGTCTGCTACCGCCCACGCATAATAGCGTAAAAACAGATTTTACATGGCGATACACAAATCATCAGCTTGAAAGCCTCTCTGTCGCTCTGTTTTAACAGCATACAGCACGGACGGGCACGGTCCCCATGGCACGCTCGATGCCCATGTGATCACCCTGTTGGAGCTGGTAGCAGCTTCGTTCTCGTGTTACTAATTGCGTCCATTTTATGTCAGGACGTAGGGATAGGCTTTTCCGTTCGTGATTTTGGGTAGCTACGATCAACGCAGCGCCCTGGTGCCATCGTGTTGTCTTGTGATTTATTGTAATATCCATCCAACATGGAAAAAGTCTTCAAACAATCATTACATGACGACAATGGCAGTATAACTCAAATCCAGTTCAACACAGCAAAGCAAAAGAATGTCCGGAAATAGAACTTCGAAAGATAGGAAATGTTTGCCTATCTTATGATGGCAAATATGGAAATATCAATTTCTATGAGATAAACACATTACCAGGCATGAGCATCCTGCCATAATGCTCCGGCAACCCTTTCTTGGCTTTGACTTTCGTGGCTGGCAAGGCGGCTTATCTCGCACCAACGTTTAGTGCAGACGGACCCTTCCCCAAAAGCGCTGGACGGGCGCGCCTTCGTTCATATTCTTTCCAAACCATTTACGAGTCACTTAGCGTTCAAAATGTGTGTGCCGTTCGATGGTCGCCCTCTCCAAAAACCATCAGCCTCGCAACGAAAGTATAGACGTCGGGTGTGCGCGCGTCTGTGCCTTCTTTGTTTGGATACAGTATCGGCTCGTTTTGCCGGTGTCTGGGGGTCCATACCATGTCTACGCTAACTTGGATATCACCCAAGATCAGACCGAGACCGAAATCGAGCGAAGAGTCGCGGTTCGTGAGCATGGAACATTCCAGCCACGATGATGGCTGTTACCTCCGGCATCGCGCTGCGTAATGCATCAATGTGATGGATGGTGTCGACGGGCGTGGGAAGGAACTTCGGTCAAACGTTTTATCTACGAAAAATGGGCCGATAACACGGCATGCCTAAGGGCCCAAGTTTGTATGTTATGGTTTTTCGGTTGTATTTTTGTTTTTATTGCTTGGCCAATCAGCTGCAGGACCGGAACGTTTGACCATATCTTTTTGTTCTTGGTAATGAAAGAAAATGCCGAAACATTTTTCCATCGGCCTTTGATACAGACATATTTTGATCTTCTCATTTGTCTAGCAAGGCGAAAACAATATTAGAACCGTTATTGGAGATGCAAGAAAGATTGTTGCGTTTTTAAACCAAAATAAACCCCCAAAGGTAATCGGCGGCACATACAACACTGTTCATTGCTTCCGATGTAAGCGATCCAAGTCTGATCCAGATAAATTTCATTGCACTCGAGGCAACAGCATCTGTTGCCACACGCGCACGCACCGCGTTATGATTCTAAAATATCTTCTCGCCCCACTGTGCACCAAAGTGCTGTGGCCGATATGAACCACGAAACAACGAAAGCACTTCTCAAGTGGTGTTTATCCGTTCTCTTGGGCAACAAAACTCCCTACTAGACACTGTAGTGCCTGCCGGCACAGTGCACAACACACAGTCGCTGGAGAAGCCTGTCCCACGACGGGAATGCTATAATTAGTTTCGATCTCCATCCAAAGGCCTGCTATGTTACGTTAGGCCATCTCCTCGACGATGATCGATCAGAGGGAGGGAAAAGCCGGTCGTCGCCTATTGCTCTATCTCTAGCAGGTTTTGCTTCGTGTGAGGCGGTTTGCAGCGCCTCCTCATCGGTTCAGAGATTGAGCAACAAACATCCGGTCGCAAGGTGGGGGGGCGCGAGAGGCGAAAATCAAATATTGATCGTCCTTCCCACCTCTCCGCGATATGTCTCCAACACCCGGCCAAGTGATCGCCCACAACCAGCATTCGAAGCGCAGCGATAGCGCACCCAACGGTGAGGTCGATATGGCCGTGAGGTACAGTAGAACGACGGACGTCGATCAAATTCTGGGATGGTTGATGTTTACACTCGATAGCTACATCATCGCTCGAGACGCTGCACCCCGTGGTGATGCCGTCTAGCGTGGTGTGGCTGGATCTGTTTGAAGTGTTTTTGTCCAACTGAATGGCCCTGGTGTATCCATATCCAATCAAATATTAAACATCAAGTTTTGTCTACCAGAATGTAACGCGAGAAGCACCACTGGAGTCCGGTTTCGCAAATGGACACATTTAGCATCCAAGCCGATGGTGGGAATTTCTGGTGGGGATACTGTTCCGATATATTTATGGCTGGTTGTTCAGCAATTCCTTGCCGCGCCTACTAGAGCTGACGTTTGCTATCGCGTTCGTCTTAATTGAATCATGGACGGACGCCAACTACGATCCGCTCTCTAATTGAATGACACCGGAGAGGTACTAGCGGCAGGACGTGCCAGTTGTATATGCGGTTATGATGAAGACACTTTGCCCAAATTGAATCTAAACTCCATCAACTCCGTCTAATGGCACTGCTAGGACGGTTGCTCGTGGGAGTAGGGAAAAACTGAAACGAAACCGCCCGGACTTCAACATACATAAGACACCGACCACCTTCACTTCCCGTTGCCGTGTATTTGCAGCTACATCCCCTACTACTGGAAGGTATCGCGGGAAGGACGCCAGGTGCTGATGGACTACCTGTACACGGAAAACGCGAAGCAGATCTATGGTGCACCGCTCGGTGGCATCGGGGCCGGTACGATTGGACGCGGGTTCGCGGGTGAGTTCTGCCGCTATCAGCTCCGACCCGGTGTGTACGAGTACAACACCGTACACGCGAATCAGTTCATCGTGACCATTAAGGATGAGACTGGCGCCACTATATTCCAGAGCCTGCTGTCGACCTACAGGTGAGTGTCTGCCGTAGTTTGGATACCGAGTTTACTCACACATTACCATCATCACCATCATGATGTCCTGCACGATCCTGTCCTGTCCACTCCACATCACGCTTTCTCCATCCAGTTTGCTAACTCACATGGCTTCCGTGGGAGCTTCGTTTTATGATGTAGTTCAAGGTGGTTTTATTTTCGTTAGTAAACTAATACAAAAATCCTTTATGTAGCTTTATGTAGAAACAATTAATGTAGCTTAGATTCACGTTTAATATGTCCACGTGTTTGGCAAATTTTAATTTTGTGTTCAAAGTGTTTTCAAAATGTATTTTTATTCAAGGATGTTTTGGTCAAAAGCTATTTTTATTTATCTCCACCAAGTGTGACTGTGCGACTACGAGGACGCGCGTGGTAGTACGTTCAGAAAGTACAGCAGGGCTTTTCACGTTGTTAATTAAGTCTAATTGAATCAACAACACATTCAACAACTTACCAGGCTCCTTCACTAACTTCATTTGCAACAAACTCCGCAACTTGTTCATGCGCGTAACTTGTGTTTGGTCGCAGGAGCCGTCTGTTTCGCATTTCACCACCAGCGCATACTACGCTGCCAAACCAAAACCCAAACACATTCGCGTTGACCCGCCCTTTGAGGAGGTGGATGAAGGTGGTGAGGGAGGGTGAAGCAAATTTTACGGCATTTTGAATGTTGAACGTAATTTCGTTTTCGTGGTGGCCACTCTTCGCCTCCGTTAATGCCAGTGACCGTTCGTACTGACTCCTTCAATCTCTGGCTCCAACCTGCTGCTGCCATTGCGTGTGGTGGAGGCCGGCCGTCTGGTCTGGAAGTTGTTATGCTAGCGTACCGGTGCCAACTTCCACCCTTCACCACAAATTCAGCAGACGCCGGAAAACTGGACCGCAGCAAACATCGAACGTGTTTTTCCACGTAGTCGCTAGTAGCTGCCAGCACCACTACGAGCCCCGGGAAAGCCAGGACAGGCTAATTGAATGCCAGTCGCCACACGACCATTCGGGCGGAGTGTCACGGTCACACACACGTACATGGTTGGTAGAGAAGAAAGGGAACGAGGAGGACGAGGAGGAGGGAAAATATTTGTCCTTTCGCGTTTGTTGGTGACCAGAGCTTGGCTTCGCAGGAAAGGAATCTGTTTACGACTCTGGCACTAACGCTTTGACCGGTGCGAGGACGGATGCCAAACATTATGCCTTTGCTGAGTGAGTTATAAAAAAAAATAGAAAAAACTGTTTAGTATGTTTGCACTCCAGCACTCCAGAACTCCGATGACTACATGCTGATTGAAGTAATTGGCCGAATATTGGCCACCGGAAAGCCAGATGTGTTCCTTGCTATGTTGTAATGATTCGAGATTGTGCTTTGCATTCGAAATATGTTTGTTCTCCGGGGCTAACATCGAAGGGAGCCTTTTACGAATGAGCCTTCCCAAACCACCAGAAACGCTCCAAAGGGTTGAACCCACTTCACTTAATGCCGCATTAAGAGTACCACGCTGTTAATAGAAAGCTGAAAGATCTCTGCCCACGTGCGCATTCGAATTTCAATTTCTATAGACGACGACGACGACCATTCTATTTAGCGCGGAAAGCGTAGCCCTAAGTGCTAGCCACCGTTGAAGGATTCCTTTTTAATGCATTTTGCGCCCTATTACCTGCGCAAGTACACTCGCTGGTTGGTGACGTAAAATGCAATGAAAACGGAAGTAACCGAAAGAGGGCGAGAGAGAGAGAGAGAAGAGCGCAATGCAATGCATTCATTTAATCCCGCCACATCCCTCCGGCATTAATGGGGTGTTTCGAGGGGGGAAATTATGGTTCCGGCCAGGTCCTCGTCGGCGTCGCCAGCCTACCAACCAGCGTACTCACTCGATTGTATTGCTGTGAGACCGAGCGCCCGCGCTATACCACGCCACGCGGTTCCAGTTCACATCCTGTGTGCTGCCAGCCAGTCTACGATTCCTCAGCCTCGCCTTCCTTCCTTCCGGAACTCGCACCTCCGGATCACCGCTTTTGTTGCAGCCGCTCTGCATCACCTTCCACACCACCATTCACATGGCTGGTTGGCTGGCTGCAGTTGGGATTGCGTGTAAGAATGGTTTTGCCGACGAGCACGGCAGGTCCTTGCTATCGGGGCTTTCTCGACCCGCCAATGCACGGGTCCATGACCATCGTTGCCGCTCAAGATATTTTAAGGGAAAACTAAACCAGGTCCCTCCCCCCCTCTTTGGTGACATGTCGGGGACGTTTAGGCCTCTGTCGAATCCATCAAAGTTTGTTCAAGAAGAAAATCGATCGATTACAGTACTTAGAAAGGGCCTGTGATGTGTGAGGGCTATCCAGAGACCATAGATACCGTTTGCTGTTTGCTCTTGTCTACATATCTCTCCGGTGACAAATATCGTGAACCGATTGCCAAAGCCTGTCCGGTCTATGGACACATGATGGCTTTCGGTTTTAAATTTAGCTACAGCTCTTAACACACCGTACCAGTTCGAAGCTCCACATCATTATGAAACTAAGCCCATCGTTAGGCTATGCTTTGGCTGCGGTCGGTGCTATATCATGACGCAAGAGAAGGTAAACTTATCTGATCATAACATTACAGTTCAGTTGATATACTCTCGTTTTCATGTAAACGATTTTTTATTAGACGGCTCTCTACCACCACTACAATTTCTCGACCCAACAGAATGTGTTGAATAACGGTCTTTTGATGAGCTTACCCACTTTACAGATAAATTGAGCAACAGTTGAACGTTGCAGACACGCAGCCACAGACCAGTCGGTCCTCCGAGGCGACATGCCAGACAATGAGATGTGTCATGGTCATTGATAGCGAAACGATCCACGCCTTTGCTTCCACATCTTTGCATTATTGGGCATCTTCTTTGCATGAACCGTGGGTCGATTCGAGATTATTAGGGCCCTTTTTGAAGGATGATGTCCATCGCAAACATGTTTAGCTCTCGAGGAAGTGTATTTGCTTTTACTTTCCCAATAGGCTCCCAAATGCTGTGTAATGCCCTTCAATGTATGCTTCGAAATAGGGTCTGCAAGAAAGGAGTTTTGTGTTTTAGTCCAGACGTTTAGATTTGTTGTAGTAATTTAATGTCTAACGAACAGTGGCTTTATGCAAAACAATCTTGAGAGAGTTCGAGGGCACAAAGCACAAATGTAGGTGACACACTTTTAAAACTGTGTAATTATGCCACAGCTATGTCGGTGACACATTTGTTGGTTTCCAGATTGATAAGAGATGATCGACGGCTCGATGTTCGCGTTGCTATCAATTACTTGATTTCCCTATGATTATTTGATTTCATTTGATAAACATTTTACAGTGCAGCTTCTCAGTGTAAGTGTTTTGTGTTCAGCTATTTGTGTGTTTTTCATTAAATGATAATTCTACTGGTCAATCGTTTGTTTTCAACCAATAAATTGGTATTTTTTCGGTTTCGGTTAGCGTGTGCAGATAATTCTGTAGTAGCAACCCCTCTCATCATGCATGATCGTAAATTGTAGCTTTGCTTACGGCACCGTTCGGCAAAATTCAATGGCATTAATTTTGTTTTCATTTTTCTTTCATTTGTTTCGTTACTCATTTACTGATTTCTTCACTATTGCGATGGTACATCCATACGGCAACAATTATGTTTGATATTAGCGGAATGGAATGAGTGTATGATAGTAAATGATCGGGATTAATTTTTTATATCAAAAGCATACCATTACTCAAGGCACGTAGAATGCTTCCATTGCGATCGCTTATACTAACAACATGCTTTCGCGGTCCATTACTCGCTTTGCTTTGACCCGCGCCTTCATGCGCCTCACGCACTCCGCTCACCTGCAAACGATCGCGCCTCCTGACGTCATCGCACCAATTAACGCACCTTCATCACACAACAACAACAACACCTTCATACGCATCATCGGCATGACCATGGCCACTGCAACGGCCATCCCCAGCCACCGGACTAACGATCATGCTTCGAATCGTTCCACAAAATCATCGCGCCGTACTTCCAGCCGCCCGAAGACGCCGCTAGGAAGCTGGGAAAGCGCACTAGATGCATCACGGTGTAGCTACACGGCGCTGTATCCGCGCGCCTGGTCCGAGTACGATCTTAGCGAGTACGGTGTGCGGTTAGTGCAGCGGCAGATCTCGCCGATCATACCGCATGACTACAAGGAGAGCTCGATGCCGTGTGCCGTGTTCGTGTGGACGGTTGAGAATGTGTGCGATCGGGATCGGCAGGTGACGATCACGTTTACGTTCAAGAATGGTACCGGCACCAAAAAGCAGGATGCGGAGGGAGGCAGCGAAACCGGGGCATTCACGCAGGGATCGGCCCGCGGTGTTAGCATCCGGCAGACGATCGCCGACATGGCATGTACGTACTGTCTAAGCTGCCGCAGCTCCTCGGAGATCAACCTGACGCGCTGCGAGAGGTTCGATCCGAGCGGAACCGGTGAGAAGCTGTGGAACGATCTGAAGGAACACGGACACCTAACAGAGCAGTCCGTAGACGAGACGGTGAAAAGTAAGTTCCGCAATCCTACAAGCCACCAGCGAAACATGGCGTCTCACTCTATCCCTGGTATCTTATAGCCAAAGATGTAGCAGTTGCGGTGAGTGGCCAGATACTGGTACAACCGGGCACAACGTCCGAGCTGCAGTTTGCACTCGTATGGGACATGCCAAAGGTACACTTCCAGAAGCGTGGCAAAGAGTATCATCGCTACTACACGAAGTACTTCGGAAAGACGGGCGATGCGGGTCCGACCATGTCGGACTATGCGCTCACCAACTACGGCAAGTGGGAGCGACTGATTGACGAGTGGCAGCGTCCAATTCTGGACGACGCGTAAGTCTTCAAAGTCTAGTCCGTTGAAAAGGGTTTTCTTTTTGCTAAAGCTGGCTTCCCGTCTTCCCCGCAGTGACCTTCCCGATTGGTATAAGAGTGCCATCTTCAACGAGCTGTACTTTATTGCCGA
>NC_064874.1:78563556-78593556 GCF_943734745.1 Anopheles darlingi | reverse complement strand
TTTCTGAAATTTCAAAAACTTCCGCCTTTTTTCCGGCCCTTTTGAGCGCGCGTTTAGCGGCTCGGGTTGGCGACTCGAAACTCACGCGGAATTTCTCCTGCTTCTTCTTCTTCCCCACGACCTGTCTTTCGCGATGGCAGCACTGGCTTTTTCGGCACGCAACACTGCTCGGACTCTGAAAAAAAAAGCTGAAAATTTGCTCCGCGGCTTCGCGTGTTCCCGTGTTTTGCTGGTAAATCGCGCCCTTTTCCGGCAAAAGTTTTTGTAAAAACCCACCGCTTACGGATCATCGAACGGCGCTTCACCTCGTCTATCGGTAGTGAAACAATAGTTAGCGGCATAATTCCAGCACAGCGACCCGGGAAAAAAAGAAGCCCCTCCTTGACTCGAAAGCCCGGCGCGCATCAAAAAGCGCATCATCCTTCTCTACCTCTCCAGCGTGCGTGCGTTCGGCGGTGAAGAATACGAGAAACAACACACCCAGGGTTCTACCAGGACACCGCGCCAAGCGCCAGCAACATGAACGTCGAGGAGGAAGTGTTCCGGATTCAGAAGAAGCTCGGCAAAATGACTTCCTTATCGGATGGCTCGGTAAGCGCGGCGCTTTGTGTACCGTTTTCTCTGTTACCCCGGATCGCGCGGTCGGTCGGACGGGTTCTCTAGCTGAATGAAGCCACATCTTCCCGTAAAAGTGCGTTGTGTATGGGCGTGTTCCTTTCGTTTGGGTGTTTGTTTTGCATTGCCGTGGCCGAGAATTACCATACTTCACGGGCCGAGCTCCGCATTTATTAATTACCAAGCCCCGGCTAACGCTGTGGTAGCTTTTGTTCGTTCCGGACTGCTAGATTGAAAAAGTGTGATACGGTCACTGAAATATTCATAATTCTTGCATCCCAGCTAGCACCCTCCAGCAGCAGTAGCAGCAGCAGCAGCAAGCCATGCGCATAACAGCTACCCAGAAGAGGCCCAGGGCATGTTTTGAGGGAGCTATTTTCCCCCGTCGAAAGGTGGATCCCAGATCCAGCGCCGAGGCGGAGTTGGGTGGCTGGTTTGAGAATAGATTCAGTTTGATCGGTTCTATTTGTTCTTTTTTTGCTGCAAATGTGGTGTTTCCTCCCTCCGACTGCCACAAAAACACATGTTTCTTGGGGTGCAGTTGCAAGAATCCAAGAGGAAAAGAAATCTGCTGGGTGATTCGCAGTTCTGAGTTTTTGTAGGATGTTCTCGTCTTTTTTGCGTAATCTATTGACAGAGCAGGAGAGCGTGAGCATGTGCCTTTCTCACTTGCGCTCTCGCCGTGGTACTCACTCGTGGTGTGTGCGAAGTGTGTTTTCATTTTGCACAAATTTAGTCCGTGCAGCCGGTAAAAGAGAAAACAAGCACCGAATCCAAATAGCAAACACTCTCAGCCACCAACAAAACGGTGTACAGGACCGGTGTGTGGTGCGGTGGAAACTGGTTTCGCGGTTTCAAACTTTTGGCGCGACACTTCTGGCGATGTTCACGATGGGCGGGTCTGTTGCTGGGAGGTGAAGTAGTAGAACCCTTTTCACCGAACTGCCTGCTGCGAGAGATGGCGCACGCGCGTAGAACCGCGAGCCATCAGCACCCGGACCAAGCACAATTCACAGACTCCGCTCTCTTCAACCGGCTCCGGGACTCTCTCGTTTTGTTGGTCGGGCGCGTAAACCATCTCGAGAACCGGTTTGGCATTCAAAACAAAACAACAATAAATGCAACTGCCGCTGCACCCACACACTAGGAGAATACTACTGCACACACATTGGCTTGTGGGTAAACCGAAAAGTGACGAAGGGCTTACCTGTTGCATACTTGCAAGGATAAGGAATGTTGGTGCTAGACGAGGCTCACGATGATGCGATAGTAAGCAAATTTGGAATTTCTCTTATCATTGTTTGAGGGGATCATTCACAAATCAGTATTTGGCCACTTATTCTTCGACATAGCGCTGAGCTGCATCAGGCATCAAGCGAAACTACGGTACCCAGTTTGGCCTGCTCCGATTTGCTTCGCTATATCAAACTCCACAAATGTATACTTTGGATGGTCTTTCGATATTCATTTCTTTACCTTGCTTGTATTTCTAGGGTCAAGAGCAGGCGCTGGATCTTTTGCGGGAGCTCCAGCGACTTAACATCGATCTGGATATACTGACGAAGACGCGTATCGGTATGACGGTGAACGAGCTACGGAAGTGCAGCAAGGATGACGAGGTTATCAGCCTTGCCAAATCGCTCATCAAAAGCTGGAAACGCTTCTTGGCCGGTACCCCTCCGTCGAAGGATGGTGGCGGCGGTGGTAAAGATTCGAAGGGTTCGTCGAAATCGTCGAGCAAATCGAGCAGTAAATCGGGCGACGGTGGTACCAACGGTTCAACGGGTGGTAGTACTGGTGGCGGCACTGGTGGCAGCGGTGCTGGCGGTAACAAAAAGGACAGCGACCGCGGTGAGAAGGAGAGCAAATCGAAACCCTCGTCGACGCCGGTCAGCATTCCGTCCCAGTCAAGCAACACGACCGATGCGGTTCGGCTGAAGTGTCGCGAAATGCTGGCCAATGCACTGCGAGTAGACGGTGAACCACCGGAAGGCTGCCAGACACCCGAAGAGCTCGGCGAGGAGCTGGAGGAGGCGATCTTTGTCGAGTTCAAGAACACGGATATGCGCTACAAAAACCGCATCCGGTCGCGGGTAGCAAACCTGAAGGATCCGAAAAATCCTAGCCTGCGCAGTAACTTCGTGAGTGGTGCGCTGACCGCCCAGCGATTGGCAAAAATGACCTCGGAGGAAATGGCAAGCGATGAGATGAAACTGCTGCGCGATCGCTTCGTGAAGGAGGCGATCAACGATGCCCAGCTGGCGACGGTTCAGGGCACCAAGACGGATCTGCTCAAGTGTGGCAAGTGCAAGAAACGCAACTGCACCTATAACCAGCTGCAGACACGTAGTGCTGATGAACCGATGACTACGTTCGTCATGTGCAATGAGTGCGGTCATCGCTGGAAGTTCTGCTAAACGACTTCGTGCTACCGGGCATCCCGCGTACCCTCCCTCCCTATCCTATAGACTAAAGGCGATAACTCGATGGTTTTACGCACTAGATAGTGTAAGAAAGATGAAGAGTTCACGGGAACGTTCTGCACCGGACACCCTCCTGATAGGTACCTTCGAGTGGTACATATCAGTTGAGCGAAAGGTTGTGCTTGCCGAATGAATGGTGCCTCAGAATTTTTTGACTGGTGGCGCCGGGGCACATTCAAAGAATTGCCCTTAGGTGATCAACGCTTTCCAACGGTCCTGGCGAGGAATGTTTGGTATTTTATTGTTTTATTATTTCATTTTGCTCTGCGCCACCCTTCACAACGTACTACAATAATCCCCAGCCGGCAGATGCAAGGAGTTCGTAGGCTCTTGTAAGTTGATCGTTGGGTTGCCAGCACCATTTCATCCCTTCTTGCAATCGGAAACCATCGATCTCAAGACCGATTGTGTGGAAGTTCATGAGGTGCTAGCGGCCACGTTCGGCAAACTTGCCTGCTCGAGGATTGCGTGTAATTCTGGTTTGGCCTACAGCACACAGCGTCGGCTAGGGAATGCGGTAGAGAATCACATATTAGGTTAGCGTTAAGGGTAAACGGTTTCGATTCACAGAGGAGAGAAGCGAAAACGATAGCCGTGGTAGGGGCACACCGAATGTTGCAAAAACCGTTCGCTAGGCAAGAAAGTGGACGATTAACAAAGCATTATAATTATTGTAATAACTAAACCTAATGTAGAGTGTAAATAACAATAACTAAAGTAAAGATGAGCGTCGCGTTTGTTTGGCTAGATAAAGATAGATTGTAAGTATCTAGGCCATTTGCCGGTTACTAACAGGTTCCGAAACGGCCCGTATGAAGCACTTACCAGCTTAATGTATAAGCGGCCAGATTTCTGAATCCGCACGGTCCTTTTGCGGATCTTGGTGCAGATTTTGACGGTTTGCAAGGCCGGGAGAGTTACTTCAAGAACTACGGCGGGAGTTGCAAACTTTATTTTCAAATACCGCTCGTGCGGTCTCAAGTTTTCGAGCGGTCCGGATGTTTTCGAGCGGTCTCAAATACCGCACGAAGTTTCTGGCTGTTAGGAACCGTTGTAAGGCTTTGTCTACAAGATTGCCTAAAGGTATGCAATGTGGCGCCTGAATGTATAAAATAAACCACATTGCATACCTTTTGTCAATAACGAACTGAACGAAGACAGTGGACACTACCCGGCAGGCGATTCCCATAGAGATGCGAGCATTTTTATATTGGAATTGGTGGGTATTTCCCAGCTTCTGTGAAATTATCTAGATGAAATGAAATTCGTTCTAAATTTGTAGTAACTTAGCCTGAACAATCGAAAAGAATGGCACAAAAGCATTAAGTGTCACTTCTCTGTAAAATGCCCTCTCACAAACGCCGTTCACCCAGCCCCTGCACATAAAAGAATTCGGAAGCCAAGTCCCATGCGGTTTTAATAACGCTCCAATAAGCGCACGCAAGTTGCCTGTCTATCGCCATAGGGTCCAATCTCGTCACTGTTCTACATACGTTTTTAATTTGTATATCAGTCTCATCTCGTGTCGTAAGAGATATCTCATCTGTTTATCACCCGCAATTTGTACATTCGTCTGATAACGACATACGCGATGTCCAACTCCTGCCCCCTATCACCAAGACTGAACCCTCAAAAGCAGATGTTGGTCCACTCAATTGGTTTCCTCGATTTCCTACTGACTCCACCGCAGGAGTTCAGGTGCTTAGAATTCGGATCACCTTCTTACCTCGTCTCTGACCTTGACCATTCCCTTAGCTTCGCAGCACCAGCGATATCTGGCACGTCAATGGGGTGCCAGGCCTTTGGGGGTTGCTACTTAATTAAAATGATAATAGGAAAAATGAATCCAGCTCGTCAACGGTTTGCGCTCACGGACGACACCTCACCGTACCGCACCACGTGCACGGTGGAAGATGGTGTGTTTGATTAGGCTTTTGAGCTCTTGGTCACCCGAAAGGTAATGAGCTGTTGGCGGTGGTGATCACCTCGTTCAGTCGCGCACTTATCGTACTGGAGGACGGTTCACCATCCTCTGGTGTGTCCGTGCTCAGAGGATCGGTCGGTGTGATCTAGGATAGTGAAGCTTCCGCTGCTCGTCTTTCTTTAGGTGCAGCAGGGAACGGAAAGAGTAACAAACTGTGAAGCTACACAGGTCGTGTATGGTAAGTTTGAATTCTTTTAGCTTCAATTGGTTAAGAAGTGATAGCAAATTTAAAAAGTGTGTCAAACGTATCCTCTTGCAAGCGCGTGTTAGACCGCTAATCTCCATTTCTGGGTTGTTATTGTTTAAAAGCTCGGAATCGATTGCATCAACGGCCAGTTTAAGAGGCACTTTAACAGCTTATCATAAACCGTGTCCACTCACTCTGACAAGAGTAAACGGTGTGCTGTACCATAGCCGGCAAGATCAGCCTTCCGTTGGACGTCATCGCAGCATGATTGTTGAAATGAGTGTCATCCGTGGATCAGTTCCATCCAGCCGGTCTCCCTTCCGGTTTCCTCTTATTTTACTGTCCCCCTCTCGTCCCGGGCGACGTATAAAGCCATTACAAAGCGGAGCACGGTATGGCCGCTCCGTGTGACGTGCTCCAGGTGAGCTAGATAAATGCGCTGCGCCCGCGGTTCACCGGTTTGTTCGGAAACACACGGACGACGACTCGACTTTTACGATATGAGGACGGGTACACTGATAAGAGTGTAAAAACTAATTTGCCAAGCCCCACTCACCCTCCGTCGGCGGAGGCCTACTTAGGTCCCCGGTCTAGGTCTTAGACTAAGTGTGCACCCCCCCTTTCCTTACGATGGTCATCGTGTACAAGCTTTATAGTACATGACACGTGATAAGCCAATGGCCAAGCCTGCTGTAGCCACTTCAGCTACCAACCCGCACGCTATCCGCAGCTGCAGCGAGAGATGCACAAGGTGGCAAGGTACGAGGTAGCATAGTAGGTCACACCGGTGCAAGCTGCAGCGTGGAACCCGCGTGCTGCTACTTCCTTCGCCGGTGATTTGGTGCCGTAAATCAGAAAGTGTCATCCAAACGAAAGCCCTACTCATCTCTCGGTTTGCTACCGATTGTACGGAAGAGTCACAGGTTGCTCAACGCGAAGGGGCACGCCATTAGAGGCTCCGCTCCGTCAGGTAGTAGAAACGCATCAATCACCATTGGGGACACTTCGTTTGCAAACCACAACATTCGACAAGCTGCTGCTGGAGGTGGACAGCAATTGGCACACCCATCCATCTAATGGATGGGATGGACCGTTGCTCTAGAGGACTTCGCATCACTGATCTAGTGTCTTTTCATTCTGCTGCAGCCGACTAGCCAATACCCGAGTGCAGGCATGCCATTCCCATCGTCTTATCGGACGTGTTGCTCCGAACGACAACCCTCCAATCGCTTATCAATCGCCGACCTGAGGCCGCCTTAATTGAGCAAAGCAACCAAAAAGGTATGAACCGGTTTGATTGATGCGTGTTGTCCGCGAGTGACGTACCAAGTACGAGCGATGAGTCCAATTTATCTTCCCCACCTCCGGCCAGCTGACCTGTCCTGATGGAAACATTCGGTAACTACGAGCTTCTGTTCCCTGCAAACGATGCAACCAATGCTTTGCGTGTTTCAAATCGAAAAACCAAACTTTTGCGGCCAAAATGTCGGTCTTCGATCCACAACTAATCCACAGCCACGTGCACCACACCAGCAGGGACCATGTGACTACATGTTGGAGCGCAAGAGGACGCAAGCATCACGTCGGTACTGTAACTGAGGTGTAACAACCACATCATCAGCTGGTCACAAGGTATCTCATTTTCTTGAACGTTTTTTTATTCCTTGAAAATGTTATTCCAACAAGGTGAAGTGGTTTAAGATGACAGCAATAAGGACTCAAACGCTGCTTGCTGCAGGATAACAAACAATAACAATTGTTCGAAATCTCCTTCTTTGAAGGAGTCTCCCGCGTGCGCTCTCCCTCTCTCTGTGGTCGAAAGATTCTGCGCGTTCGAACCAAACAGCAGAACGCGCGATCAGCTGTTTCATTTCTGTTCGTTTCTCAGGAAAACCCCTTTTTCCGTTTAATGGTGGTGGTACTACTGAATGCTGTATGTGTTCGTGTAAGCACAGGATTGTTTGTTTATTTAGTTTTTCCTTCTCCTCCTCGACTTGCTATCTTCCACGAAGAGAGGAGTCCAGAGTCGTGAGGTGGAACATGTGATTCCCCCCTAATATGTTCTGGATTGATTACGTATGACAATCGAACCATTTTCCTCCGAAGAAGGTTTATTAAATTTTCATTCCTTCGTTGCATTTGAGTTATGCAAACGGTATGGCATCTTCAAATGGTTATCTTAAACCTTCGTTGCCCACTTGTCGTCGTATAAACAAGTCCGATAACAACACGTAATGATGCTCGTGGCCAAAAGATGGCCCAGAGCACCCGAAACACCACCAACCTAAGTGTGCACGTGGTACACTCTGTGTGCGTGTGCACTTCCCAAACCAGATAGGGGTGGAAATGGAAAACTCTGGCGCAAGAGAGTGAGAGCAAGGATATGGCGCGTATGCGTACGAAAGAGCCGCCGGTTGGTGCTGGATTTGGTGCGAGAAAATGGAAATGACTGGCCATGGCCGCCTAGGAAAATCTTGCACGAGAGAGCACGCTCTCATTTCCACCATCGCTCTCTTTCTCTCTCTCGCTCACTCTCTCTGACACACACACACTTGTGCCAACGGAAACAGCAGCAGGAAAATGCAGCAGGAACGCGCACATCGCGTAGTCGGATCGACCGCCGTCCATTCCAGTTGGTGAGCTAAGCAATGGCGGCCACGTCAACCGCGGTGCTCCGGTTCTTTTGCTCCAACAACAACAACAACGGTGACAGTAGCAAGAACGGTACGGTAGAGGACATTCCGAGGAGTCCGGTGGTGGTGCGTGCGACAGTACCGTTTGTCCGGGTTTCTCCACATCGCCCGGCCAGGTTCCGGGGAGAGCGTACTCCGGTGTACCAGCAACCAGCACGGGACGGCACAGTGAAAAGTCAATGTCAGTGGTTCCGACCGACGACACCACCGACGGTTGTTCGTGGTCGTTCCGGTTGCTGCCATTCACAGGCAAGTGCGGTGCTAGCGACCACAGCCACCGTCACCGCTTGCTGGTAGAGCGGGTTTCGCATCCGGCGGTATCCTGTCCGGAACACGCCAAGTGAAATGGCGTGATGGGTGCCGTGCACAGAGCCTTCCTGATTTGCTGATTATCCTGCATCCTCTGTGCGGTACAGTAGTAGTAGCAGCAGAAGGCACAGGCTTTGTGCTGGAAGTGAGATTGTGTGATTACTTCGGGAGTGGAGCTTTACCGTGATTCCTGCGCTTCGCCCGCTAGCAGCACAGCAAACACAAGTGGATTGTGGATGTGGTGGGAGGTGTGGCGAATGAAAATTCTCGTTACATAAGTGTGTGCAACAGCCAGCCAGTAGGTGTCCGGTGTAGTAGTAATGGAGTGGAGCAGAACGGGAAAGGGATTGTTACGATTGCAGAAGCGGGAGGGCCAACGATGAGCACACCAACGGACGGTGGTTGGGAGGTGGGTATGCAAGGGGGAAAACATTGAACTGCCAGGCAGCATAACACCACCTACGCTTCGCACGTGGGCCAGACGCAGATGAGCAGCGATTGTTGAAGAAATAGTTTCCTTCGATTCCTTCGATATTACATAGAATGAGATTATGAGCGCGCATAAAAGTGTACTTGGTTATGGAGATTGAGTTTTATGTTGACTAGCCTCACAATTCAGACTGTTGCTGATTTTGTATCTACTGCGTATTCATCTCAGTAAACCTGGAGCAAGCGGCAACATCGGCGACGTAACCATCCGTAGGGTACTAAACAGGACCTTACACAATTTCACAGCCGCATCATAACGGCACAAACACACACGGTAAACGGGTGGGTGTGTGATGGTGCGTCCGGTGCGCGGTGTATGAGTGTGATTGTTTTGATTGTTAAAGGAAGAAGGCATTTTCCGCTACAGGCACCGTCCACAAGGATCGAAGTTATCTAACTGGCAACTGAAGAAGGAGGAAACGATTCTGAATTGTGTTTGTGTGCGTGTCCGGTCAAATCGCGAATCATAGGAGCATCGCTTTTTGAGCAGGTAAACCATAAAATTGACACATCCACACAAACAATGATTTATTGTGATGCGTATAATTCATGTTTGCTAAACATGTTTTCACGAGCGTCCGCTGCCGCTGCCAAGGTTCTGGTGCCTCGCGTGAAACACCAAGCGGCTCCTTCGAGTGTGCTGGTCGTGCGTCGTCGTCGTCGTCGTTGTGGTTGAATCTGCTCCACTGATGCTATTTGAAGGTTATGTAATTTTTAACCTTCAAATTTCATACCGCCACCACCGCCACCTCACTCCTTTGTTTGCTCTCACGTGGTGCACATGGTGGTTGACCGTTTGCCAAGGGTCCTGGCATCAGCATTTTTTTTGGTGATGATATTACGAGGGCTGGCTAGGTAGCGATAGCCGAGATATGGTGTGCCGGCCACTGGTGTACTTCAAAGAAGGTGGTTTTTTTCCATTTTCCCATCCCTTATTTTAGCTGGAACAAGCTGTTAGGCGAATATTTCAAATTTGTTAATGAACCCCCGCATCTGGGAAGGTCGCTCGTGATTTTTGAGAAGGGGTTCATAATGGAAAATATAAAATATATGTATCCCCATCGCATAAGCACGCACAGGCTTGCGGTCATTTATCGCCTGGCGTATCTTGCGATGGTGTAATGCCACATTTCATTTGAAAGGGATCCAAGTAAACAGCCCATTTCTATGCATATAACTACGCCTAGCATCGCCTCTAGTGCTCCATTCGCCTCACTTTTGAATCTCTCTCTCTCTTTTTCTCTAGCTCTCGCTTTCGACCTTTTCTCTCTTTGCGTATCTATCACTTTATCATCATCTGGATCGCTTTTTCGAACCGACGTTATGCCAGCACATGAACGGCTGGCTGATTTTGATTCCAATCGAAACTTCGATGGAGAATGGCAATGGCGTGCACGGGACTGGCTGGCTGGCTGTCGGTATATCGATTTTCTTTGACCTACAGCAGCTCCCATGGGCATGTAGAACCCCATGGGCATGTGTGTGTGTGTTTGTGTGCTGCATGTATGTTGCACAACACAAGTGCTATCAGAGGGCGACTATCGCGACTTGTACTTCATACCGACGAGCTGGTATCGGAACAAGCCGCATCAAAGGAACCATTCCGTTCGTCCTACGCCATCTCTCTGTCTCGTGTTCTCTCGCTCTCTTTCTCTCTCTCACACCCGCCAATAGATGTCTGCTTGCCGAACATATTCCGCGGCGATTCCAATCGACAAGATTGCGTCCATTTCGATTCCACTGGAAGCGATTTGTGAGGCGCCAAAAGGCACTTTCGGTCATTCTGAAACGATTCTTATGTCTGGCAGTGGTGGCGATGGCGGTCTGTCCCATCGTGCAGAAGGTTAGGCGAGCATGCGAGGTGATTGGACCGGTTATGGTTATGTTTATCCTTGTAGCTTCTAGTTTACGAGCTTCCTGCGAAGGACAAACCAGTGAGTTTGCCTTTCGTTCGAACGATAAACACTTTTCATTACTTAACTCTAGGGTGCGTTATCTTGTGCGTTTGCGAGCGATCATTCAGATAGCTGACCATGAACCGATGGAAACAGAAAGGTCAGCCAGCGCATTGCAAGGATCCTATGAAGAACCTTCTAATGCTCAGAATTTAGTGAGTACAAAGGTGTTTGTGTCAACATTCGCGTTAACGCATGCCACAGCATCGGCGACCCCTATGTCGTACCCAGCGATCAATGAACCCTCTTGGATGCTCTTTTAGGGACTCCTCGTCGTTGTCCTTGTCCACACATACACACATACATGCACACCAATTCAGCAAACAGGATGAATGCATGTGTGGTGGTAATAGCAGCTTTATGCAGCTTTAGCTGCACTGCACTGCCGTTGCACTGTGGTACCCTAGATCAGCATCGTCATCATTAATCATCTAGTGAAGCGATGCTGGCAGACCAGCAGACTCCCGAGATGACGATGATCGAAGAAGGCAGGAGCAGCAGCAGCAGCAGCTGGCTATAATTAGCGTTTGTTTATACAATTGCTCGGTTCGCCTATTCGATCTGGAGCGTCGCTCAACTGGCGCTCGGTTGGACGCTTATCGAACGCAAAGTAACGCATTTTCTTCAATCGCACTACCGGCCACGCCGTTAGAAACCTTCTTTCCATCAGCATACCCCCTTATTTGAGGCTTTTTTTGCGACTTTCCGCATCACGATGATCATGAACTTGGCCTGCGCAGAGAGAGAGAGAGAGAGAGAAGGAGAGAAAGAGAGAGGCACGGAGATAGCACGAAAGAGCGAGAGAGGGAGAGAGCGATTTCCGAGAATGTGAAACCAACACAAGCGCGCGCTACGCACGAAGAATCACGACGACGACAAGCGAAGCGAGCGAACGCGCACGTGTTGTTGGCGTTCGCAGCATGATCGCCACCCTTGGCACCACCACCAGCAGCCGCCGCCATGAACACGACATCAGCAGCAGCAGCAGCAGCAGCATCATGTCGGACTACAGGGGTTGAATGAAATGAAGCCGCTGCCGCCGTTGTCGAGCGGCGCCAGTTTCCGTTCGGTTTTGGTCGCGAGTTGATGGTGGCGGCGTTTACTGCTCGCAGGAGGCTCTCGCGCGCGCCAAATCATCATAAGCCTCTGCCGCCAGCAGCAGCAGCAGAGACTTGGGCTGGCTCTCATCGTCAGGTGCAAACCGTGTTCGCAGTGCGAATAGTGCCCCCCCCCCCCCCCGTGGTGTGTGCTTTCAGGCAGTCGTTTTCGGAGGATTTTACTGTCTGGAAATTCCTCCGGGGTGTAGAAGGCACGCGATGGCTTCTCTGGCGTTACCTGCCCGGCCAAGTGAGTTTGTGTGTGACGCCACCGTGTGACCATGAGTCAGACCGTCCGATCAGATGCATAACCGCTGCCCCGTGTTAGAAGTAACCATCACCACCTCGTGAACGGTACGTTCGTTGGTCCTTTGAAGTGCTTTTTGTCAAAAGAAAACGAAGATAGTACGAACCGCGTTATGACAACCACGGCGACGACGACGACGACACGCTATTCTGGCATTCAATCTGCGTCGCATCGCGCACCAATGGTGGCGAGTGTCCTTGCGCCTTGTGTTGTGGCCACGGCTGGCCGGAAATAGAGTGAATTCCGCTGGCGAGTGAAGCAGAACGAATGACAACGCCAAACGGCAACGGCGGGAATCGCAACCCCTGATGCCTGACGACGACGACGATCACTGGTAAGAAGATGTGTGCGATCGATCGATCCACGCTACGTGATCGCCAAAATAAGATATCCCGGTACCGGATGCCCGCGAGGCCCGGCGCAGAACGGGCTCTTCCTTCGCATACATACACATACGCGCATCGCTGATCCATGTTCATTTTGGGATAAACCGGGCCCGTCTGAATCATTGCGCGAGCCCAAATTCGATCTTTCCAACGGGCGATCGCGTACGATAGTGATCGCGGGGAGAAGGGGTTTATGACCGCGCAGGTGCGTGTGTGGGTAGCAGACACACACCGGATGAATAATAATAAACCCGCACCCCCCCCATACACGCGGTGCCGGTTAGCCCAAATCGCTCGTTGCAACCGTTTCGCTGGTTCGCTGGTGGTTCCGCTGGAGCGAACACTAGGCCTTAGATCCGGTGCCACGCATTCGCCACCGTTTATGGCCTGGTCGGCCGGCCGGCCGGCCGGCTCTCGCACGATGAATGCGCGTCATTGATGGAGGTGGATGGTTTACCGGCGCCGCATTGTGGCTTTTGAGGTGACCGAGCAAAAGCTGGAGAGAGAAAAAAAAAATATAACAATAATAATGTACCGGTGTAATGAGCTATCAAGCACATCTAGTATGCTCTAGCAAGGGCTTGGGTGGTGGTGTCGCTCAACTACTGCTGTCAAACGGTATGTTTGTGTATGCCGGTAGTGCAAGGTTTGCGGTTTGTGCCGAAGAACGGATTGAAGAACTCGGTTGAGCGAACATCAACCGGCGGCGACAGAGTTCCTACTGGATGAGTACTCGAGAACCATGCTGGAACTGCTCTTCAAGGGGGATGCAGTGGGGGTATCGACATTGATGTTTGAAAATGATTGTCTCTCGTTGTTGGAACAGTAACTGGCATCTCTGGGAGTCGTATTTGAGGAACCGACTTGGGAAACGTTCCACAAACTGTTGTTTGCAAACCGTTTTGCAATGTTTTGTGTTATTGTTTGCTTTCCATGTGTGCTAGTGGTGGTGATAACTGAGGAATCAGCTGTAAGCGGTTCATGCTACACAGTAGCACATCGCAGCAAGCAGATGGGTTGCTTAAATCAAACAAATCGAACGTTTGTTCACCACGCCATTCCTCTAATGAGGTCACGAATCCGGTCGACAGGTGACCATAATACATGGACCGACTGCGGTGTGTCCAATTTTGACCCACTTACCGCTCTTCTGTGCCCCTTTCGGCCATTGTGGATCGATCAAGGTGCCCTTTTGGGGTGCGCTCGTGTGATCCCCAAAACATTCCTTTTGGCGTTGGTCATGGTTCTAAATACTTTCACGCTCGTTCAATTTAACGTGCTACGTGCTCACTGTTTTGGCGATTAGTACACTTTCGGCCGTTGGCTCTCGATCTCCGAAAGAGCACGTTTCCATCACTAACCTCAAATACTTTGTGCACAACCACGCACGCGGATCATTCCCAAAGCAAAGTCCAGCCAGAGAAAGCGGATGAAGCACACGATGACGATGCCGCCGCCGCGTAAGCCGTTCCCGACGTTTGTTTAAGAAATTTCCAAAAAAGTTGACACACAAACGCAGCATAACCGGTAGTAGGCTTGGGTGGCCTTTTGTGTGATGATGATGCCTTGCAAAATCTACCCTCGTTTATGTCTCATCTTCGTGGCATTTTTACTTCTTTTCGCTCTTATTTTTTTCGTACATGCCACTAATCAGCTGCGAATGCGCAACACATATTTGCATATGGGTTGGCTGGGAGGGAAGCAGAACAAAAAAAAAACACAGAAATACCAATACAAAGCCGCCGTTCGTTTGCGATTGGGTGTGTGTATGTGCTGATTTTTTTTTAATGTCGCCTTTCTATTGAGGCTGAGTAATTTGTTATCAAAAAAACGCCAACCGAGGGTGGCAGCTAGTCAGTTCAAGATTCGTTGAAAGTCACACCAACCAACCACAGCAGCCTATGGGAATCGCAATCATCGAGTGTTCCCGGAGTCCGGGAGGCATGCTTTGAACTTGGCTACCATTACGCCACCAGTGGATAACCCGAAGGATCCCCCATTCGAGCTAAAAGTCTCACGGGAAGTAAACGCTCGTTCGCACTGCGGGGTTGGTTACTCATTAGCAATGCACCGGTCCCCACCGGTGGCAGCACCTTTCGCGTTGCTAAATGCACCTCGACGATGTTGACAGGTTTAGCAGAAAGATCGAGGAGGAGGAGGAGGAGGAGGAGGAGAGGGGCGGGGAGGTGTGTGTTAAATAATTAATGAGCCAGCGTGAGCACCATTGGGGGTTGTTAGATCGTGGTGCTGTGCCGACCGAATACAGGCACGAGATTTCGTGACACCGGACGAGAGCGCGAAGGTCCGGCACGGGTCATACGACGGCATGCTGATTGTGGATTGTCTCGTCGGCATCATTTGCCTAAGCGTTTTGACGGATTCGAGCAGCATTGAACATAAAAAAGCCGCACAACTCCAAAAGTAGCTTGATTAACACTTGATCGCCTTATGTCTGGTTAGGCTTATCGCTTCTTCACATCTCGTTCCTAACTAACGCCGTCTGTTAGCTTCCCTCCATGACTCATGGTTGGCTAAAGCACTCTCGCAGTTCCGTAGTTGAGTACGGTCCGTTGGTTTTCGGTACATGGGATGACACTGTTCAACAACAGACCACCGGGTGGCGGCAACTTCTTCTGTGAAGTTGTTCCGCCTACGTCCCGTTTGATGTTTACCATCCCCATACCGCTCGTTAGGTGATCGTCTAGTCGGTACCATCTTAGGACGCCATGTGTAACCATCACAACAACAGTATGGCAGCGGCCTGCTGCCATCGCTCAAACATCTGCATCGGGTTGTCGCTTCCAATGGTTCGGTCTGCCTGCGAGATGCCAAATAAATAAGATCGCGACCAACAACTGATGTCCCATGTTCTGATCAGCGTTGTTGGTGGCAAGCCAATAATACCGTGTGGTCTACTCGTAGCGCGGCTCAGACTCACAGCAATATTCATTCGCCGCTGTACTGCCTGTACGCCGTTTCTGAGGAGCGCACGATGCCTATTTTAGGACTCCATAGAGCAGTATTTCGCGTTCGTCGATGTATACAGGAGATAGATATTCTTGGCCACTCCCTGGAGCGTACAACCGGTATCCTTTATGGCGGTATCTTGCGCAGCACGTACTCCACTGTTGGTTGGCGTTGGTTTGCATTTTCCTAAAAATAATCCACCAATGCCATTCCTGGTGCTGCTGGGATCTGTAGCGCCTTGCAATGTTTTAAGTTGTTTCGCCTTGGCGCGCAAATTTATTGCTCCAGAAAGTACGCTTCAAGTCAAGTGAGAGACGGAGAGCGCTTAACGCACGTTGGCATTGAACTCCTGCTAGGGGCGAGACCCTTGGGTCATGGATGGGATGTTCCATCGTTGATCGTGCACTTCGTTGTTCAATATGATCACCGGTGGCTGTGTGTGGGTGCGTGTAGCGCACACCAAACTAAAAACCGTTATCACGGTTCTTCACGTGAGCGATGCCGGGGCCAAAGCAGCAATGTGGTGATTGAGTCAATTAACGGATTTGTTTATTTATTTCCCCGCTGGCATTTGTCTTCCAAAAATTGCGAGGCCATTGGATGTAGAGAGTGTTTATCTTGCTGCTTAACCCGAAAGATGTTGTTTTTTTTACGTTTACTTTTCCGCTGCCAATACACCATTTTAGTGAAAGGAAAAGAGGTGCATCAAGTGCTTCTCGTGAACTAGTTAGGGCGAAATCCAAATGGTTTCGATCTGTTGACAAACAAACGCACAACCATGCGGCTAACGACTGAATGAACTGAAGCACAACAATCTGCAACATGAGCATCATCATGTACCGGCTCCGTCGTGGTAACATCATCCAAATTTGCCGAACAAACGGTGTACCGCCGGACGGTTGGACTGTTGGTTGGCCTGTTTTGGTGCACGTAAACCGATTCCAGCACTCGAAGAATCCGCCGGTCGCTCGTCGCCCGTTAGCGCATTTATGGTGCACAACAGGCGAGCCCAAAGATGAGTAACACAAGCGCCACGTAATGTGACACTCCCTTCTTGGCGCTGCTGTCGATGGGGTAGGGGAGAAGCGCCAACGGCCCAGACTGGAAAGGTGAGCAACACCTTAAAAACCGCGGAACCGCACACCGTCAGCGTTAGTGTCGTCTTACGCCGCTGTCGCTACCCAGGGAGTGGCTCCTCCTCATCCAACCGAACCTAATTCGGTCGCTCCAAACGGTCCGCCAACCGGCGACAGCACGCACAACGGTGCTCTCTGTAAGGTCATTGTGAGGCAACGCAGAAGCACTACCGAAGTCTGACCTTGGGGGAACCACGTGATGTGGAGTCTCTCCTGTCCTCAGGGAGGGTCCACCTCTTTAACCTGGGGGTTTTCATTTCACTTCTGGCTCCCTTCCCGCAGAACCAGTCTGCGTGAGGTCTGTGGTCGAAGTATAGCGGGAACAGCTGATTCACAGCGCCTAACCTTCGTCGTCATCGTCGTCGTCATCGTCGTCATCATTGTGTACGGATTTTGTCGCATTCTCTTGGCCGTCTCTCGACTCGTGCATATGTCACGTCGATACTGCATAATGGCCAATGTGTCCGTACCATTGTCGGTCGGTGTTCCGGTTCAACCCTAATGGAGGGGGGAGATATTGCGTGCATCTATCGATCGGCTGTCTGTGTTGTGACCTGCAGTCGAAAAATCGATATTCTACCTTGCCGTCCTTGATTCCCTTCGTTGGCGGCACGTGCATGTCGGTCATCGGTTGGGTTTTGGTCTCCTCGGTTGTGTGTTGGTCAAATGCCAAACACTGGACCAAAGGATGTCTAGCCTATAGGCTCCTTCAGTCAGTTCCTGGTACATCGTTACTTCGTTGATTAGAACGAGATTAACTTACGATCTTTCTGGGAGGCCTCCTGGAGCTCTGGTTACCGCAAATGAACGTTCATAGCTCTTCTCCTGACCGGCAAAGTCATCCTGATCCTCCTCCCCGTAAATCAATCGAACACGCCCTTCCTGCTGTGTGCGCTCACCAAAGGAACGAACTTTAATGAGATTTCTGCCCTTCTACCTTACTGGGTGAACTGCCGGATCGATTGCGCTCTTGCGTGGCTTTGCGCTGGACCAACACGCCAACCGAGGGCAACATCGAAAAACCACGACTCTGTCTGAGTCTGTATTAAAAATATTCTTCTCAGAACCACATCGGCGCACGTGGTAGCACGTATCTGGCCTGGCCCCCCAGATGCTACATCACGCCTGGTCACAGACCTTGGCGATAATGATTTACGTGGCCAGATGCCAACCATGACCATGAACCTGCCTTCCCTGGTCTACGGGATTGAGAAAACCAGATCCAAATTGTAATCAATTGAGTGAAGGGAAGGGGTACCTCATAAAAACTCGCGATTAGTAAGCTTTTGGCAATAGAAAAGGCGAAGTCCATCATTCCTTTCCGTTCCGTTGATGGAACCTTTGGAATCGGACCGTGCAATTAACTCTCTCCCTCTCTCCCTCTCTCTCTCTTTCTCTCTGCGTTTCTCCTGGAGATATAATACTAGAGACTCTGGAGACCCTCTCTCAGCGCCAGTTCAAACCAGCTCAATCTGGTGCGGGGATGAAATCTGGAATTTGGCAGACCGTGGCCTAGCAGCAACCGCCCCAAACTGGTACGAATTATCGACATTCGGCATCGCCTTCCATCCATCCATGGATTGGACTCCCCGTCGCGGTATCTTGAACTGTTGGCCAGATGCCACCCGTGAGCGAACAGGGCTGACACCCCCCCCCCCCCCCGCCCCGTTATTCCATTCCAAGCCATTTGCCTCACGCGTCACGTTCTTCGTTGCAACGCCAGCGAACTCTCGCAGCTCTTGAGGGAGGTCCGTCTTGGAGCCAACGTTAAACATCTTCCCTTTTCTCTCCCTTAGCCTCCCCCCGTCCGTCGTCTCGCTTTGCATAATGTGCGACCGCATGCGCGATGCATAATGAAACTCGAGCAAAAAGGGTTCTTCATACTGTTTTCGTTTTGCTGTCTGGCGGGTAAACTGGCTTAGTTGATGCTGTGCAAGTCCAACCATCAGGCATCAGCGGATCGAACCCTCATCCCCCATCCCTCCGGGAGTACCAGACGAGAGCTTCGTTCTTAACCCCCTCCCATACTTCTCGCCGCCACCGACGCCACAACGATCCAGTCCGGCATTTACATGCGACGCCGCGTCCTCTATCGTGTCCTCTACCGTAAGGCTTGTGGTTTCTGGTGAGCTAAGCTCTGGCCACTCCCGTCAGCGGTCTTCAGTTTTGTCTCCAAAATTTTATGCCGCCAGAAGCCACGCGAACGCTCGACAGCGACTGCTAGCTCAGCGCAATAGCCTGCCCCGTTTGGTGCTGCTCGTAATTCATGTAAATATTGTTGTCCGGGAGAAGTGCTAAAGCACACCGGATCCACTTCGGTTCGAACAAACGCCCCATGCCCCGGCGCACCCACTTTTAGCTCAGTCGACGACATTCCCGACGACTGCTAGGCGCCAGAAACCGTCCCGTCGCGCCCGGCCATAGACCAACTCGTCACTCGTCGGTCGGCTTATCGGTCGGTCGGTGCGAAAGTTCAGTCCAGTGTAGGGCTCGGTTCGGTAGCCACTTCACTCCTGCGAACTACACATTTGGATGCTAAAATATACGAACCGCCCTGGGGAGGGGGACGGACACCGAAAGGACGCAACCAATTATTCGTCACGATCGTTAGGCAATCATCACATTTGGCTTTGGGGCAACCGTCTCATTCCGTCTCCGGCTCGGGCCATCGGGGGTAGTCAATGTCGAAGTGGTGGATGGGTTTGAACCGTGTTTGCCCATTGTGATGTGTGTTTGATCCGTGCCGGACAACAGCAACAACGTTTTGCCATCAGCTGCCGCGGTCAACAAAAACGGGCACCGCCGACGGTTGGGGGTTGGTGCGATTCGAAAAGGCACTTTCGCTCGGCACATCACATGCATCTCCGTTATCAGGCGCGCTTGACAGATAGAGAGAGAGAGGGCTAGCGGGGTATGCTGCTGAAATGCTGCTTTCGATGCTTATCATCATCCTCGCCGTCAGATCGCGCGATCGATCGCACAGTTTGTTTACGCGAAGTGGTATGTTTGAGGTTTCCGGTGGACTGACGGGACAGAAGGTGGTCCGAACCTCTACATTGGATTGTGCAATGTTAAAGTGTCGCCGCGGTACCTGGCGTGCCCGAACGACCTTGAGCTTGCTCTGTGTGCTGGCAATTGGGCATGGAATGGCAGCTACCGGATGGACGTGAAAGAATTCGCCATCCATCCATCCACTGGTCGTGTGTTTCGCTCGAGTTCATTCGGCAACTAACCGTGCTAACCCGCGGGTCGCACGCGGCTGACGGGAAATGGTGCTAAGCAATGCAACCACGAAGGCACATTCCGCCAACTCGAGGGCAAGGTCTACGCCCTGTCATTCTGAAAACTCCCAGAAGCTAGCAATGCATTCTTCCATCACACTATTTATCACCTTTACCGAGCGCGAATTAGCGGCTCCGATTGTACTTCCCTGATTCCGATCGAGTTCGATCCGTTGCAGAGCCGATAACTCAATAACTTAGCGGCGTCCCAATGGTTCCCAATGGTTCAATGGTGTTAATTTTATTCACTTCGATTAAGCGCCACGCCATTCACATCGTGTGGACACTCGCACTGACCATAGCACACCGGTTATGCCCGGTAGATGATGCTTGATCGATTCAAATGTGTAGCGCCAACAGAGAGATACCGCGCCGAAGACATTAGAACCTTGCGCTAATGAGTTTTGTGTACATCGTTCCGACCAGTCACGACGTCCGACCGTCCGATCCGGCCACCTGCGCCATTCATTCGCTCGGCGGACGGTACTTGGTAGGAAGGATATTAATCGGATTCCGCGATGAAAGGGATTTATAAATAACTGGAGAAGAACAGGAGAGGGAACGGGAATTGGTGTCCTTATGAGACCGTAACAAAATGGCGCTGAGATGGTGTGACGTGTTTTATCAAGTTCGTGCCACGTGTCACGGCCCCGCATTATGTTCCAATTATATCGAAACCCAACCAGCCAGGTCTCCGGCTCCGGTCCACACATCGGTGTTGGCTGGCACGTCATCGACCCCGATAAGCTCCGGTTGCACCTTGATGATGGTTACTTTCGGATATATTTAACCAATCAATGGAAAGACCCCATGCGCTGTCGGGGAAGATGTGAGTTTAGAAAATCAAATTATGCTCCCTTCCCCTAGCGGTATGTGACTCTTTTCAATACCCCTCGCATGCCCCAAAACTGTCAGTCATCACCTTCTGCCTCACAACACGAGATGGCACAGATATGATAACGCAGCATAAACGTGTCAAATCGATTCTGCGTTCCTGCGTTAGGCAGCGCGCTAAAAAGCGCGCGATAAGGAGGCCGAAAACCGGTGGGTGTATATGTGTGATAATGAAAAGAGATATAATCATCTCAATTGACACTTTATTGTTTCCCAATTCCCTCCTCGCGTTGTATCTCCTCAAAGGAACCTAAACAGCACGATTCAATTTACAAACCCAAACCAACCAACCACTCAACCGACGAATGGAATCAGCATGTGGCGCTTGAGTGTTTGAGTGTTCACATTCTTGTCTCCGGCTTTTTTTTGTTTTTGTTTGCCTTTGTTTCGTCCACGATGCAATCTTAATGCAATTTCAAATTGAATTGCGTCCGCTGACTGTCGGCCGCGAAGTAGCAGCAGTAGCAGCAGTAGCATCGTTTGTCATAGCACTACAGAGCACCGCACGAACGGCATGGATGGTGTTGGTGGTGTGCGAGGCTGGGAATAAATTGAAAAATTATCATCCACCTCGACCACTGGCCGCCACTGACGAAAGGTGGATGAAATGAGACAAAAATGAAGCGGAAAACGCCTTGGAGTGGCAAGGCGGCAGGCCGGCATCCGTAGCGCTTTCTATTTACTAGCGACTATGTCCAGCGACTAGGCCTGACAGGCAGAAAGTGGCGCTAACAGATGGAGAAGCGCAGAGAGAGAGAGAGAGGGAGAAAGAGGATATCTATTGTAACACAATCAAGCGACGTTTGTGGCGGTAAGTTGGCGTCTAGTAAGGGCCCATGGGATGAGACCTACCAAGCTGTTGAGCTCCGCGGTAGTTGAAGACAATTTCCAACCGAATTAGTGCCACTGGTGCACTGATTTATTGAGACGGAACCATTCCAATCCCGGACATGTGTCGCTCGTCGTCTGCCGGTGACAGCAACTCGGTGGGTAGCAAAAATCCAAGCCGCACCGCCACAATTGCACCCGGGAACGGAGCGGTGCAGCCGATGGAGAGATGCATAAGGCAAGCTGCACCCGATGGGACGTTGGCACGTGTGTTTGCAATCGGCTTCTATTTCAACCACCGGGTCGGGGGCTTGCGGTACACTTGTGGGGGGCGGGACGCTGTGCATTGTGCAAACACCTTCCAGCCTGCCTGCCTGCCTGCCTGCCTGCCGGAAGCTTGGAAGCGGCTTAAAGATGTTGTAACATTGTATGGCTGGTGGCTTTGCCCAACGCGAACCACACGAGCCCACATGCAGCGGTTAGTTGACTGACGAACACACTTAGCCTGATCTTCTGCTGGTGCTGGTGCAGCTCCAGTGTTGCAGTGATAACTAAACACTTGGCCGTGAATTAGTTCGCGGCATGGCATAGCTGTGGAGCCAGAGAATTGGAGCATTGCTGCAGTTCCATCTGTTTTGAATGTCTTCGTCGTCGTCACCATCTCTGGTGCATTGTTACCGTTATTAG
Source organism: Anopheles darlingi (assembly GCF_943734745.1). Lineage (NCBI taxonomy): Eukaryota > Metazoa > Arthropoda > Insecta > Diptera > Culicidae > Anopheles > Anopheles darlingi. Next base: position 78,571,258 of record NC_064874.1, on the reverse strand, counting down.
TTCTACGCCGCGTCTTGCAGTTGAGGAATGAAGCTAGAAGTGATGCAAGCAGCTGTCTAGTGCGCCTTGAGTAACCATGGAGCTGTGCTGTAGCTTGAGACACTCTGCTGTTATGTATTACAGTGTTTTCCGAAAAGCTAAGGTCGAATAAACGATGTGATCGTTTATATACAATTGAATGCTCAAATAGTTAACTAAATTATGTACTATCTCTCCGTCTAATCCAAAAGGCCTATAATTTCCTCCATTCGCTGAATACACAAAATTTATTCAATAGCTCTGCGACGTAGTTGAATCGTTTCAGCTATGTCTTACAAAAAAGATTTTTTCGATTCGAAGGCATCATTCCTTTGCAGAATAGCAATTAATTTAACTTTATATGAGCATATGGGCCCACATCTCGACGCTAAATTAGCCCCAGAGACAGCCATTGCACACTTTATGCTACTGCAGAAAGAAACATTTTAATATTTTAAGAACATTCTACACCAAAACTCAAAGACGGTGCAGTAAAAAATGGAAGAAAACATCCCTGGAGACACATTTTGGCAGCTACCTTTAACTTTTCGGAAAACTTCGTCTATACACCTCGGATCACGGTTTCGAGTCTTGATTCCGTGACAATCAGACCGTTACTACCTAATAACCCTCAGAAGAATTCAACTTTTAGCTAAGCATGTTCTCTGTTTCTTTTCTTCACCTTTCCACAGATCGAACCAAACCCTTGGAAAGTTAGCATCTGCTAACAGGAGCGCTGCTTACCGTCATACGGGGACCGATCCTTGGAAGGCAATATCGCAAAACAGTCAGTGAGTGTGTGGGGTACCGTCACGTACCACGAAAGATTGGCACGCCAGCAGCCAATAAGAAGTGAGAGTGTGCGACCAGCGGGTGGTGGTGGTGGTGGTGGAAGCTGTACAAAGTGGGCTGGCGTTGGCACACATGGGTAGCCCAGTGTTTTATCACTTCTAGTGCCACTTTCACCACTGGCGAGCTGGTCTACTACTGTGGGACGAATTTCAAAAGAAAAAAGCTGCATACCAGCGGCACAAGCTAGTGTCCTTGAGAAGAGCGTGCCGAAGTGAGATTGTAAGTGTGCGTGTGTGTGTGTGTGTGTGTGTGTGTGGCCGTGTCCTAGTGGCTAGTCTAGGGTTAGCGTGTGTCACGAGCTGGTGAAGAGGCAAACATCTTCGCCGGCAAGTGAGTGGACGATGGCTGTGACGTTGAGGCAGGAGGTTAACTTATCTCGGCGTGCCTGCAGGGCTCGGAACGTGAGCCCACGCTTAGGAGAGCCGACCACCGCAAGTGGATGCCGTGGAAGTGACACCAGCGCCAGCACCATCGCCAGCCACACCAAAGTGTATCTGCATAGTGCCAAGGTTCGCGATTGTGGCCGACCGGTAACAATGGTCCCGCCGCCGCCGGAGGTGACGCGGTGTCCCGCACCGGGCACCACTGCGTACAGGAGGAGCACCAGTGACCGGAGAAGAGTTAAGGTCGTACCAGCGTCGTCTACCGCCAGCAGTGATTGCACACTTCGTGCGGGTCAAGTGCCACCGAAGCCCCGAGGGGCTGGTGGTCGGGGAAGGTGGCGACTGGCGACTCACCTTTGTACATACATAGTGCTTTGCAGTTTCCTGCTGTCCAACAATGCCTTCGTTCTAGCTAGGCCAAATCTTAGTGCACCAGCCAGCGGTAGCGAGAAGGCCGCAGAAACGGTGGTAAGTTGGGAGCAGCAGCAGCAGCAGCAGGGGCACCCGGGAGGGGAAAGGTCAAGCGACAGGAGCGATGAAAATGGTACAAATTAAAAGTAGAAGTACGTTAAAAGTTAGTGTAGAATTGCATTCAATTTACGTTGCTCGCTGTTAGCGCGTTAGGTCGACTTGGGACCCAACATTCCCAAGGTTTCCATGAGGACGAGGACGTACATAACGTCCAACCGGCGGGTATCGTTGCGGTCGTCTTGGTAACCACACAATGGACGAGCCTATAGAGTGGGGCCGTGCCTGGTATTTAAGCAAGCGGCTGTTAGCGGCCGACAGTAGCTGACACTTAGTAACTCTGACATTGTTATTGCGCCAACAACAAGATCTCTAAAAATAGGTTCGTGATAGGGTAAGCAAATCCATTAATAGCTATCACACTCATCTGACCATCCGGCAGGCTAGTAAGATATCCAGGCAGTGTGTTTACATCACCGGCGTTAGTAGGAAGCTCATAATTCATTCGCCTCTTCCCGACACCATTACTGATACGACACTAGACGTATCAAATCTTCATACGTTACCGCTAGCGTTCGAGTCGACGAACGTGACGTCGGCACATCACGTTCGGAACGATTGACGTCTGTGAACCGATCATCGCGGCTCGCAGTTCCGTTCCGTGGGATTATGCAACTTCCTTCAAACTCCTATTGTGGTTCGCGCTAGATGTCGGTGACGATGACGTCCAATTATCAAGTTTAACGCTCGTGACACCAGACTAAAATGCAATCCTTTCCAAATCGAAGAGAGGCATTATCTCTCTCTGTCTGTCTCTCTCACTTACACACTCGCTAAGTCGGGCTCTAATTGATGTGATGAGCTCGGTAAGATAATGGCCCCCTTTCTGTGCTTGTTAGGCAAGAAAGAGCCAGCTACGGCCCAATAATACCAGTTGGGACCATTAAACGACACGTACCGAGGAGCAGCTTGTTTGGGGTACTCTGTTTTGAATCGTGAGCTAGAGTGGGCACGACATCGTGCTGCTGCTGCTCCAATCGCTCAGCAGAAGAGGACCAGTATGATCAGGCGTTTGGCAGTTAAAACTGTCGCGCCCGGTGACGCCGCACCGATAATGGGTATCGTGCTAGGGGCGTGATAGCGGTCGTGGACCGCTGTGGCCCACATATTCGGATGAACCGGCGTTCATCGGAGATATGGATACTGAGGTTGCTGCTCCGGTGCAAACCATCCGATAGCGTCAATCGAAGTCCATCGGCGCTAGTCGCGTGGTTAGTCGCAACAATTTCTGCGTCAACCCCGCCATCTATCATTAGTCATCTGAGCCCAGCTGGAATAACGCCGATGCGCTTTGGGGCCCCAATCAGTCAGCCCAATTAACCTGTAATCTAAGGGGAAGATGGAATGGCCGACAGCCTATTTTGCTTCAAATTGGCGAACCGGCAGATGGTTATTGTTAACCGGCTTTGCGAAATTCTACCTGCGGCAGATAATGCATACTGGAGTAAACATTACCGCCATAATTGGTATAATAAAGTTATCTAGCTGGTCTTTGATGACCTACCTTCATTAATAGTTAATTAGCGAAGTTTTGTTCTTTGGCATTTTTAGGGAAACAATAGCATTGCACGTTGCAAGATGAAAAGTTTCTAGATAGGCTCTGAAGAAACTAGGAATTTCAACTGAAATGATTTGAAATGACTAACCCCACAGGAATATTACACACAGAAGTAGTAGGATCCCTGTGCTCGTTAGCAACTAGGATGACACATTCTATGATCGATTTGACATTTTTTTAATTAAAAGCACCAACCTTAATAACGTTCGTCTGCTTTCTCCTTTCTCCCTAGCCCGTCGGTCAATTATCGACACTCGACCTGGCGTTCGACAGCAGCTCCACCGGATCGCTGGCGAGCGCGAGTCAATTAAAGCGTTCGGCGGAAGCAGCGTCGCTCATCGCCTCGACCGCACCGTCCGACGGTGGTGGCCATGGTACGGGTGAGCTGGAAGGGCACGCCGCGGCAGAAGGAGGCGAGGATCACACGGTCGAGCGGTACCCGGTCTCACAGGTGGACTTTTCGCGCGTCGAAACACCGTTCGTCATCGGCGTCTGGATACTGTCCGCCAGTATTGCCAAGATCGGTAAGTGTGGCCTAGGGTTAGCGCCATGTCCAGCTGGTTCACGCATAGTCCTGTCATGGTGCCAGCAGTCGGTCAGACTGGTCGGCGGCATATCAGCATCATTTCAAAATATGTTGTGCTTCTTTAAATGGAAACCTTGCCTATGTGGAAGACATGGCCAAGCAAACATATCTGACGGTTGACAAGTTGTTACAAGGATCGTACAAGGATGTGACCACAACTTTTGAAGCATTCAAATGAAATACTCTTACTTCAGAATGTGATTTATTATACCATTTTCTGCGCTTCTGCGGCACGATTCGTTCCGCTGGGGAATCCATGAATTTACTGAAAATACCGTACAAAGTCAATGAACTGACACAACACGGAAAATCGTGCCTAACCGTTGTTCATTGGAGGGTACAAACGGGGCTTGTCTCTAGTTGGCAAACTACACGCATCGCAGCACAATTCGTTCAAAGTCATGATGGAGCTGACAGCGATGTGGGCCACATGGTAACTCGGTGGTATTTCGGGATGACATATTCCCTTCCTCACCCTCCCACCGTCGTGCTCATTTCACATCTACCGGAGGGTTTAAAATAGATGTTTAAAGACATTTGGCGACATTTTTGGCTCTCATCTCTCGCGGCAACGAGACCGATTTCTCCGGTACCGTCAGGGCAGGGCAGGGCAGAGTCATCCAGCCGAGTGGTCGTCCAATACATGGCACCATGAGTTTCGAAGCAGATAATCTGTTTAACATAAATCGTTGTCCTTCGCTGTGAAGACCACGGATCGTGATCTCAATGAGCAGTGACAGTTTTTCTGTCTTTCTTTTCTGGAAAGATCTCGTCCTAGAAAAGAGAGAGAGTGCGCCTGGTACGCCCATGCACCAGCTTGAAATGCACTGACGCAGAGGTCTGCTGCTCTGGTTACCGTATGGAATGAACACGGCACACTCGCCGCTGGTTGCTGTGTCGTTGCAAAGAGCAAAACTGCTGGTTCTCGTAAATCTTGACATTTCACCTGCTTTGGGTGCTTCTGTGGTGCACACAGAGGCTGACGCATGGACCACCCAATTTATCGATCAATAAATTAAAATGGTAGTCCCATACTGTGCGGGATCGTATTGGGACTCGAGCGAAATGGAATAAAATTCAAAATAGCTCATAACCATCGAGCAGCAGCAGCAGGGGCCAGACATCTTGCAAAACCACATCAAACACGATGCGTACCAGACAGAGCTCTGGAAATGGACAGCGGAACCTATATGGACCCGTCTGCTCAGACGGTACTGTTCCCTGCCAGACTCCACGCCTGCCCACGGTATGATGCCTGCTCGATTAAAGGCGATGTCTCAAATCAATTAAATTTAATTCATCAATTAAGGCCACGCCTGGTGACCACGAGATGAGCGAGAAAAGATATGGTAAACGAATCTCCGTATCGCCCTCCGTGCGGTGCGCCCTCCGGTTTGCTGATGCGTTTTTATTAATATCGAATCACGGAACCACACGGGGCGACATGCTCGGTTCCGCTGGACGCATTCCATTTCACTACCGATTGGCCAACGGGGGGGAGCGTTGGATTGCGTTTTTGAAATGGACCAGAGCAATGGAATCGAAATCGGTGGCAAGCATATAGCATACCATGGTGGTGGTAGTAGTCGCACGCATGCAAAAGGCCAATCACTGCCATCATTCATAATCCATCAGCGCGCCACCATACCGTGCCGATTGAACAGAAATCAGCAATTGAACCCAATCAGAGGCGCCCTTTAGACGACGACGACGACGACGACGGAGGCAAGACCAACGAACCCCCGACACCTCATATCGTACGCTAACCGAGAGCCGGAAGGTTATGGCGAGCGTGCTAGAAGGAAGAGACGATTTCGTTCGCCAGCGTCTACACTCAATCAGTAATGATGCCGAGTCTTTGCGCTTTTCGATATTCTGTTTTCTGTTGAGGAAGAACATCGAAAGCAGAGCAATCGCGAGTGGAAGACGCGTTCCGGCGTTCGAATTGCGGCGCAATCGTCCCATCTTCCAATTAGTGCTGCCGATGAAACGTGTCTCCCGGGAACAGACCGTAAGCGGTGTGCTAATGAATATATGTGTGTTTTTTTTTCTGTCCAAGATCGCATACCGCAACCGTTCCTCAACTGTTCGTTGCAATCTTTGACAAAAGCCGTTAATGAAGAACAGAGAGTCGGAGTTCGGTTTCTAATGGATAAGCGAGCGGCTGGGTTAAAAGGTGCCGCCGACGATCTATATCCGTCGATGATCCGTTGGAGACCGGCTAGGGGCATTAGAGGTAAAGCCACACCGACGGCTCCATGGTTCTTGCTTTTTCCTTTTTTATCTGCTCGATGCTGTCATCCATCGACCTTCGTTTGGGGAACGAACCAGCTCCCAATGGGGCCATAATGTTCTATCCGACTGTATGTCTGTCCGTCTGCCTGTTGGCACAACCAATGATCATGATAATTGTTTGATGGGCCATAATTACACCTCGATGCCTCGAGCATACCACGCCACCGCAGTTGGGGACTTTTTGAAGGAGTGTTTGCAGGGTCTACCGATACTTTGGTTGTGTGTTTTTTTTTTTTTTTGGGTAGTTGTTGCCCCCTGAACTTCCATCCTGTCCTCTTTTTTATGATAGTGGCGTCTCATCCGAATGTCTGCTCAAAGTTGCTCTTTACTGTTTGTTTGTGTGCCAAACCTTGTGACGGGACCATCAGTCACCAAATAGTCTGTATTTCCGTAGCCGTAGCCGCAGCCGTCTGGCGTTCCTTCACCACAGCCAAACCACCGTGAAGGCAGACAACAAATGTACGACAACCCAATAAGAGACGGAGAAGCAAAAAGCGAAAAAGTAATTCCCGCGCAATCGATCGAAGATCCGTTTTTGATCTCGAGCCAAGTCGCGAGATGATGGATCTCTGACTGACGGCTGGTCTGGCCAACAAATCATTCTTGCGCGAAAAGAGAAACGATGTCTCACGGCCGTCTCGGCGGCAGGTGTTGATGGGTTTTGTCAGTAATTGGGGAGAATGTAAAGGATGAAAAAGAATCTCATTTCTTCTCGACCCTGCTCGATTCATCGCCATAAGCAAAATGCCAAACGACGCGGTGTGTATTTACGCCAATCGTTACAGCAAACGTATGTCTGTGTATGATACGTGCTGGGGAGGCAACGTATTGCGATTGCGAAATTCATGATTACTGACTCGTGATACCCTTAGCTGGGAGTTCAAGAAAGGTGTGTGCTCGTGTTCGTTTATCGAACTTCTCCGAAATCTATCTGGTGTTGTCATAGTTCGCATGAAACAGCGCCTACCGATGACAAACGGCCTGGGGTAATTCTGATTTTAGTAATCACACTGTATCGTTCGATACGGTTGACGACCGTATCAATCGTAAACAACCCAATCCGCAAGATGAACTCCCTCCCCTTGCTGTGCCACATTATTGATGATTTACGATATGAATGGCCGAATGCGTGGTATGCGTTATGAGCATGACGAGAAACACTGGCTTCGATAAACAAATTAATAAAAGCGAAAACCACGCGACCAAAGTTCTTGAGTTCTTGAGCAAGCGACCACGACCACGCGGCCACCGAAATGAACTGAAAATAATAGAAAAAAAAACGCTTTCGATTACCAACGCGTGGCCGACCGTTAAATCAAATTTCAATCAACACCAATCAGAGCGCACGGACCTACCCGTGCGCGAGAGATTGCCGCGATGAGCAATGACCTGCTGTAGACGAGAAGGCTGGTCAACCCAACCCATTAGCCAGTGGCCATCGAAAGACAACCAGAGGATGGGCAGTAGACCAATTTCTACATT
>NC_064874.1:78553556-78556056 GCF_943734745.1 Anopheles darlingi | reverse complement strand
TGGAAGTTAAGTTTATGAAAAGTTGGGTTTTAGCGTTAAAATAATTTCATTGTAAATAATCAAAATTAGATTTGGTAATTTCCCATTAGCTGGTAGTGCATTTCTATCGTTGCTAGTTATCCAACAGTTATCGTTGCTTATTCATTTGTTAAGTAATAAACAAATCTGATTTCATCGTTCTCATGATTAACAGCAGTGTACAGGCATGTCCCATGGTACTGTCCATTTCTGGTTAATTTTTACATCTTTGCGACAACATGCATCTTTCGAAAGCTTCATAAAATGTTTATACAAAATGTCTAAACTATACTTGTCTTGTGTAACTGGTTACTAAATCGTTTTGTACAAAAGCATTTGTCCGAAATTTAGGATACCAAATCGCATTGTATAACTGGCGGTCATAAATAAGGCAAAAGTTAATTCGCAAGAAGGTTATTTTGCATTTTGATGGTGTCACGGTCTGCATAACCGCGATATTGCGTTACTTCTTAAGTTTTAGAAGAAATATAAAATGTCCTCAAGAAGTGTGACCAACTCTAAGTTTCTCTAATCCACAGCACCGCCGGTTAAGCTACAGTCGCCACGCTGTAGATGATCGTGATCTATCAACACAGGTAGCGTATGAGCATCACTTTTCCTCTGTGTGTATCACGATCTAGATACTTGTTTTCTCTCTTTCGTCCGTATAGGTTAACTACAAGATGCAGATGAACATTCGGCGAATGATCAGTGAGAAGAAACATCACAAACGAAGCAAACGAGTTAAAGTAAGTGCAATGGCTGGTTAGGAATGGAGCGTCCGCAGCTAAGCATATACATGACAAACGTATCTTCCGCAGGATGGCAAACAACAGAATCACGTTTCGTTCCCGGAGTTCGCGCAGAATGGGTCTGCGAAACAGTTTGCGAACGGTACGAATGATATCGTTATGACTAATGACACAATTACGATTACTACCGACTACCATCCACCACCACCACAACCACTAGAACCACCACTAACCGATCAAGAAAATCGCAAAAAAAGTAAAAGAAAACATTCTCACAGTCTTAACAAGTACCGTAGATTAGAAATAGGTAAAAAAGAAGTTCATTCCTTTCTTTAACAAACAGTCGTATGCATATGTTGGTCGTATCGTCGTATTTTAGTCCTTATCTCGTGCCCTTTCTACTTTGTCTGCCCTCTTACTATTTTTGTATTTGTCTGCTATAGTACTTTCCGTATTATACTTATTTTTCTATATGTTGTTTTTTTTTGTATAAGCAGAGTTTGATAAGAAATGTTGTTTGCACAAAGGTCACATTCGAAAACAAAGCAAACAAAACGAGTCACACTTCAATGCTTAAAAATGGATAATGCAATAATGTTTGACGCAAGTCGTGACTAATTTTTAAAAATTATAGTTTTAAAATGTTTTACTAACTATTTGGGCATTTGTTTTGGATAAAATATAGTTCACTTAACATATTCTGACGATTTGTGCAAACTTTCCGTTGTTGGAAACCGTAAATTGTACCAGAGCGTGAGCTTAGCTCATTTGGTTGTGCAAATAGCTTTGACAATTTACATGTATTCTGGCTAATTGATGTTTTACCTAGGCTCCTAAGCATTAAGCTGACTTTCAAGTAATGTCGGCTGTAAAACCCACAGCAACTTGCAAGTGAAAGCACTTTTGAAGTGTAATGTACTAGACAGACTGTCTCTAAAGTAGCGATAAGTGCATCGTATGAAATTAGTTGTTCGCTCTCATTTCCACTATTACTATTACTATTACTATCCACAATACTGCACTCCGTGTCTGTTGATGTGTTATTATGCTGCACGTATGAAGAAGTGTTTTACTTTTTTTGTGATACAAAATCAGCTCATTCATATTCAGCATCCATCAGCTCATTACATTCATCATGTCTACTCTATTCTCTAATTAATGGATTTATAATTTTCCTATTCTTTCAATCAGTCGTCGTATGTAATGTTGATCACTTGACTTTTTCCCATGTTCCATTTTGTTTGATTTTTGTTGTACCATACTTTCACCCCGTATTTTCATCGGCAATGGTGGAATGCAGTTTCCCCCATTGACCGCCTTGTGTAGCTATGTTGTGTGGGATACATTTTAAGCTGTATGATATAGAACGTTTTAACAAATTAATGTTTGTTTTCCCTAGATTACATCAACGAAGTGCTACATGAGGACAACGAGGAGGAGGAAGTGCAAGCCGGCCCGGCAGAGGACTGGGACGGAGGTGGCCTTACATTCACCGCAAAGTCATCGCGTAAGTTGGCCGCTTTTGACCTTTCTTTTCATCTGTCTTGGTTTCCTTCACTCTTTGTTTCTCTCTATCTCTCTCTCTCTCTCTGAATTCTGCTGTCTCTTCATCCCTCTCTCTAAACCCTGCTGTTTCTTCCTCCCTCTTTAAACCCTATCGTCTGTCTTTCTGTATCTCAAAACCTTCTTTCGCGACACCATTCTTCAAATGGGTTTTTTTTCTCGATTTC
>NC_064874.1:78531056-78546056 GCF_943734745.1 Anopheles darlingi | reverse complement strand
CTCACACGCAGTACCACCAACACCACCACCACCACCACAACTACCAGTACCACAAAAAGCGCACAACTCACAACACAGAAATTGTGTTTCACAACTACTTGGTGCAGACACACTTCACCGACACTGTAGCTGTTGAATATGCGATTACGGTCATCCTTCTAGCTGGACCGCGTGATCGCACAAACACAAGCGCGTTACTCTCGCCGCGTTCAAAACAAAAAACAAAACCCACCGTCGAGTGTACCATCGATCCCGGCCAATACCGTACGTAATCCGTGTTGTTACCCAACCCCTATTCCGCAGACTTCTAGTGACCGGACGACGACCGAGCCGCTTCGCCTTGGAGCCCTTCCCTGCTCCGCCGCTCGAGGTTGACGACGAGAAGCCGGAGCAGTCGAAGTAGTAGTTGTAGTGGCTAGTGGCACCCACAAACGGGAGCACACAACCTCCCTGGCAGCCGCGTGTAGCAGTCGCACCCCATGCTTCATTCCTTCGGCCACTTGTCCTTTCCCCTGTCTCACAATACCTTTCCTTCGACTATTTGTTCGAACACAAAACGTCACGAATCGAACGGGACGCCATTCGCGGTGAATGCATGAAACCGATAACGACGACAGCAACCATCAACCAGCTTCTTCTTCATCTTCTTCTGACTGACCGACTTGCTGGGATCCTATACATCCTTTCGATCCTGTAAACCCTAATACCCTGTCGGCTGGGCTATCCTATCGGCAGAACCTCGGCAGAACAACCGAGCTCCGGTGCGGTGCATGCTTGCATGTTGTTGTTATACCCGTTAGTGTAAGCGAAGCTTAACCCAAACCCCCTCTTAACCTTAATCTGTGCACCCGTTAGTTGCTAACTCTGTTGATAGGTTCGTAGAAAGCGTTGAGCGTTTGCGATCAACGCGTTGTAAAGCGAAGCAAGGTAGGTTCGTGCGTTAGTGATAGTGTTTAGACTCGTAAGCCGAAGAAACCCCCCTACACACAGTAGTGGAAGGTTTATCTTAGCTACTAGTTCTTTTGTGGGAAAGAAGGAAAAGGGTCTAGCCTAGCGAGCTCTAGCTTCAATTGTAACGTTCTTTTTGCGCCACCTTTCTTAGTAGTCCCTAGTCATCTGTTATCTATTTCCACATAATACCCAGTATACTGGTACCACTTTTATCTCTCACACCTACAAACAAACATACACATACACATACATACTATATGCAACGATGTTTCGTATCGCGAAACTGCCACCTCGTAGATACGACCAGGCATCAGGAGCGATGCAGCATCATCAGCAGCAACAGCAGGAGCAGCAACAAGCCTGGCTTGGTTTTGATATCTCTGCCTTTTTCTACTTCTTTTTCCTCTTTCTCTCTCTTTCCAACGATCTGTTTCTTTTTCTCTCCATCTCTCTCTCTCTCTATCTGTCTCTCTTTCTCTCTTTCTCTTCCCTCACAAACAGGTACAATACGTCCGATTTTGACTTTACCCTTGTGTCCCATCGTCGCTTGTCGATGAAATGCTGGTATTTAACGCTGGGCGTTCCGCCCTTTTTACAACCACTCTCTTTCTTGCTCTCGCTCTCTCTCTCCCTCTCTCTCTCTTTCTTTTTCTCTCTCTATCTATCAATCTCTCGTTTTTTCACTTTGTTCGTTTTGATTCCCGTTTCAATCGTTAGACCATTTAGAGCATACATTACCTTCTCACTACTCTTCTCCAACAAACCCTCCACCAACCAACCGTTCAATGCAACTACATTAACGCTAAATGGTCGCTCACTCGTGGAAACTGCATACAAACTCCACCACCGCAACCCCCTAAAAAGATCAATAGTTCATCGTGATTAACAATAATCAAAATGATAGTACGATAGCTCTTTGGAATGCTCGTTCGCCCCATCTTGGCTCCATACTTGGTTTTTTGGCATTATATCACTTTCGAGCTAGTCTGGCTATAGGATAGAAACATTGATTGTCGTTTGCCACTAGGTTTGCCACCAATCGAACAGACACTCTTACATCCCCAATTTCCTGGCGCGCGATGCATTCCAAATGCAATTAAATTGACTTTCTCTCCACCGAGTTTTGCCCTTTCTCCATACGAAATTCCCTCCCTGAAAATTCACCTTGATGAAAGAGCTGCCACAATTGCCGTTTTGCGCTGCTGCTGGTGGTTCTTCCATCCATTCCATTGATCCAATCTATGCTGCACGCAGAGTAGAGATCGAGAGGGAGTTGTGCAAAACACGACATTGGTAGACACACAGTACACTGTACACAGCGCTAGCGAGTGCTTTCACGCTGCCATCCTACACCAGATCCATCACCCTGGATTTCCTTGCATACTGCATGCTGCTGCTGGTTTGCTTGCTTTCTTCTGTTAGTCCGGGCGCGCCAAGCAGAGATAGGCTAATCCGTACTGTTAGCTAGCGAACGACCTAGTGCATAAGCGTGCTGTAGAGTTGTTAGTGGATGATTGTAGCATAATAAGTAGCATTAAGCTGGTATGCTCGCCGTGGAAAAAATCGAGGCGCACAAAATACGAACCCTCCCAAAACGACCGGAGTGCGGGCATTCCTCCTGGTAGCCCTTCGGCGAAGGGCCCTTACCCTGCATTTGGTTAAGGTCTGGCGTGGGTGCGAGTATGTGTGTGTGTGTGTGTCGGTGTGGGCGCGTATGTAGAGTGTTCGTGCGGATCGTAGTGTAGCGTGGTTCAGTAAAGAACCACCATAAGTAGTATAGGCACCATCCAGCGTAAGAAGCGTAGCGATTCCATCATAAACCCAAGCTGCTTCAACAGCAAAAGACCGTTAAAAATATAGCTATTCATCTATACAACTTTGCCTCCGCAACTCGTTGAGCTGAACGAAACGAAAGAAAAGAAGAAAAAAAAAATGCCAAAGAAAGGGGCAGCTTCCGACCGCGACAAGCAGTTCGTTCTGTTCTGCGTTTTCCAATTGTTTGCTTTTTGTCCTTCGTTAAATCGCTGTATAGCATTGCTACCCATTCCACTACATTACACGAACACTCGCTCTCAAAAAAACAACCGATCACACACATTTGCTGTATAGACCTTACACCGACACAGAATTGTTGCGCTACATACCATTGCCAACCGAACATCCCAGCATGTGTTGTTGTTGGATAGTAGTTTAGTAGTTAGATGTTTTATGTTGTGAAATGTGTTGATGCACTGTTGTTTGAAGTGGTTAGCTTGTTTTGTGTCGTCCGTACCATTCTCACTATCAGTTTCAACGAATTGGATGACTCAAAATTCACGCGCCAAAATGAGCAGCGACTTTCGAAGTTATTTTCAAACTTCTGCCTCTCGAATTTGCTTTTTTCATGTTTTGAATATATAACATAAATGTCTAAAAACAAAAACATAGAAACATGTTTTAACTATTCAATTCGATTTAAATAAGATGCAAATACCAAAAGAGATACTGTATATACTACGATATCTACAAAAATACAAACAAAACAATAATATTTTAGGGAGGTTTTAAAAATTATTGGTTGTATTGAGGAAAAATCACGTAGAAAGTTATAATTCGTAGCGAGCGTAGCTTAGAACGTATTATGTAGATTTAGAAGTAGATTGTAGTACACTCAAAATAATAGTCTAACCAGTAAAAAGCTAACCAACTCGGGTGAACATTTAACAGCGACCCCATTACACGCCTAAAACGATTCACCATAACCCCCACTGACACTGCTATGGTGTGCTCAAGTGGCTCCATTCCTACTTCGATAACTCCTTCTCATTAGTGGCATACTCGTTGGTTCCACATCTGGACACTCTCATTTGGTCCCTCTTTTCAGCTCTGCCTAGTGACATTGCCATTTGTTCGTGTCTTGCTATGCGTATAGTTGTTGTCCCGTTGAAAACCGTTCCTTCCTGCTTGCCGTCTAGCTCATCGTATCGTTGCGATCGTAGCTCGATCGATAGTTCCGGTAGGCCCGGTGTGGTGATCATCGGCATAGGTTCTCTAGCTGGCTCAGCTGGGCTTCAGTTTGGATTCCACCACGTCTTCCCGTGGCCACTTTAGCCACATAGTACCAGTAGCGAGCAAGACGATGTGCACGCTAGTCGCTTCTTCGTTTCTAGTTTTTTAGTCCTTTCCTCTCGCTCGCGTTTCCGTTCACGTTCACTTTGATGTTTCGTTCGATTAGCGCGCTGGGAAGATGCACATCAACGCCCGAAGCGGATGCTGAATCTAGTCGCACAGTCCAGTCAATCATCGTAGCAGCCCATCTTACCAGTAGCTTTAGTAGCCCCCGGCCCGGCTGTCACACTGACACGCTGGCCTCGAAACACCCACCGGCACAGTCCATCACCGCTATCGTAGTTGCCATTGAAAGCATATGTGCTGTGTAAAAATGCCAGTGTGTCATATTGGTTTTCTGTTTCTCTCTTTCTCTGTTTCTTCTCTCCCTTTCTTGTGCCTTCCACAATTCGATTTTCCTTTTGCTCCATATCCCCGCTCCATTCCACCGTGTCCTGGTTCGCGCAAAACAATTTCGCGATTCCTTTTGTTCCGATTCCATTGCAAACAATCGACAACCGAAACATCAAACACATGAACGCCACCGGCACCGTTACACCACCAGCGAGGCAATCCCAGAAGAGAACTACACCAAATCCCTGCCCGCCGACCGAGACAAGTACGGAGCGCGCCGAGGACCAGCTTTAATCAAGGCGGTCTCCACCAACACGCCCAAATCGACCGCTAACCGACGCTCGAACCCTCAAACGACGGCTCTCCTTTCGGCCAGCACGACCGACGAGGACGACGACGATGATGACGACGAGGATGATGATAGTCGCGGTGGAACGACGACCGACAAGGGTTCGAGGCGCCGGTTAAACGGTGGCACCAAGGATGACCGTGATCACGACGATGATGATGATGATGATGATGATGACGAGGATGAGGATTGTGCTGATGAGCAGCATCCCATTTGAGAAATATTCATCTAGGATAGTGTCGCCTTGCAACCGAACATCGTCATGCTGCTAGTGCTGCTGCTGCGCACTGTTGTCACCAAGCGACAGATGATCCTTTTGGCGAGGATGTAGCTCCCGTTGGCCAACAGATTTGCTAAATGAAGCAGCAGCAGCGCGAGCAGCGGAACGATGTGAAACAGCGAAATGCCGTAAAGTGAAGCAGGAACACGATGGAAGAGCTCTACTACACCATTGCGTGCGTGCGTGCGTTACGTTCCATTTCTTTCCCGTTTAGTGCGTTAGGCACGGGCGTTTGATTGCACAAAGTATTCCAACACATTCCGTTAGCCCGTAAGTAGCAAAAGATAGCCCATCTTTTACCTTAAAGTAATGAATGTGGTCCCCGTTACTCTGTAGCGGTGTGGCACAACAGGCGGCACATTATATTACTTGTTAGTTGTGTTAATCAAAAGGAAATCGAGCCTGTCTGAATTATAGCGATTAGTATAATTTATAGGCAAAAGCTGCCTCCCGGCCTCCGTCTTACAGCACAAGCTCAAACGCACAAGGCAAGGGCACTTACATCACTTGTTCGCATAAAATACACATCCGGGGGCTCTTCCTCGGTGGCCAGAACAAAGGGCACGGCACAATTAGCACACGGCGCTATCCTACGAAACACGATGCATTCGGGACCGAATAGAGGTTCGGGTACGTTTGCAAACTCTGCCCAGAAGACGAGAGTCACGAGCTTGCGCTAGTGCAGGCAACAGTGACGCGGTGTAGATTAGCGCAAACAGGAGAAGCTCTACTCGAGGTGAAAGAGCCTCAGCCTGAGGCAGTGGTAGAAATGAGGATCCGATTTTAGCTGAAACAGCTTCGACCCTTAGCAGGCGTACAGGCTATTGATTCGGTTGGGTCTTGTTTTAACATCAATCCTCTTCGCGCGGCCATGTGAAGGGTCTTTTTTGTTTTTCCGCTACCACTACACTTCCCTTTGTCGTAGTAGATGGTAGAAGATGTGTGGCTTAGAAGAGTGTCCTTGAAAACCGTTGACCTTTTTATATATCAAACACCACAAAAGAAGTAGCTAGTAGGCCCAGCATGAGCGCGACATGCACGGATCGCTTTCCGTTGCCACACACCCATACAAACAAGCGGTATTATTTCTTAACAGTATCGAGATACCAGATGGATGGTTAGAAGGCAACGGTCGTTACCAGTAGCAGATAGCGACTAGCGCGGGGAGAAGTAAGATAGACATGTTAAGTTGTAAGTAATATTGCTCCTGTATTTCCCTTCCCCTCTCCACCTTTCACGCATCATCTGCGCACCCGTGAAATAACCCTTTCCAGTTTATAGAAAATGTGTTAAAATTTTTTCAATAAATTTGTGTTACACATCCAGATACAGAAATACCACACAAACCCCCGTTTTGCGTTCGCTCTGATTTAGTTGACGCTTTACTAGTAAAGTGTGCTTTCCTATTTTGTTGTTCTTTTACTATACTTTAGCTGTTTTTTACGTACCGGATGATGAGCTTTAAGTATTATTAACCTACTAGAGCGTTTTTGGAGGAGAATGATGATAGTTGGTGCTCAACGGACTGGGTACTGAGTTGCGAACTTGTGAAAATAAATATAAAACATAAAACCTTCTAAAAAGGTTGATAAATGAGGTCGTTTATTGTTGACTTAAAGTAAACTTAAACTAAACGCCAACGACGCCAGCGAGTTCGATAGGCTAGATAGAGATTGCTCTCTAGTAGCAGAAGTGGTTGCGCATAGAAGAAGTCCGTTTTATGCCAGTTATCCTAGGCACGCGCACAACTGGCCTGTAGCATTAACGCAAACGTTAATCTTCTCCTCCACCCTCTCCTTCTATCCAAGTCCAATCCCTCCCACCAGTAGACGCGAGTGTGGACTCGCACAAAAACACACAACTTGCTAAAATAATGTTAGTCGATCGACAGAATTGGTGGTGATGTGATCGATAGTTGGTGCTACTAAACATGGAGAGGAGATTAACGGGCGTCGAGAATCATTGAATAATGATACCGAATGTGTAGAATCGAGAAAAGGTGAAAGAGGACATCTGTATCGCATAGGAAAGAGGTGGTAACGTTACGAAAGCCGAAATATTGTAAAATGTACAGATGATTTTACCGTCGAGCGCTCCTAAAAGAACTGAAACGATAGGGCGGACAAACTGGAAAGAAGAAATGCAAAGTGCAAGATACAATAGTGGTACAAGGTACAGTACAATAGAGCGAGAGATAGATACAAAGAGAGAACGAGATAATAAAAGAGAAAAGGAAATAGAACGGTCATGGTAACTGCTGCTTTCGAAACACCAGCAAAACTAAAGCAAGAGATAATAAAACATGTTTAATAGGATATGTACAATTGCAGAAAAAGATGGTGCGGCCAACTATTCCTCCGTCGACGAATCGTGGCCCAGGTCCGGTACGTAAGAGGATTAAAAAAGACCATGCGGAGCGTCGAAGTACCGAAATAAGGTCTGTGGAGAGCGAACGTGGGAAACCACTTTGGAAAATGAACCTAACGAAACATAAACATACGAGAAGCTTTAACGACTCGTAGCAAAACTGGAAACTTTATGGATCAAGATTAGAGTATTAAAGAAATAGCACTGAAGATAAGGAACGATAGAAACTAAAGATGAAAAATGATGTGACAAAAGTGAGCTCTGGAACTGGAAGTCGAGGGGTCGAATGCAGTAGGAAAGTTAAACAAATAAAAGAAGCCCAAAACACACACACACAGAATGTTGAAAAACAGTTTAACATAACATATGTATCCGTACGCTTTGCAAGCGGGAATGTTATAACCGAAAAACCGATAACCACCCAGGAAGGCAATGAAATAATGCTGAAAACCAGGTAAGTGAATCTGCCAGTGGGTTCAAAGCAATCCACCCAGGTTGATAGTACAGTTGCAGTAGCCGTTGGTTGGGCGTACCATCGTATTGAAGTAAACTATTCGTGCAACCAATGTTTCCTTTGCTGTTCACCATGCAAACTTATTGCATCACTGTTTGTCTCTTCCGAGAGAATGGAATCATCTCTCTACACTTACCCATCAAAACATGGCTGGCATCATGATACGTTCTCATAGTTATAGCTATGCAACAATTTATACCGAAAAGAACAGCATACCATATTGTTCATTTTGCAACTCTAACTCGCACCGTTTTTGGGTTGAATTTATTAATGCTTGTATTATCCTGCTGCTTCCTTGTGCTCCATGCACCTGTCCCTTTCGTTGAGTATCGCACTATTGATGGACCAGCTGCCGCAGACGATACGCTTTCCCTTCTCTTATCTCTATGATGCACACTCGCTCGTCTCGCCTGATGGTGAGGTCGGCCGTATGGTAATTCTCACGCTTCAGCTGATTCTCTTGCCGACGACGATTGCCCTATACGACACCATATTATTGCCACCGTTGTGCAGTATGATTGCTAATGGTGGTTGCCACGGATGCCTTTTCGCGTGATCTCCTGTTCTTCTGAGTCTTTTGCGCTTGCTCATCCATATTACTCAGCTTCTGCGGTTGCTAGCAGGTAGCGATAAACGAGTGTGATTAGACGATAAATGATGCTCTTCTAGCCAGTACTGCCCACATTGTAACAGTGCCTGCAACATACACTTTTTGCACATTCAATACATACGTACATACTTGATGATGAATGTGAATTGATTGATCGACAAACTTATTAATGACAATAATGTTGATTTTGTATTATTTACCGGTGTACCTGTTTCTGATAATTTGCTTGTCACGTTACTATCTTATTGTAGCTGTTTTCATTGATGGGTGGCTTTATCAGCTTTATGCTATTTTTCCTTTGTGTTCGCTTGGGTTCCAGCAGCAACGAGCTTCAGCGAATGCTCGCATATTACTAACAAGTTACTTTATCTTTGTTTTCGTTTTATCTGGCTTGTTTGATCGTACAATGAGGAGTTGCAATGCACTCACAGGGTTTGAAGAAGGGATCATTCACTCTAGCCCCCATACTGCTTGTGGTATCTATAGTTACATGTTGGTTGAGTTGCTGGGCTTTCACTCTAGCTGCAGCAGGATGCTATGGAGTTTTGTAACATCGATACACCATGTTACGAATCAAAATCTTCTCAGAAAAACACGCATGCACATGCATATATGAACGAAGTGAAAGAAAACGTCCATAGTGTTTCATTTTTAGTTTTTATATTACATTACCTTAAATAGGAAGCAAGCAAAAGGGATGTTTCTCGCTTTATGGAAAGCTCAACACAACCAGGGCAGAGCTTGTGTAGCTTTTGGGACAGTAGTGAAAACATTGCGCATTTGTGGTCGACTAGCGGAATCCAATCAGGGCGACAGCCTACCAGAAGGTCGGAATAGTTGGAAACTGTACAACAAACAGATGAACAGGAGAGATGATATGAGGAGCTAGCGCCGAGGGAAATGGAAATCCAGCGGTCCGGTTCAGTTCCAGGATTGAGTGTGTGCATGATCTTCTTCCAAGTAGCAACTAGCACAATTTACAGAAACGGAGAGAAGCAAGGGAATATCCTCCACCAACAGGACATACCAACAGGCAAGCACAGCGCACTCAGTATCGGTTACTGCGGTGTCAGCGGAACGAGGAAAGTGATGGCGATCGCAAGTACCGCCTAGTCCATCTAGTGTCCAATCCTTAATACAGGCGCCATTGCCACTGTCAGGCTATGTTATGGCTCTACTATACTAAATTGATTTAACTCTTGCAATAGCATAATATAAATAACACTTTCAGAAGAAATAACCATGCTTTTTTCGTTTTGCTCTTGTTGGTTTGTTATACAGAGATATTGGGGAGGAGCAGAAGGAATTAGCGATTGCATAGAGAACCCATGTTTTTGAGAGTAGTTCTATGTAATATATAGGGGGCAAGTAATTATATCTAATTATTCATGTGCCTTTCACATTTGTATATATATGTTAGGTATTTATAACTATATATATAGACCATTTTTTTCCTTTGCTAGTTATGATTTGAATTTTTCTCTTTTGAACCAACAAGTTTGCCTCTACCGTACAGGGAATCGCAAGCCAAACCAAGGGATAACACTCAATCCGTACAGTCTCCTACTGCCTTCACGATCATGCGTATGATCAATAACTAAAGCATTAGTTCCTGTGTGCTAACTGCTATCAACATAAAGTAAACTCATAAAACGGAGTTTCAATTAAATTAAATTTGTTGTTACGTTTATACAGTCTGTGTCATTTGCTATTGCGCTGAACTGATTCGATCGATCGCCTGGATCGATGGAATCTGGTTTAGCCTAATTTGAATCCTTTGATCGGTTAGGTGAGAATTCGGCAGCTATCTATTTCTCCTCATTCTTCAGCCGGATTGAATCGTATTTTAATATATGTGTATAATATAATTACAATCTCGTACAATCATAAGAATAAACACCACATCCGTGTCAGGAAGTGTCACCAAGACTGAGAACAACAAAGCTGCAATGGAACCATCGAGGGACATTCAATCTAGCAAACAGGTTATCCGATGCCGAGAAGGCTCGCTCGTTTCAGATCTGGCAGTACCGGACCGACGGGTTAGTTAATATATTTGCGTGTAAAGGATTACTACTGCTAAGTGTTGCATTGTGTGCTGCATATGGAGACTATAAACATGGTTTAACGGTAATGTTGCAACTAAACAAACAAGCATGTATGCATAAGTTTATATACTTTAACAGAATCAATTAACAACCGAGAGATAGATATAAGAAGAGAGCACGCATTTCGGAATGCGAGTGCAATAAATTAATAAATGGATCAATCTACAAGTATCCTGATGATTATGTCAGTGGTTTCGCCAAAAAGTGTAACTTAACGCATTTACACTACGTAAAGCGAAATACTGATGGCCGCCTCGAGCCGTCGGACCAATGCTGGCAAAGAACATTTCAACATTTAAAAAGTTAGTAACACGGCCACATGATGACGACGTAGTTAAGTCGCTGGAATGATTGTAAATGTAAATAGAGTACTGCACCAGTGAACAATACCCGCGATTTGCTACTCATGTACTCAGGATTCCCTTTGCAATCCAATATAACACTAAGTTTGATATCTTCATCTTTGCTCATGCATTTATCGCGTACTTCCCTATCCTTACCGTCGATACCTTTCGTCCGTTCATTCAGCTGACCTCGCCCTCGTCTTCAGCCAGTCTGGTTTAGTTAGATTTATCGCCACCAGGTCACCTATAGGGTGTGCTGTTTGATGATCATGATGATGGTGTGCCTTTGGGGGTATGCAACATATATATATCACACCTACAACTGATCCGCAAGGGAGAAAGAGAGGAGCTGCACCTTGAACGAACTACTGGCCCTACTCCTGACAATGATAAGCTCCTCTCCCTCCACTACCTCCTCTAGCAGCTGCCAGCAACCGTGCTAGTAACAGCTGATGATTATTGTTGTTTTGATTAATATCAATAGTATTATCGTTTGTCGTAATGTTGCCATTATCATTGTAAGTGTTATCATTAATTTTTAACTTATCGAAGCTTTTATTGTTGTGTTGTTTATTGTTGTGGTTGTTGCTGTTGTTGTTGTGTATGTCGGTTTCCCACGAGACTGCGCCATCGTCTGCGAAGTCGTACCGCTCGCTATCGTACTGGGCTTTGGTGTACGTTGCTAAAAGCCCTGCTGCCCGTTATACGTTGCCTACAAACACACGTGGTAAGAACAACAGATAAAGATATGCATAGATATGTGCACGTTACAGGGCAAATGGACAATGGCCTATGTGCGAATACGTTAAAGACAACCTGATACAACTTCGCCACTAGGTTCTACTTCAATTCCCAGTCGGAGGAGATAAAGGCGAATACTAACAAACGTAGCAAAAGTAAATAACAACTTTCTTTCGGGGAAAATAAAATAGATAAAACAAGCCTATTTACAACAGAATTAGGTGTAACATGTACACTGATAAATAGCAGTACATAAATAAAGCTCCAGACCTCTATTGACAGATTCAGTTCAGTGTTGAACGATACAGAGCTATTGTCGTTCTTTGATTAGCTAATAGTACTATAAACATCTTGGCATACAATCTCTTTAACGTAAGAGCCGTATCCTGGCAATGATAATAAGGTATAATATGCTTCCAATGAGTTTCATCAGTGACAAACAAAAGCACAGCAGAATAACATAATGAAATGAAATCATATTGGAACGTAATGATAAACATTTGAGAAAGTGAAAGAAGAACTACGGAGAGACGCTACATTACGCTACTGCTAGCTAGTGCGGCCGCTGGTACTGGCTTTGCCGTGCTTACCGGACGATACGAACGGGCCGACGTAATTACTCGGGAACAGACCAGTGGTACCATTCAGCTCTCCGCGCCACCATTCCGGTTCATCACGCCCGAGCACGCTGATGATATCGTCCTTGTCGAAGGAGAGCTCATCGTCGTTTAGTGCTTTGTACGGATACAGGGCAATCACTTTGTCTACAAACGGGAAGCATAAACACGTTATTCTTTCCTAGTCCCCCGGATGAAGAGTTTGGGAGCGCTACTATTCTTACCGAGAATGGTTTCCGTAAGTTCCACTTTACTTGCAGACACGGGAGTGTTGCGTCCACTGTTACGGCCACCCTGCAGTACCTTCACGTACGTCGCGGGGAACCAACCAATCTGGCGACGTCGTCCCTTTGCCTGTAATGATAACAACAAGGTTAGTTGTGCTCACTTGACAGACACGGATGTACCGTCAACTCCGCTACCTACCTGCAACTCACCCTCCCACCATCCGGAATCGGTTTTCTTTCGGATCATTATCAGCTGACCCCGCTGCAAGGACAGCTGTTCGGAGCTGGTCGCTTCGTATGGTGCGATTACCTGTGCGACTTCACCCTTTCGTCGCAGACTTGGCGTAGCGGATGTCATCGACATCGACGAGTAGCGAATGTTTTCCTCATTGGCGGCCGGTGCCTGTGGTGGTTGCGTGTTGATCTGTGATACTTCCGAGTCTGCCTCCGCCTGATTGCGTGCATCTTCGGCATCCTGAGTATTGCCGGTGGTCGATTGTTTCCGTTTCGCTTCCTGCTCGTACGTCGCTTGTTGCTGCTGTTGCCGCTGTAATGCTTCAATCTCAGTATGCTGTTCTGGTAGCTGCTCCTGCATCGGTTGGTTGCCATTGGTTACCTCCTTCAATAGCATCAAGCGATTATTAGCAGTGACACCATACCATACCATCTAGTTATAAGTTTTACTTACTGCCCCTCCACCATCATGCTTTGTCACGTAGTTCGAAGGAAAGATGCCCGTTCGGTTACCAATCGTGCCCGTCCACCAGTCGCCCTCCTTCTTCGATACTGCAATCGTTTCACCAGCATCGAACACTAAATCGCCCACTTCCGCCGACTGGTAGGCATAACAGGCCACATAATATTCAACATCTCCGTTACAGGTCGCTCTGCAAGACGAAACGTGTGTCAACATGGTCCGCGATAATGTACCGACACTCCCTTATCACTTACTCGACTGTCGTGTCGTTTGCGGCAGTGTACTCGGTGGCAGGCGCCGACACGGCCGTAGCGGCATAATCTTCGGTTGGTGCGGTGCTACCGTATGCTATCGTCTCGGGTACCGCTTCTACGACGTTCAGATTGTTATCGACCTTTTCAACATAGGTTTCCGGGAACCAGCCAGTGTGGCCGTCGATTTCACCAGCCAACCAACCCGGTTCGGCATTTTGTTCCAGCGGTACCTATACTCGTGGTAAACAGTCCATACAAGATAAGCAAAAGGAATTCAATTGTAATCTACGACGAATAGTCCTGAGTACCTACCATCACAATGTCACCCGGTTGGAAGGATATTTCATCACCATTTCGCGCGCTAAACTCATAGATTGCACGGTACTTAACATAGCCCGGTGGTGTCGGCAAACTATCTACCGGAACCGATGCACGCGCGAGTGGCTCGTTAGTGGTAGCGATAGCTGTAGTATCCGCCGTTGCCCACGAACTCCCCGTATCCCATGTGCTCGTGCTGTACGATTCATTTTTACGATTGTTCTTCATTTCAAGTATCTATCGCAGAAACGAACAAAAACATAGAGCAAGAATTGAATAAAGAACAACCTCGGTTTTATGGTTCCCGATTTCTTCTTCTCTCTTTACCTGAATCCTTTGCATATCATACTCGCCGTACAGTTTCTCACAAGAATCGATCAGTCCGGTCAGCTGGGCCTTCAGTTCGGTTAGTTGCTCCCGGTTTAGGTTAATGTCGGTCGATTTATTTTCGATTTGCTGCTTCGTGTTCTCCAACTTGTCCTTTAGTTGCTGTATAACAATCTGGAAGTAGAAACCACAGCGTATTTAGCGAAATGTTTCTCAATTGAACCGACCACACACAAGCCATGCTACCTGTTTGTTAGTGAACTGCAGCTGGCTCTCCGTTTCGCCCGTCTTATTCTTAGCATCGAGTTTCGCCTTCTCCTGGCTTAGCTGTACCAGCCGCTGGTTTTGATCCTTAACCTGCGATTTCAACTGAGCCATTTCGGCCATCTGTGAGTCGCGTGTCGCGCGCATTCCATCGATCGTGGTCTTAACGGTCGTAACGCCGACGCGCGTGTCGCAGATCTTTTGTGACATTTCCTTGATGCGCTCATTGAATGTGCTTAGCTCGACGCTCAGCGATTGGTTTTGTGCCTTCAACTTCAGCACGTTCTCCTGTTCACGCTGGCGGTGCTGCTGCATTTCAGAGATTTTCTGTGCCTCCCATTCCTGCTGCCGTTGCTTTTCAAGTTCTCTGTTGGGAGAGTGCACAATACACAGACCATTAGAGCTTGGGCAAAATTATCATCGATCGCTAGTACTACTTACTTCCGCGCCAGTTCTTTCTTTTCAAGCTCACGCTTGCGCTGCTCTTCCCGCTCCTGTTCTAGCTCTCGTTGACGCTGCAGCTCCTTCTCGTGTTCCTGCTGTTTCTTCAGTTCGGCCTCCAACTTGGCCTTGCGTATTTTTTCTTGCTCC
>NC_064874.1:78478556-78526056 GCF_943734745.1 Anopheles darlingi | reverse complement strand
GCTGGACTGAAGGATGCGGATTTACGCATCAAGATTTCTCAGACTGGACCAGGACTGGAACAAGTCATTTTCATTATTCAGCCAGTCATTCTCATTATTCGGCAGTTTTTCCTTGGCTGATGTAATCCGTGATCCGTGATCCGCGAGCTTCGGCGTCCTCGGCAACTATAAATACCGACGACGCAAAAGGCAAAACAACTCAAAAAGTCAGAGACTCGTTGTGGAAGCTCCTAGTGTTCTAGTGTTCTCCAGCGGAAAATTCCTCTTGTTTCAGTGCGTGTGTGCTTCTTATTTTCACCTAAAACCGTTTCCGAGCGTGCCTTGCTGCTATCAGCATGAATAGATATATGATGAATGGGTTCGACATTAAGGTGACGGTGGTCCACAAAACCTACAGAGAGCATTACGTGCTCTTCCGAGGGTCTGTTCCGAATTCGCTGAATGAGTTGCTCCTACAGACGAAAACTCGAATGATTCGTTCGGGCTCTCCGATTTTGGATCAGTTTGACGAATCCTTAACTTTCGGATACTGGACGGGACGAATCGCTTGCATCGGTAAGAAGAACGGATTGCATTACTTACAGCCTCTTTTCAACCGATTTCCCCTCTTTTCTTTTCGGTACACAGATAAGGACGGAGATGAGATACTGTTGGTGGATGATTTCGATTTCCGGGGTTACATAAATTCGCTCTATCCAGGAGCTATGGGAACCATGATTATTCGTTTAACATCAACCAAACCGGAACCGGATGAGGCGTCGAAGCAGAAACCTATCCATTACGCCTTCGATTCATCCGTTCCGGTTATAACCGCGGACGCCGCAGGTATGCCGATAGAGGTCCATGAAGCTCTCCGCTCCGGATGCATGCCTCCTACAAGCAAACCTCTACAGGGCAAGCGCTCAGCGATACCACAAACCGACGGCAGAAAGCTTCCGTTACACAAAAATGTCAAATGCGATGTGTGTGATGGCGAGATACGGGGCCATCGTTACAAGTGCATGACTTGTCAGAACTATGATCTGTGCATGAGCTGCGAAGGCAAGTATCGTCACAAGGAACATATTATGCTGCGCCTCCCGACCCCCGAAATCCGTAGGCACGGTGCATACAGCGTGTTCGACAAACTGCGCTATTTTGTGACGAAGATGACGCCGCTCGTGACTGGAGAGGAAACGCACACGGGCAGCACCACAGAAGCAGTAGGCCGTGCCGCTGAAGCTGATCACTCGACGATGAACCAAGCTTCATCATCCAAGCAGGGACAGCAACGATCGTCCGCTAAAACAAGGTGAGCACAAAATGGGATGCATTTCTGATTAGTCAGGGGAACATTAGCATGATTTTTCCGCAATCAACTCCGTATTCATTTTTATATGTTTTCTTCTTTATCGGCACCGTAACAGCGTCAACAACCCTGATTTGCGTGTCTTCCTACAATCACATACTGGTGAATTAGGAGCAAAGTCATCGGAATGCTCCCAGGAAAAGAACAACACTTTGACCGATGAGTCTTTGACTTCTACAGCAAAACAGGAACTCCAGAACAAGCACCATGAGGCCAATGGTAATGGCAGCGTTAAGAAGACGCAAGAGAAGGATAGTGATGAGAGGGCTTCCGTGGAGGAGGACGATTCAACGGATGAACTGTGGACAGTGCTCGATGGGAAAGGTAGCACTACTCCGGAAGAAGTATTGGTCAAACTCGATTCTCCTGGCCCGTCTGTATCATCGCCCGTCAAAAACACGGAACCAACAACGGCACCGATAAAGGTCGATGAAGCCGCTGCACCATCGAACCGTACCCAACCAGATGTAAGGAGCAAGATGAATCAGCTCACTGAACTGGTGGCTGCGGCCGTTCTGGAAGGTACTCGCTTGATGAGCGTACCATCTCCTGAACGACCGGTACCGCCGCCGATCATCCAAGATGACCACGACGAGCAAGCAGTTCGTGTTGATGGTGCTGCTGCAAAGGAATCAGGGGCTTCGTCAGTTGCCACTGCCGCTACTGTATCATCGGATCCCATTAAGACCGATCCGACCAAGATATACAGCGAGCTGCCGCACGTTAACCATGCCATCCACACGCTGATCACCATGGGATTCAGCAACGATAATGGATGGTTGACGCGTCTTCTGGAATCGCTCGATGGTGACATACCGAAGGCACTCGATCTGCTGTTGCTGCAGCCGTCAGCCACTAACAATCCACCACGCTCTTAAGCTCTTGTTATCGTTTGTAACGAACGATAAATGATGTTGGAGTGTTTTTTTCCTTTGATTTCTTCCATTTATTCGCATTTAGCGAAGTAGATTTAAGAGATTTTATGTGATGAAGTATCATTTTTACGAATTATCAGAATTTCAAAAAATGTATCGCTATTCCTCCTTCCCCGCCCACCGCCTGATACGTTCTAATCACTTAGCATCACAGCAGACCATGATCTGCTTAGAGAATCGAATTTACATTTTTTTCTTTTGCCTACTGTATACGGTGTTCGGCAGCTATGCTTACAATCTTCCTTGCGTTTCATTGCAATTGCACACTTAGGCGCAAGTATTATTTCTTATTATTCGTCAAATAAAGGACAAAATGGTTGAACGATTGTTCGATCGGCAAAAAATGTTCGTGTTTGCATCATATCACAATCCGCCATTCGCTATGCGTCATAAAATCATAAACCCAAAGAATACTACTGCAAAATGTATTGTTTGGAGATGGGAACGGAAAAATGTTTGGATGCGTTATTGTTGAAACCCTGCATAACGTATAAAATATGATCTTTCTGCATGCATCAACGGAATTTGAGCTTTGCTCCAAGGTATTCGCGAATGTTCGATTCCAGAAATGATGAAACAATTGAAAATGCATGTCATAGCGTGTTGTCCGCCCGTTACTTCTCATTTGTTCTTAACGGTCTTTTATCATCAGGTTTTCGGATCATCGTCAGGATTATTAAACACACGCAAGAGGTAGAATTCCGTTTTTTTGATTCATTGTTTTTTTGTTTTATTTTCCTTACGTTACTTTCTAGTTTTCTGTTTTTATTCTCTTTGTTTTCGTACTCTTTTACTAACTCGCTCGCACACAACACATTCGTTCACAAACACACACACACACACACACACGCACTGTTTTTTGTTTACTCAATGGTTCTCAACTCAACAGGATGCGCAGAGATTAGGAGGTTGGGTGCTGATGGTGGCTGGCTACTCTTGTGCTGCTACTAACTGCAGCATCAATCTTCCTGTGGCAGCTTCGCCGTGTACTAGGGTGGTGGTACGTGTTGCTTTCGTTCTATTTGTATTTTACGCTTCGTCCTTGTTCTCGCGATCGCAAGTGATAAAAAAAATGAAACACATTCACGCACATTGTCCTTAACACTAGAAGGGAGAGCACGAGGAAGATGCGTGATGGGGAGGGATGGGATGATAAAAAGGGAGAAAAAGAAAACATTACTCTTCCAAACGGGACCCTCCAATTGCGCGCAGTCACACACGCCCACTCTATCTTGCTTTTGTTCTCGTACACGATGGGACGACGACTGCTACGACAAAAATCTCGAAGCTACACTAAATACCATCGTTATCCTTTAAAAGTCATCCTACAGTGCTGATTCATTGAAATGCTCCTTCACTTAGTTGCTTCCTAGCTGCAGGATGTCCCTGCTCTCTCTCTCTCTCTCTCTCTCTCTCTCTCTCTCTCTCTCTCTCTCTCTCTATCTTCTCTCCTGTTCTAAGTGCATTCCTCCCAAAAAAATCCAAAAGAAAAAAGCAAAGATAACATCTCTATCGTGGTATTGTAGAGGAAAGAAAGTGCAAAACAAATACAATTCATGTTCTTAAACTTATCGTTCACCATACTCGTTGCATCATACATTATAAATATTTGGCCAATAAGAAACCATTTACAGACGGATACATTCCTGCAATTTCTTATATTCCACCACCTGGCATCGCGTGGGACCGTCGAAACAGGCCATATCGAAAAAAGTATGGATTTTTTGGGTGAGTAAAACATTTCTGGTGGAGAAAACAGGAAAACGATTGGTTTGAGTTTTAGATCCAAAATCGCATAGTTTCTTTTTGCCGATTACCAAACAACCGAATCTGTGTACCTTCTGACCACGCATGCTCTGCATGTTCCCTAAAAATCGGTGTTTGTTCAAAGATCTGCCAACATAACCGCCTACACTTAGCAACATGTAGCCCAAAACCAAACCGTTATTTGCACGAATTGCTCATCGGTTTAGTGAGGTTTAACACCGATGATTGTTTCGTGCACGACAATAATCAATCAATCAATCATGCGTCTTAGATTCCAACTTCAACCTAAGATCGTTGTTTAATTAGAAACCCACCTTGGATTATGAATAAAAGCTAAAATCAAAAATTTGACCTCTTCTCTACCTATTTCTACTAATGATTCGAATCAATCAAAGTGTGCTTCGAAAAGAATGGAGAAAGCAAAAACTAGCATATCTTCTTGTTATTAATATTCCTGTTGCTGTGGCTCTCCGATACCGGGATCCGATACCGAGTTCGCGCAAAACGTATATCTTATGCGAGAGATAGTGATGGTGGGGAGAGCCTTGCGTACCTTGTCCTGTCTATCCTCTGCTCCTCTTTCATATATATATTCCATTTCGCAGTTTCGATTCTGCCTCACATGATTTACAATAGTTTCGATACTATAAAGCTATCCTTGCCACGTACCTATACGAACCGTTATGGATAGTAAGTAGTTCTCTCGTAGTGGCGATAGATGCAGTTGTATTGTTGCTTTGTTGGAGCCAGTAGCAGTAGCCAACATCGTAGTACCCTAGGGCAAACTTCCTGCAGCTTTCTGCCAGCCGTGTTTTATTTAGAGGGCTTACACATATTCATATTGTTATCGTTATCCAACCATACACCGCATAGTGCAGATTCCTAAACGACGCAACCATTCACACATGCTGGCGTCCCTGTCCTACTTTCATACCTTCTGCTCGCTTTTTTCACCTGATAATACATACATTTCACACATCTTCGCATGCACACAAACTCTCGCGCTTTTGGGGGGATATGGGGGAAGAGGGCCACTCTCGCTGAAAGGATAGCTCAAACGCTTGTTCATTGGGATGGATTTGCAGCAGCAAAAACAAAAGGAAAAAAATAAAGAAAAGTTCTATAAACTACGCGCACACATCCCTGCTGACATCCACCTATATAGAACTGCAAGCAATACTACACGGAGGCTATCCGCAGATATTATCCCTGTCTACATGTCTCTCTTGCACGCGCGCGCGCTCTCGCTTTAATAACATTCGCTTATTTGTTATCTCCGGCGTTGTTTCTTGGAAGATGGATCTCGAAGAAATTCTGCTTCACTTTTCTCGGCAGCGAGGCCTAACAACAATATGAGACGACGAACGGGAAAACATATTGACGACAGGCCGGTGCATTGTTGGATCCAGTGTACAGGGGCGCAGCGGCATCGTTCGCTTCTCGGCGGATCCACTCTTCGATCCATAGCGCCTTACTCGTCTTGCATGTCCTCTGGCATCTCGTGCGGATTCAACATACCAGGAACCGCCATCATCATGCGACGCTTTTCCTCCTGGATTTTTTTCAGTTCCGTTTCCCGTTCCTCCAGGTACAAATCGGAATCATCTTCTCCGGTTACTTCCTGTAAAAAAAGAAAAAAAAAACATGAAAGACTGTTGGACGTGCTTCTCGTACCATCTTTGACATCGCCATACCTTAATCTGAATGAGGAAATCCCGTAAATGCTCCTTAAATGCATGCACATCCTGATCGAGATTGAAGAGCCCGGTGGCAAAAATCTTGATCTGGTTGTCGGTCAGGTGGCTAAAGGCGGACTTGAGCAGCGTGGCGACGTACTCCTGGATGTTGAGCACGTTGTCGTCCGATGGACCGAGCTTCACCGTGATTCGCCCTGCCTCGACCAGTGTGAACATGTGGGCGAGAATGGTAGCGTGATTCTGCAGACTAGCCGTATGGGACGTATCCGTGACGACGGAGAAAATCTGCATCAGGATGTCGGTATAGTACGTCTGGTAGAAGCTTTGCGCAGCCTGCGGATGCTGCTCCAAGTTTTGCAACATCTGAAAAAGCCATAAAACACGGTTTAGCAACCGATCAAATGACCACATGACTGCCATGACCATATCCACACGAACGAACCTGCATGAGAATGTTCAGTCCAGTATCGGCCACATTTCGCATCGTGTGCTTGAACGCCCACACGATCGAGTCGAACACCAGCTTGAACTGTTCGGGCGGAATGCTAAGGAACGCTTTAAAGCAATGCATATTGACCGCCTGTAGCAGTTCGTAGAAGTTGATCCGGTGTTGCGGGTAATCTTCGAAGTTCTTGTTGATCATGTCGAGCGTACAATCGAACAGCGCGTCGAAGATCTTCGGTATCTCGGGTGTGATGACGGCTTGCAATCGATTCACGATGGACGCCATCGTGCTGAGTACCAGTGGCTCGCGAGCATTCGGTACTTTTGTACGCTGAAAGGCGTAAGCAGACGATGATTCGATTAGTAGTGGTTTCGACATAAAAAGGAATGAAAGGAAAGCACGGCATCCCGGCACTACCTGGTAATCACACAGTACGGCTTCCAGCAGCGGTGGAATGAAGTTGTCCATAACCATCTGCGGGTCGTTGGACTTCCAGACCCACTCCGTGATGAGCGTCAGCGTTTCCTTCTTCACCACGTGCATCGCCTTAATGAGCGGCTGGTTGTTGATTGTTGGTCCGTTCACCGAGATCGCTTGGGTGATGTTCTCCGACATGATTTTGTACACATTCAGCATGTCCAGATAGATGCGGCCAAGCTGCGAAACATATGCGTGCCCAAGGGCTTTGCAGGCCCGCACGTTTGTCTTAAGTATGCTGCCGAGCTGCTTCACGGCGTTCATCTCCTTCAGGATGTCCACGTTTTTGGTGGCTTGCGAGATGATTTCATCCCAAACCTATATAACAATCAAACCAACAAAGCGAGGGTCGCGCGTGTAAGAAACAGCTCTTCCTGGATGGATTCATGTTTACTGGGATCTTACCTGATTCGGCAGCATCATATACTTTTCGATCAGAATATCTTGCTGCACCTGGTCCGCTTGGGCTGATATCATATAGCCGACAGCTTCGTAAAACGTGTGCACCTGGTAGAGAGGGAAATGTGTAAGTAAACATACAGAGCATGGTTCTCGCCTCTACTAAACATACCTGCTGAGGTTGAAGATCACAAATGATGGTGCTTATTGTGCCCAGAATTTCCTCGATGAAGGTGCAGGACTCGTTCGGTTGCAGTTGCACAAAATGCCGGCGGCACTTGAGAGCAATCTTGATGAACGTATCACAGGCCATATCCTGCACACCGTCGTGCGTTTCGTGCATGAACTCGAACAGCTTGTTCACGACGGTCTTGAGGAATTTCCAGTGTGCGCGCAGGAAGCGTGGATACTGCCCGACCACGTACATGATGTTGGACGCAATGATTGCCTTGTTGTCCTTGCCTGCAAAGGGGAAAGGAAAGAGAAGGGTGGAACAGTTGAAAGCAAGAGTTAACCCTAGGGTCAAAGGGTTGGGGAAACGGTCGTACCTTTCTTGTGTTCGCACAGACCCAACAGTTCCTTAATGACCGTCACCAGGAAGCGCTTTTCGTCGTCCTCGAAGAACGCACCAGAGATGGAACCGATAGCCCAGCAGAGGGTGTTGAGATTTTTCCACGAAAACTCGGTTCCATTGACCTGGTTGTTCAGCTTGTCCGTCATGATGCGTTCCGTGTCGGAATAGTCGAGATGCGTCAGGTAGACGAGCGTTTCGCGCATATTCTTGTACAAATTAATACTATTCGTGTCCTTCATGAATTCGCGCACCACCTCACCGTTCTCGTTTTCCACCACCAACACCTCCTCTGGTTTGGCCATGCGGGAAATCATAATGTAGCGCACCTTGGACAGAATCTTGCAGTAGAAGGTGCGTCGCTGGCTCGACGTGTACGCTTCCTTGTACAGCTCACCGGTCAGGCTGTTCCAATACTCGAGACAAATCTTGAAGATTTCCACGTCGTCCACCTCGGAAATCATCACCAGATATTCGAGCGCCTTCAGCACCACGTCCATCGTGTCCCGCTTCTCGACCAGTGTCGCGTGTACCCGCAGGAAGGTGCACAGAAACATGGCGAGGTTCTGCACGAAGCACTGCTCATCATCCGACCCATTCATGTAGATCTGGTTCATGTTGGTGTTGGGCGGTATCATCGTGTCGAACTGTTCCATCGTCTGCTTGAATAAGGCAATGAACACGTGGTCGTAGTTGGGCAGCTGTAGCCCAGCAATCTCCGATAGACACTTGATTGTGATGTTGCGGAACATCGGTATCGTGAGAAAACGGCAGACCAGCATGTCAATGAGTTTAGTCTCGAAGATATACCCGAGTGGGATCCAGTTGAGAAACTTCAGCAATGTCTCGAGCGTGGCCGAGATCAGGGGAGCGTTCAGTGAGTTCTCCAGCACGAACTGGCATAGCGTGAACACCTGCGCGAACTCCGAACAGATCGTGTCCTTCAAGTGCTTCGCTTTCGTCTGTGTAATGTTGCCCGAACAGAAATCGAACACCTCCTCGCTCAACAGCTTCAAGATGATCATGTTGTTCTGGCAGAGCGTTTCGTTCGTCTTGGACGCACCGACAATGTCACTGATGAACGTCTGCCAATTGTTCGGCCATTCGCGTTTCAGTATCTGTACCAGAATGATATTCAGCTTGTTCAGGTAGACCTTGTTCGCCTCCATCACGGCAGGATCCTGCGACGTCTTGATAATCAGCCCGACTACATACTTCTTGATGCCCTCGCACTGGTTGCGAGGCAGGATTTTCCAGCGTGTTTTGATCACCTCCTCGAGGATCTGCAGGGCGTAGAACTTTGTCTGCTGGTTTTGCGAGTACTCGAGTATACTGTCAACGCGCGTCCACGCATCCGGGTGCTCCTTCAGCGTCGTGAGCACTGTCTGCGCTAGCC
This sequence comes from Anopheles darlingi, assembly GCF_943734745.1. Classification (NCBI taxonomy): domain Eukaryota; kingdom Metazoa; phylum Arthropoda; class Insecta; order Diptera; family Culicidae; genus Anopheles; species Anopheles darlingi. Next base: position 78,517,021 of record NC_064874.1, on the reverse strand, counting down.
GCAGCTGCTCGCCGGTACTATTGTACAAGCAGGCCACAATGTTGTCCAACAAACCGATATCGAGCTTCTTCGAGAAATCCAACAACTGATTCGCCTCATCCAAACGTATCATTGGGATCGCCATGGTCTCGGCAAGTTCACTTCTGGACTGCTCGGTTCGAATGCCGCTTGTTTTGCTATCAGAATGCTAGAATGTCCGGAATACGCCAGTTCCGATTTTGTACCGCAATTGCCTTTCGTTGTGTGCTCACACACAGAAACACAATCCCTTTAACTGTCACAACGGTACTTATGCTTTTTAACCACAACTATCTGCACGAAAGATTCGCTCAGTCGATTGGTAGACGCGGGCTCGGGCACTACTCGCACTACTCGCATGCGTTCTCGATCACACTTCCTTGGATGTGCTATAATTTCTCGTTCACACTTGTTGTCACAATCGTTCTCAAAACTGCACATCCGTAATAAGCCGTTTGTGTAATGATTGCAGCAGCAGCCAGGTAGCCGTGTTCGTTGCCAAGCAATACAAGTTGTAGTAACCAATCGAAACAGGAGGAGCGTCCATTAACGAAAAAGAGAAAGCAAAAGACAACAATTAATCAGTTTCCTTCGAGGTTCCTCGTGTACATCGATCGGGAGCACTTGATCATTCATACCACCCACATTTGCTTCATCATCATACACGCGCACGAACCTTATGATTTGTATCCTCGTTTCATCATACAGCTACATGCATTCTTCATTCTGCTTTTCGCACTCATACATTCACAGATCTCGAGACAAGCGGTTGCTTCGATCCTGATGTTCCCTGGAGATCTCCCGCTTGGAGCCGAGCAGATGCGCCCGAGTTGGTGGTGGTGGGTTGTGGATTTCTGGTTGAAAGGATGTGTTGTGGTATGGTGGTTGGGTGGGCGCCCTAGCTTGGAACAACTTGGAGGAAGCTGGAAGCAGCTTTTGGACGCTGATTTCTAATGAAACCCCCCGCAAATGCGATGGACATGCATTCCGCCATCGTTCAAAATAGGAATCAGCAAACAGGATAAGGTAAAAACACGTTAGAAGATCATTACAAAAAAAAAAAACACATAAATCTATCCTTACTAGCTAACTGCTTCTTTGGTATCGGTAAGTGATGGAAAATAATGGAAAAAGCGAATAACTTTAACCAAACGGGTTGAGTACTATGGTACTCGAAAAGTGAATGTAAGAATTTATAAGGTAAATATACTACAAGTACAACTCACTCTCTAGCTATCGTTTACGTGCGTTTTGTCCTACTTCAAAAAATCACACGCGCATCCAGATGCGCTTGCTTTTCTTGCTTGCCTACTAGATGCCGTTGCCACCGTTTCGCTGGCAGTCTTGTAGTCTACAAACGGTGGTGAAGATCCTTGCAGTTTGGACGATGCAAAAGCAAGAGCTTCGTGTAAGTAGACGACGGTGTAGCTTTTTTCTTACGTTGTAAACTACTCGTTCACACTCATCATTCGCGCATACTCGCACTCGCTCATACACACGCTAATAACATAGAGGACTATTGAACGTACAAACCGATGCACACTTATCAATAATCATCTAATGATTATTGTGCCCATTCACTCACATCCTCTTATACGCTGGGTGCTGCCACACATTCACATCATTCAAACACTCGTAGCTCATCGAGGAAATGCACGGCGGTGAACAGGACTAATCACACACCTCGCACACACAAAACAGCAGACACACACAAAAACACACAATCGGCGGCACAGTTAAACGCTTAGAAGACGACACTACGGCGACGATGGTGACCGAAACCTCGCGAGCGTCTTACGATGCTAACCGTGGCTAGATGGTACTAACGCCGTCGATTCGACGCGTCCTTATGATGCCTATATCCGGCGGGATGATGGGGGCCGAAAATCAGGCTGTACTTCCGTTGCCCGACTGTGTGTCGCTGTACGCAAATCGAAGTTACCGATCGGAAGACCGATCAGATTTGACGATCACGATGCTCTGCTCTGTGTCTTCTTCTTTTCCTCGAATCGCTTAAAATTGCATCTCATTCACACTACGCACTCCTGTAAGTAGAAAGGAAAAAGAAAGCATAGATTAGTGTATGGATATTTTGACCTTGACGGATAGCGGGCTTGCCGACGCATCGTTTCCAGCACATGTGTTGCATGTAATCAACTGTTTTATGGCAACCTCCCCTTCGAACAAAACGCATTGTATACCGAATGGGAGTAGCATCGCTTAATTACGCAGTAAAAATAAAAGAATCATTCGATGAGACGACTATTATCTATCGTTGCATGGCTCGTCCAAACCGCGTTACTCACATGGCCCTGGGCCATGAGCGCATAATGGTTTGCTGGTGCGCATCTAATTTTGGACAAATTCTTAGGCGAAGTGCTACACCTGCACGAACAGCCGCCTGCCGTGTGCACCAGTGTCCCCTCATCTCCCTCATGGAAAACAAATCGATGTTCGACATGAAGCGTACACGCGGTACAGTGCTATCTGGATGGAAGCACCAAACGCTGCTTGGCCAGCGTCGTACCAACCACGATAGATTCATTATTCACATGCTTCATATATTCCCCATTCCCCAGTGTCTGATGTCCGCGGAATGTTACATATTTTTCGAGCGCTATTTCAAAGGTGAAGCTTGCAGGGTGACAAACAAGCACGAGAGTCAGCACGCACCTACATGCTGATGTTGATTAGCTCGTGACACGAGAATGTGACGTCTGCCAGGCAGCATATACATGACGTCATTGAAGGGTTAGTGGTGCAAAGTGCTACTATGTTTTGGCTATTTGGCGATTGCTGCGATATTAAACGCACATAGAATACTCTACGCGGCGTTGAGTTGCGTTTAGCGCTTGGCGCCTGCTACAACACTTTACTGACGTCATCCAAAACATAACCGAGATTAGTACCAGCCAGCAACAAGGAGCTCAGTGCCATTTGCGGCGAAATAAAATGCTTGAAGAAGCCTAAAAACAGCAAGCAGCAATGCCCACCCACCTTCACGTTTGCAAAATTTGTGATTATCATAGCGGCCTTGCACATCCCACCTACATCTCTCCCCCCATTGGCGCCATAGTTGCGTTCTGTAAAAGTTAGGAAGTCATAACAACCCATTTTTGTAACTTTGTATACCTTTAGCAGCAGCAACAAGCATAAATGTCATTTTGCTAGGGTGGCTCGCGTCATCAGGGTTACAAATCCGCGACACAAGAGTTCAAAGGTCAGTTTTCGCTAGCTATAAATGCAGAACCGAATCTGGAAAAATGAAATAGAAAAACCCTTTGCTTTCGGGTTCGGGCGGTTCGGGAAAGTGATTCACTAGAGCATAATATTGCGCAGTAGTTAGTAATCACATATTGCGGAATGCTAAACGGATTACATGTTTGCATTATAAGATTCTACTCGAGACCGATAAAAAGTGCCAGAAAATAAAAGAGACAACCTGGGAAACTGTCTGTATGTCCGTATGTCCGACGCGCACCAAACATACGAATCGCAATAAGCGTAGACAACTCCGGAAGCATGGAAATGGTGTGAGTAACGTGACATGCCAGGCCAGATGCCATTGCCAAGAGTCATGAGAAAGAGGAAGAGTCTGCCAGACGACAGCAGCATCTCGACAACACCTTTCCCCCGGTAGTTTTCCATTCGCTACAAGGAAGACCACCAGCGGTGAAAGGAGGAGGGAAAATAAACCTCAACATATATAGCGCAGCATAGCAGGCACCGGGACGGTTGCATGAGACCGTTGGGAGAAGCATTGGTGCTGCAGGACCTTTCGAGAACACAACACTCCGAGCCAGCAGCAAAAGCGCATCTTGCGGGGTGCCCTTCATCGTCATCACCGTCGACGCACACACATTCTTGCGCGTATGCAAGAGGGAGAGAGAAACGCAAAAGAGCGAGCGAGAGTGTGTGCGATACGCAAAAACAAAACCGACGCCTCTATATTGCGATGTTTGCGCCATTTTTTTGGAACTGATGTTCGCGTCTAGGCTTTTCCAACTGCTATATAGAAATAGGAGCAACTTTCCCCGATCGCCAACAGACGATTAATCGAGGGAGTGCGGAGATTTCCGTATTGTAGCAGTCTTTTTATAAGCTCGAAACATAAAATACACTGAACCACACACGAACTATAAAGGGATTTCTCAAATCCGCGGCCGATCCGGTAATACTTTTCACATTTTGGAATTTCATCATCTTTGTCGGGCGCAATGTTTCGTTTTTTCCTAAAAACCAACACAATTCAACACAAACACAGGCACACATAGCGTTGCGAAGCGCATTTCGAACAACTTCCACGGCGCCAGCCAGAAAACCATCCCCAGCATACTTTTCTTTCTTTTTTCCTTTTAAAAGAAACAACAGTTCACCGCTGTCGCCGCCACCACCGCCACCGTTAATTTCCGCGGTTCCGTTCTCAGAACACACACCTTTGAGGAGGGTGCACGGTACAGCAGAAAGAGGTTGGGGAGAAAATGGCAGCAGAATTCTGGAGCGCGATGGCATCATTTCGCATCATCCGAAACGACGGGCGCACCGTTATGCACATCCGCTTCGGCGAAAAATAGCAGGCTGCGTTTCTCGTCCTCCTCTTAACCGCTCGCCCAACAAAACGCACGTAGGGGCAACGCGCGAACACATCGCGGCGCCTCCGTCACTGTCATGACAGCCATTTTAGTCTGAACGGAATCGGAATCCGAACAGACCCAATGGCAACGAGATGGAGTTCATATCCGAATCCTTTTCCGCCGCGATCACGCAGTCCGACCTGCTGAACTATCGAACAGAGTGGGTGCGTACTGAAAAAGAGATGAAACACCTTTCTTTATCATTGCCATACCCCACAGGGGCTGCTGGTCAACGCTTCGGAGAGCAGCTTAGCGAGCACATAACCTCCAATAATCGCACTTCTTGGCAAACGCGAGGCCCCACCGCGGAACGCCGTGTGCCTGTGTTGTGCGGTCGGGAAAGCGTCGTCCAAATTGAGCACGGCAATTAGACAAGCGGCCTATTGCAACCAACGCTGTGTGGCGTAGAGGGAGAGGGGGAGGGGGGATTGGTTTTCCGCCGTTTCTTCCAGCACGGCGCTAGCGCTCACAAGATTGTTTCGACGGCTGTTGCTTTGATCGGTTTTGCAATAATGGAAGGACGCAATTACAACGCGTCCCACAGTAGCCCGTCGGTGTGGTGCAGATGGAAAGTTTTCCGGATGCCCTTTGCCATCATGTGCAGCTCTCCTTGTTTCTCCGGCGCGACGTTTGCGAGACAAAAAAAGATGGCCCGATATTCTCATCCCGTCGCTCGTCTTTCCACCGTGCGTTCAGGATACATTGGACTATTTCACATACGCACAGAAACACACGCGCGCACACAGAAACACATGCGAAGCCCCGACCAGGAGCGCAGCAGCGCGGTTAAGCTGCCCCGAATTTTCTTCCTGTTTCGTTCGATCTCCTTTTCCTATTCCCCCCTCACTGGAAAACGTACGACGAGACGAACAAAATTGCCCCTAAATGGAGGTGGCGTACGGCAAGGCGCACTACGCGTGGACGGCAGGAGGTCACATTTTCTTCATCATCATCGGCCTTCCATCTATCTCTTCATTCCATTGTGCGGTAATCCTAGCGCTTGCCGTTCGAGAACCATGTTCGGGGGTCGTGTTACCCGCCACCGCCTCACAAACCGTCGCACAGACACACGCACTTGGCTGGCTGGCCGCCATGCCGCCTCGGCGACGGAACCCCCACACGTTATTTTGTGATTTCCCAGCGCCCCCCGGGGGTCACACCTGGACGGCGAACGATTTAGGGATGGATTTTGTGCGGAAATACCTTACGTTTTGCAATTTTCGCGATTAAAAATCAACAAGAACGCTCATTCACTCAGGCATCATCGCAGCACCCACTTTTCGCAGTCACACTAGGATTTTTTTTGGAATCTTTGACAACTCGTCGAAACGTCAAAACCCAAACGTTTTTGACAGTCACAATCCATTCCGTTTCATATAATTTATCTTGCGCTGTAAGGTATACTTTCGGCGGTAATTTTCTTTCTCAAAGATACCGATTGGCTGTTAAAATTTGAAATCGAAAACACGGCTGGTAACTGACCAAGACTTTTTCACCGCTGCAGGCTGCAGGACTCCCAGGAGTTTGTGCTGTAACAGGATGTGTATTTGGCATTCCAGTTCATTTGGTCTGTAGCTTCCATCGATAGAGTGCGTTTAACTCATAGAAAGTTTCACCTCGCCACACGGATTGGTAGGCTAGCGTATTGTTGAACCGCCGCCCTTCCTCTTTTACATTCAAATCCAGCGAGACCAGCGGCAGTCGTTTCGCTGGGAATTCTTTCATTAATAATCTTACGAGCTAAATGTTTCAGTTCAAATCTAAAATGAACAAACTTAACGAATCACTGGTAGTTGTGTCTCTTCTTTGTTACCACCGCACGTACTTCCCATTTAGCTAGTAAATACACAACACTCTCATCGCGGTACTCGCACCTACGCTTAGCTAACACATGGTTTTTGGCTACACTTACATGGGGTTTTCATCATATTCGGTCTTTTTTATCGGTCGGCCCAGGGTCAATCGAACCTGACTGATGAGTCCGTAACACGCTATGACCGTCACTTAGCTTTAATATTAACTTCACCTTATATTATCTAGCTTCACACCGCTCTTAAAACTAACGACAACTGTGTACGTTCCGGCGTTCCTTACGATATCCTTTGGTGGTTACATTTCAAACTACTACATTCCCTCGTCTTCAGGATTTCTGTTTTGCTTTGTTTTTGGTACAAACGGTTTTCGATTTTTGAGCCCCTGCTTTGGTTCATTTTGCAAACGATCGCTCGTTCGTGGATTTCCATTAACTGCTAGCGGATAGAAAAGTGAAACATAAACTAGCATTATTCCGGTCTAGAAACATTTTCTTCTGCCCTGTTTTTCGCGTGTCGATGTTGTTCTTTGGCAGCTTCTCGGTTTTATCGGCCTTCTGGATAATAAGGGACAAAAAGGGTTTTTAATTGAAAAAAAAAATACGCTAATGAAACTATATCTAATATTGACCTAAAACAACTCTTGTTTGTGCCCTTGGGGTCCTCTCAAGACTAAATTTGGTGTAAAAATGTACTAATATCAATAAAAAATGGATTTAAAAATTCACCTAAAATCTTATGTATAAATATATGAATAGAATAAAAGTTGGCACCTTTTCTTGGTGCCTAAAATGATATACTAAGCACACACACTCACACACATGGATAAACTTGCGTGCGATGGATGCAAAATAGTTGCAGTTATTATAAATAGCGTGGCCTACAGTAAAAAGGAAAAAAAAAGAATCTATTAACTTATTACTGTTTGATCATCATTCGCCTAATATCATCATTTCGCCTTCAAAAACTCCTTTCTCTACATTCTCTTCCGATCTCTTTCTCGTTATGCTGGCGGTAGGAACAACGTATTGCACTGATTGATCGGGATAATAACAGGGGTGGGAAGGGGGATATAATTTGGTATCAGATTTTCCTAAAAACAACATTAAAGAGAAACATCCACATTAATGTACGCTATTGAATCTCCCGGGCTCCTCAACTGTCGACCAGATTAGACCGACGGCTAATCGCTCACGGAGTTGCTTTGCCGTGCGAGCGGTGTAACGGTGGAGTTGTGCCGCGTTTTTCGAGACCCTTCACTGTCCAGCTCCGAGGACGGTGTGGTCGAGTTGCTGAGGGCGACGGTTTTGTTGAAATCGATCGTTGCGTACCCGAGCGATGCTTTCTTCGGACTCTCCGGCGGCAGCAAACCGACACCAGTGGCAACGGTGGCCACTGTAGCGACGGTTCCCACCACTACGCCCCGTTCACCGGCGCCAATTCCGGTTACCGTTCCGATGAGGGGTGTCGTGGCGACACCGTTTAGGTTAACGACGGTGCTGTTGTTGTTATTGTTGTTGTTGATACCGTTGCTCGTACCGTTGCTACCCCCGCTGCCTATTAGAATGCCTCCATTCGGTATACCATTGCCATTGAGAGTAACGCCCGGTACGGAACCAGTCGGTGAGAGGACGCCACCGGTTCCGTTGCCACTAGAACCGGTAGACCCGCTAATGTTGTGCGATGAGCTGGACTGATCGAGATCGAGTACGATGTAGTTGACCTTGCGTACATGTGCTCCAGCGGCGACGGCGGCAGCAGCAGCGACAGAAGTGCCCGTTGTGGTCGGAGTGCACGGTTCCGAATGCTCTACCGGTGGTAACTCGACATTACTGAAAATGTCGGGCTTCGAGCAGCGTGGAGCACTCCTGAGAAGACTCGCTTTCAATTCGGCAGGTTCTAGATTCTCGTAAAATCGTGTCGGATCCGGTCCCGTGACCGTGTTGCTACTGTTCAACCGGTGAAACTGAGCAAATATGTTACCTGCAGCTCCTGCTCCGGCACTCACCACAGTGGTGCAGACGCCTGGGGCCGGTCCACTGGAGGTCGGTGTTCGTACGTTCTGATACTGACCCTCATCGAACGATCCCGTACTGTGGTGGGTGTTGTTGTTGTTGAAGTTTGAAATCGAAATCAGACTCGAGTTGCTCTTACTGCTGAACGTGGCCGCGTTTTTAGCTTTACTACCGGAACTACTCATTCCATTGGCATTGGCGTCACCGACCGAGGCGCTTATATTTACATTCATGTACATTCGTCCGGGATCCAGTCCGTCTGGTGTAGACGGAGGAAGATCACCTCCACCACACTCGACGGTAGTGGAAGCGACTATGCTAGGATCGCAAAGTAAGGCCGATGATGCATTGTGTGCTCCAGTGACGGCGCCGGTGGCGGCCGGTGCTAGCTCCTGTGGTGGGACATCCATTGAAGTCCGTACCAGAATGCCACCGGCGGGAAGGTTGCCACTGGGTAGGACGTTACCAGCTCCAATTGGATGATGCACATGATGATGGTGATGGTGCAGGTGTAGCTGATGCTGCAGTGCCGTCGTGTCCTTAACCGGGAACTCTTGGTATAGATTACTCACACCCTGATGCACGCTTCCGCTCGTATGAGAGGTCGGTAGAGGATTGAGTGTCGTGACCTCTAGGATATTGGTCATGCTGTTCGGTGAACCGGGTGACGTTATATCCGGACTAATTGGACCACTGCTGACCGAGCTTAGGCGTAATCCCTGCTGAAATCGTGTGGTGATCGTGTGTGGTTGCACCACCGTCGTAGGTCCACCAGCGGTAGTCCCCGTGCCCGTGCGGTTCGGTGTCGGCTCGAGATAGTTACCCTCCATGGCCATGGCCAGTGTGTCCGTGCTGCGGCTTTGGTTCGAGTTGGAGTGAATCGTACCATTCGGACTGAGCGACTGACTGGTGGCCATGCCGGTTCGATTCATCACGAACGTACACTGCATCGCAGGCCCTTGCTGTCCCTGAGAACCACCACCACCACCTCCGGTGCTCCGGGTTGCAGTGTTGTTTTGCGAAACACTTCGAGCCGCCACCGATGGGCCACTGGAAGCGACTGGAATCGGGTACGGATCGTTCGGATTGGTGGTTTCGTCGTTATAGATCCGACCCTGGATGTACGATTGTACGGTATAGAACAGGGCCTCGGCTCTGCGGCATCGGAAGGCATAGATGCCCTCGCCAGTTGCGCACCGTCGACCCGCCTCGAAGCTGAACTGATCCACATTGAAACCGTAGCGCCGTAAGCACTTCAGCGGCCACGTCGTCGGATCTTTGCCCTTCCGATAGAGCGTAAGCTCGGTGCGCGATACCTCCAGCTGACCGCTCCATCGCTCCGTCCCATCATCGTCCAGGTTAATCACGTGGAAAATGTTGGAATGCGCATCGTTTACGTCCTTCTTCGAGTTGATGCAGCCCATGGCGCTGTCCCTGTTGGGTATCTTCTAGGAATATCGTGGTTTCCCGGGGCTGCTGCAATTGTTTTCCTAATTCCGGGCACTAGTTTATCTATAGAAAGGACCTGCTTCGTATGAGCTTATGATAAGAGGTCCCGCACGCAGACATTTCCTTCGATTCACTTCTCACAAGTAGCGTGTTAGGCGAGGGTTTCCGAGGACGGGAAGGCGTTGTTTTCAGATTTTGCAGCCCTTCCTGCTCCTAGCGAATCCCAGCGGGAGCAGCACACAGAGGACGACGACGGTTTTGCACGGGCACGCACGAACCCACTACTCTGGAAGACATTCCGCGGAATTCGTCGAACGATTCGCGGAACTGTAGTGCGTTCCTAAAACTCTCAACTCGTGGCGAAAAATCGTCGAATAAACCGCGGAAAAACAAAGAATTCGCAAAAATATTCGAGTATTTTTGCGACTTTTGCAGCCCTTTTTTTGACACCCCTTGCTATGACATTTTGATTTAGGTCAAAATATTGTGCACAAAAAGGAAAACATTTAGAGGGGGAAAATCACATTGCGATTTTTAAAATAAATATCTAAATTCGATGGAAATGCTTTTTGTGAAAATCTCGCTTCTCTTTGCGCGGAATTAAATAATTTCAATCCAGAAAAAAACCTATTTGTATTTTGACCACAGCACTATGGGCATGACAGTCGAAAAGTTGTTTTGAAAGCGCAAGTAGAGGGGGAAGGTGGACGCGAGGAGAGAACGGAAAAACAGGACAAGATAGCGGACAAAAGAAAAGAGAAAAAACAACTACCAACAACTAAAGTGGCTCGTTCCGGGGTGGAAAATCGATACGACGTGTGTGGTTTCGCGAACCGTTTTCCCCGTGTCGCGTCTTTGCTAGTTCCGCAGGCTGGTGCAAGAAGCTGGCGCTTGATTACATGACTCATAGCTGGCACGATAAGAAGGCCAGCAGTCCGCTAATCGCGGGCGTTACTAACGCAAATCATCATGGAGCGTGTGGAACTGCTGAACGGTCCTGTGGAAAAGCGTAACCATCGTGCATTCGAAGAAGATCGCAGTAGCAGCAGCGGGGACGAATCTCACGAGGAACCAGCATCACAGAATTCGGTCACCACAGCGTTGGTCGCGGGGACCACCACAAACGATAACAACGATCGCGGTAGGGGTGTTGTGCGGCTGGAAAAGTGTGATATCCGGTGTGCCGCAGAGGACACGATGTCCTTGATGGCCTCGCAGGAGGCGTCGGAGGACAGCAGAAACGATTTCGAGGAAGACGAAAAGCAGGCCAACGGAAAGAACATTGCGCTCGTTCAGCCCAACAACCATCGCCGTTCAGACGAACCGACCGAGCTAAGCTTCGAGAAATGTAAGTTAAACCCGCCCCTCTCGTAGGATTGAAAGTGAATTTCCGGTTATTCCGCTCCCATTTCAGTTCCCGAGAACCACGAAGAGAAACTTAAACGAATAAAAATCGAAAACGCGCTCGATGATCCCAAGACAACGCTGGAAACATGGAAGCAGTTTGCCAAATCCGAATATGGTCTCATTAACGGTACGTGGATTACGTGTTGCAGCGAGGGAGAGAGAGAGATAGAGAGGGGCGCGCAAACCCAAGGTCGAGTAGTAGTAAATGGCATTTGTGAAAGTTTTATACTGAGTAGTGGCTCAGCCTCGCCGCCTCGATAGTGACACGCTCTATGCACGCAAAGCGCGCGCGTTTGCACCGTGTTTGAACGGCACTGTTTGCGCTTCGGTGAAGCGCATCGAATACCGACTGGAATTGGATTTCCAATTGATCTCGCCAATCGGATCCTCACTGGATCGGGCGAGATAACACGCCGTATGAGATTGGGTTTGTGTAGTGCATTATATTAACTCTTATCATATCGCATCGTATTGCAGATGATTTGCGACGTAAGGTTTGGCCACTGCTGGTCGGTGTTGATCCACAACAGGTCGATCCAGCGCCCTCGCTGGAAGAGCTAAATAGCCATCCGGAGTACAATCAGGTGGTGCTCGATGTGAACCGGTCGCTAAAACGATTCCCTCCCGGTATCCCGTACGAGCAGCGTGTTGCCTTGCAGGATCAGCTGACCGTACTGATCCTGCGTGTAATTATCAAGTATCCACATTTGAAGTATTACCAGGTATTACCAGGATCATCAACCGGGGAAGGGGAAACCTTTGAGCTTACAGCTTGTCTCATCTAATTCGTCTTCGTAGGGATACCACGATGTAGCGATCACGTTCCTGTTGGTCGTGGGGGAAGAGGTTGCATTTCATGTGATGGAAATCCTTTCTACGAACCACCTGGTCGAATGTATGCAAGAAACGATGGAACCAACGCAGCGACGCTTGATGTTCATTTACCCGCTCATCAGGCGGGAGAACTCGGCTCTCTGCACTTATTTGGAAAGGTAAGTGAACGAGCAACGGTCACGGGTTGAAGCTTCTGATAACCATATGGATGGGTGGGTTTTGCCTTTGTTTTTCAGATCGACCGTAGGTACACTGTTCGCCTTACCCTGGTACCTGACCTGGTTTGGACACAGTCTCAACTCTTACCGATCCGTCGTGCGGCTGTATGACTACTTTTTGGCCTCGGATTTCCTGCTACCCATCTACGTGACCTCGGCGATCGTCATCTATCGACAGAATGAAATCTTTCAGGAGGATTGCGATATGGCTTCCTTGCATTGTCTCTTGTCTCAGGTAGGGTGTCGGATTGCAGGTCGTTTTAGGTGTAAATTTGTACTAAATACCTTTTTTCTCTCTGTAGCTCCCTGAAGATCTACCGTTTGAATATTTACTTAAGTGCGCCGAATCACTCTATCGGAAGTATCCACCGAGAATGATAGAGAAAGACGTAGAAACCATGATTGCCAACGAGTGAGTAGCGGGAAACCGGCTTGGTGATCGATTCCGAACTACTTACGAAGAGATTGTTTGTCATCTCTCCTCGTTTTTTTTAGAAAGAAGCAGCGGATTGCCGAGGAACAGGAGCGGGAATATCGTCGACGGTATGGAAAGAAGCCACCGCCGGCCGTCACGACGTCACTTATTGGACGATTTTTGCCACACCTGCCACTATCCCGCCGGTCCATGGTATTCACAACGGCCTTCTCCATTCTGGTCGGTTTCTGTGCGTACTACTACCGGGCACACTATATGCCGCTGACGGGCATCAGATGAGTGGAGCTATTCCGGCGGCTACCGTCGTCGTATATCATCAGCCCGCTAGCTACGGGGTTCGGTCGAATTTGGTCGAATGCGAGCATTAGGCAGATGCAGTAGAGCCGTCGGAATCAGGAGTGCAAGTGTCCTGGGAGCAGACCCTATGGCTGAGGGGGATTTGTGATCATAACGTTTTTTGTCCTACGCGCTGCCTCTCGTGTTTCACGCTTTCTGCTTCGCTGTCCCTATATGCTTCTCACGACCAGTCGGACCAGTACGTTCACCGCTTTCTATAATTCCCTCTTCCGTTGTGTAAATAAGTTGATCGGGAATGTGAGGCCGCTGGAGACCCCAGCGATAGAGAAGACTGTAGAGAGGTGGGTTTGGGGGGAGCCTGATGAAGAGCGGGGTGCATGTGGTTAATGTTACTTTTTTATTGGTTTTGCAATATATTTTTAATGTGTAGAAAATGAACAGAACATGAATCATACTTTTGCGGCGAACCATTTCCTACTTTTATGTACAACAATTTATGAGAAAAACGATTTCCCAGTTTTCTTTTGTTCCGGATTTCCCCGCGCGTGCGATGGCAGCACTGCGCCGGCTGTCAGAGTTTGTTTACGTTTTGTGCAACGCGACGCGGAAACGCCGAAAAAATTGCGTGGAAGTTTGTGCTCCGTTCTCGCCTCGATTATCGATTAAAAAACCGTAAAGGTACGTTTTTGGTTCTTTATTTCTTCTCCTCAGCATTACTGCCATGTTTCAAATTATGTACATTTCAATACAGTTCGCCTTACAAGCTAAAAACAGATTCCGTTGGCTCTTGTTGTGGTCTGATTGGGGGTTGAGTTGGTCAGCACTTAAGGGCTTCTGCGCTTTTGCAAAGGCCAAGGTGAGGGCTATCTATTCGGAGTTGTTTTTTGTGCATTTGGATTCACTACCAGGCGTGCTGAATGCATCGCTCCTATGCTGGATAAGTGCGATATTGTTGGCCTAACTGCGGAGACCCTGCGCCACTCCCCCGCACAATATTCTAACCGGCTCCGCGAACACACAGTGCCTGAGCGGACCGGAGACCGCGATCATTTTGTACCGTCCCACAAGACAAACGATAAGACATAAACATAAGTAAATAATAATTAAAAAGAAAATACAATAGCATCTAACATCTCACAGAAGAACGGCGAGTACCGTGCGCTTCGTTTCCCCTTCCTACTATTGCCTACCGTAGATTCACATTCGCATTTAAAGTAGAATACAGTGCTACTGCTTAGAGTAGTGTGCTTAGAGTGTGTATACATGTGTTTGGGGTGTGCTAGCACGTGCGTTAGTCTGTTTGTGTTGAGGTGTGCCAATTTTCTGTAGAAATTTCCTTAAAACCTAATCGCAAAGTCCGTGAATGCAAACCGCGAACAAGTGCCCCAGTTCGTGAACTCTGCCTTGTCGATCTTGGAACCGGGTGAGCCCGTTTTGGATAGCCATTCGACCCTGGAAAGAGAGAACACAAGATCGTAAGCATATTTGATTCATTAAAGCACGAGTTGTTAAACCGCGCGATTTGTTAGCAACGAAAGATAGCGAATGCCATTGGTGGTGGTTGTTTTCGTAACCAAAATCAATTAAACCTGCACCACACGAAATAATTCGGAATCCAATTTTAGCCTAGTATCATTGTCCTGTTCAGCGCCTGTTGACAGCGCTGGTTTTCCCGGCTTCGACGCCACCTTGAGGAATGTGATCTGGGTCAAGAATGGGTCGTAAACCGTGAAGTGTCTGGGGAGAGGACAAGAGAATATCACGTACCAAAGCCGTTCTCTACATGTTCCCGCTCAGTTTCCCGAGCCTACTTTCCTACTACCGTTGATCTACTTTTGCTTTCACGATCAAGATCATACGGCAGATCCAAGTAATCTCAACAACCACCATCCTTGTTCGTTGCTGTGGTAGCGAGGTCTCTGATTTATTTGGTAATTTTCTCTTGAGTGTTGTTTTTCGTCGGGAGATTTGCAAGATTTTGTAATGCCCCCGCAGTGAGTTCGTTGCTCGCATCGTTTGCTCTGCGACAGCGAACGATGCCAGACGTTCCTCTGTATGCACGTCAACGTCTTGTATCTGCCGCAGTAAGCACGAACGACGTTGGGAGATCCACTTGAATCGTGGCCAAAATGTAGACCCCGTGCCACGCCACGAGTGCGGCCAACTAATGGGCCTCGCTGAACAGCGACGACACTTTACAGGCGCCGTCAGCCTACTACAAGTATGTTTGTAGCATTATGATTAGCTATTTTTAGGAAAATTCATTCTAGCCGGACGATTGCACACCGAACGGAAGTATCTTCAAGGCAGTGCCGTATGCTTCCTGTTCCTTTTCCTTTGCTAATCGCATTTTCCGGCATTCGCATTCGTACTACTGGCGGCGTTTCTAATTAATGTAAGTTGTGGTGGCCTTCACCCAAATACCAGCAATTCTTTGCGACTCGTCTTGGGATTCATTCATCTAGATATCGTTGCTATGAAGCTTGCTACGCTTTGGCTAATGTTTGTTTTCACCATGCAGCCTGGCCTACGATACTTACATCTTGCCGACGTCACCCTTAGCACCCTGCATCTTGCCCATGATGGTGCCCTGCTTGGAGTTTTTCACCCATCCCTTGATGCCCAGCGCTAGGCAGTTGTCTCGGCAGTGTTTGGTGAAGCCACATCCTAAGGTTAGAAATGGAGGAGAAAGGAAGACACAGGAAATAAAGCATAATGATTAGCAGACGGTTGATTGATTTATACACAAATATATCGGCATAGTCATGCTTCACTGTCCCGCTGGACAGGAATTGGAGTGGATACGGATGAACACGAGCATCGTTGTGTGGTGTTTGGCAACGAATACGTGACACGTGCATCGGGGGCGCGATACAGCGCGTTGGTTGGATGCAGCAGCGCTGCTCGCGACACACGAGCCACGGTATCGCATCTAGCCACAAGGGTTCGTCCGATGAGATAGCCATAAATAACGTGCTCGCTCGCTGGGCACAATGCGGCGTCCAAACACAATTAAGTAATAGCATACAAATGGGACAGAGCAAGGGAGAGAACAAGAGCGAGACAGATAAGCCAAACGAAGCGAGGACTTGATTGTTGTGTTTGTGAGTTTGTGTGTGTGTGTGTGTGTGCACGTCTGAAGACGTTCATGAGACTGGCTTGGCTAAAAATATGCAACCGACACGACTTTCTGGTACATTCGATATCCGTACGATGGTTTTAGGGTTCCTCCTATGAGCGAACCATCGGTGGCTTTCGTTGTGCGCCGAAATGCCGCGCCGCGGCCGCTTGGCGCGCAGCTTCATTGGTATAGATCATCGATTCTGCTGAATCGCTCACGAAAAGGCCAATAATTCGGTCAAAATTCGTCGTAAAGGTAACCTCAATCTTAAGACTCTCACTGGTTGGTGCTTTTGTTTTATTTTCGTTAAATTTTGAGCAACAACTACGACACGGAAAGTAAGCGTTCATCGTGTCTGTCCATCGTATGTCAATCGCTACAATCGACGTGAGGACGTGAGGATATTGACGTGTGCCCGATGTTCGTGCAATCTTAAGACGCAGAACGGCCGTAATCGCTGTTGACGGGCCAAAGGAACCGACGGACAGTTACGACTGATACGAGAGTAAAAGTAAACAGCTGACAGAAATAGAGCGGCCAGATATTATTATTAGGTAGCAGAGACAGTTTGTTGGGGCCGCTAAATGGCTCTTTACTTTCCGTGACTGTTCTGTCGATAATGGTATGGGAATTAAGTACCAATTTGTTTGAATTTGTAGTAGATTGTGCCATTCAGTTGTATTGTAAGTCCCTAGAACACCTTGCAGATCCTTAAAGATGCTAGGATTGTTGGCTCGCTCAAGTGCCATGTTCATCTCGTAGTAAGTTAGAATGGGTAATTTGGATTAAGGACAATAGTAAATGATTTAATCCTCGATAATCCTTGATGATTTTGCCTATGGCGTGATTTAAGAGCATTATAACGTCATTCTTCCAATAAACTCTCAGAGTCGTATATATACATCCATGTGCCATAGCCACATCCAGGATATCCTTTAAAAGCAACGTGATAATCTCTTCTCTAGCGAAACCCAAATATTCTGTCAGTAAAACGCACCTTGCACCGTGCCGAAGATTTCGAAATCGCACTGCACCAGCACATGATCCTGCAGATCCTGAACACCCATGATGACCGAACTGCTTCACACGATAGAATTCGAGAAAATTCCTTCAACCGAGACGGCGAAGACACGTAACAAATGCTTAAGTATGCCTCGCGAGCACAGCGATCACGATCACGTTCGGTTTACTAGGTCCGGGGGCAATCCAGAAAAGGAACTGCTCTTCCGTTCAACTGAGTCCGATGGGCAAGGTCAGCTTGATGCAACACTGTAGGGGTTTGCCGTTGATGCCAAAAGTAGGCTACGCTTGCTACTAGAGGTGCTAGAGGTTGTTTCTCTTGGTTCCGAGTATTGTTTCCGTTCCGTGGGACTGCTAATCGTCAACTGTCGCTTGTCGCGCCCGCGGTTGGCTCATTTAGATCGACACAGGGTGGTTCCCCCGATGCTCGCTTTTTCTTTTCGACCGGAACCGATCGTTGTGGTTCTCTAGACGAAGAAACCAGGGTATAGGTGTCCCGAGGAAGTGCGAAGATCAGTCAGGGAAATCATGGGTTCGGCACGACACCGATAGCTCGTTTGCGATCGGCGATTGCGATTGCGCAGAGTCAGCGAGACCCAAGAGCCCGCCATCGACCCGTGTTCGTGTATTCCGTGGCGTCCGGTCTGTAAAAATATCTGAACCATCTCATGAGAAGTGATCGACGCGACGTAGGGTATTGGGTTTCTTGTTTTTGTTTCATTAAAGTGAAAAGAGACAACTGATTGTTCGTTCGCGTAGTCGCGATTGTTGAAAATGCGCAAATAGTAGTAGCGTCCACCATCGAGTGGCCGTTCTGCCGGTTATCGGTACCGTCCGGGAGGAGGAGTGGAACGTTCTAGTGCAATATTTGGTTTGGATGGATATGTTTTCATAAAGGGTAAAATAAACTTAAAATAAATTTGCGTACAATTCAATCCAAACAGATATTATTTTTTTATAAATGGTGGTACATTGGTAAACTTGTATTACGCGTCTGTCCAATTCTGTCGCATGCTGAATTAAGAAAAAGGAGGTTTAACACATGACCTACGATGTAATGGAGGTGCCTGGTTATTGGTATATTGATGGAGGCGCATGGTAGCATCGTCTTTTTGATCTTTCTAGCTCGATGACAATCAGTTTTGTGTATCCTGGATACTTAATTTCATCGATTTATAACCCAATATTCTGTAAACAGTCTTTTGTCTTGAAGATCGGTTCACTGGCTAGAATATGTTAATACTTTTCGTTTCGGTAGCACGCGTTCCATGGTTATACGAACTCGTTTTCGATCTTTTGGCCGATAACTTCCATCAAGGCCAAGGGATTGTGTTCCGTCTCGTAAATGTTCCGTCTCATAAATCATCTAGTACTTGAAGATACTTTATGTGGATTCGATTGGTATAATTTAGTGAACTTCGAAATGATAAACGATCGGTGCGCTTTGTATGAAGTTAAATGGAAGGATGCTCAAATTTCGTATAGAATGTACATGATTGTATTCTAAATTGTGTGTGTTTATGTAACTAGATAGGACTATAGAATGTTTATGTACTTGTCTCATATCGTAATACACCTAATAGGAGGGTCCTGGTGTATCAGACAAGACTGGGGTCACGATGGGGTACCAAAGGCGACCATCACAGCTCTAACATCTTGCTGACCTGCTCCACCGATGCGCACAAGGGACTGTGTATAAACAAACGAAATTACAAGTCAACCACCAGAGCAAACACTGTTTCTTGAATCTGCGACAATCTCATAATTGGAAGACCATACCGTCTTCATCGTACCTCGCTCTGTGGTCGGATGCACGAATGTTCGACTTTAATTCGACATTCTCATTGTGGTCGACCACAATGGGTGAAGGATGTTTGGGTGGTTTGGGCGTGTGGGACTGGTGGGATGTGTTCATAGCCGAACATGCCAAAAAACGCCAGATTATTCTACGCATCTTCGTGGTGCAATTAAAGTTCAACGGACGGGCCAGTGTCTTGGCGCTTGCCGTTGTGTATTTCGTCGGACCATCGAGCGTGCACAGTAGCAGTAACCTTCATCGACGAGAGAACCGAGAGGTTGGGTGATATTTTCAAATATTTTCAAGTGTGCTCGTTCGCGTGGAATTCGGCCAGCGTTGACAGTGCTTTTGATTTGGTCGCTTGTGCTGTTGTTGTTTAACCGCGTGTGAAGTAAGTATATCGTCTCAATCGATTATTCTTGATGCGCCAGTACGGCGAGATGCGCTTGTTAGTGACCTTTTTTTTGTGACGGAAGCATAACTAATAAATGGATCGACGAAACACGTTCATTTGCCCTTCACCTTGGTGTGAGTAGATTGCGTTTTAAGAGTAGCATGATCTAGAATCTTGAGTTGGTGCCAAGGTTGCAATCACGGTAGTATCTGCTCGTGAGTACACGATGTTTGCGGTTCTCTTTTGCCTACAATGTCTGCACATGTCTTGATCAGCTTACTTACAACGCCCGGTCGTTAGTGGCGTTTGATGAAAGTGTATCGTTGCTTCCGCAGGGTCAGTCATGCTTGTGTCGCGGCTGTGCCAACGGATTGTGTCGTTTTCTTGACTTCTTTCGTGCTAAACTAGCAGCAGTGTACCGGAAACAGCATCCGGTCGTTGACCGGGGAAGTGAGGCTCTATATGGTAGAATGACATTGTCATATGGCTAGCGAAAAAAGTAACTATTTTTTTATGGTTTTGATAGAAATCATTAGAATCATCACTTAAGCTATCACTTAAGCACGTCATGGTCCATTAGGGCGGTTCAGGGCGAGAGAACGAAACCGCGCCTGTCATGCGTAAGCACGATCGCTATATTTATGCTAACGAAGATGACGCGAAAGGAGTGCGTATTGTTGCTGTTGGTTTATTAGCGTCGTTACTGACCGGCGGCGTCTTATCATCTGTCAGCGCGGTGGCATAGTTTGGCATGTGGCATACGGAGCAGCATAAGTGGCTTTCATTTAATTTTTTTTTGGTTTCGTCACGATAGAGATTGTAGTATGATCAGATTGTAGCCTATAGTTGGTTGGTTTCGCGTAAGAGACTTGTATAATGGGCTTTAACCTAGACTTACGCCAGCGTTCTAATACCTTCTTGCTTGTACGCTCAACCAGCAAACGTGGTTACAGTTATTAAATGAAGGAATGCATCACTCGCCACCCGCCTATAAATAGCAGTGCACCATAGTCCACCGCACGCTATTTGCGATAAGACGACTGTTTATGCGGGCTAGCCGTAGGTTTACCTTCGGCTGTAGTTAGCGTCAATTGAGCCCCCTTGCCGGTGCGCGGAATGGATTAAAATTAAATGAAACTAAATTATACGCGTGGCCCGAAATACCAACTCTGGAGGATGGGGCGCGATGGGGGAGGAAGTTCAGAGCTTCCGTCTCGTCCCGTGCCACGGTAATAAAAATTAGTTCATTTGAATGGCCCCCCTCCCGTGGGCCTGGTTGAACGTTTGTTCGAAGGGATAGCTTCGCGTGCGGAGGAGAATTTCGTTTATTTCTTCTTTCCTGTTGCGGGTTCCGTGATGCTGGTACCGTGCGATCATGTGTGGTGGATTCGTTGATCGGCAAGCGGTGAGGGTGGTGGTCAGTGAGCAGTACGTTTAGAAGGAAATTATGCGAATGAACGGATGATTTGATGCCTAGAACTCGGCGTCCATCACCGGATCCCGGATGCGGCTAACCGATTATCCTGTCCCGTTCTCGTAGCGCATGTCAATTTATCAATGAGCGCCTGTCAGCATGTTGCCAATAAGTGATAGATGAGGGCCGGTCAGTCGCTAATGCCAGCGGTCCGAGCCGGCATTCAGTAGTGAGTAATGGAACCCTGTTGTTTTTTTTTCTATCGCTGCGCTACAATTACTTCCTTTTCCTAGCGGTCAGCAGTTTTCGTTGTTGGCGGTATTAGCATCGCGGAATCGCTTCGCGGCGTTTATTCCCTCGGGCCTCGCTTACATTCTCATGAATGTTTGGGCTAATCGCGTTTCGTTCTGTGCCTAATGCATATAGAAGGTCAAGTACATTCTAAAGCATGCTGCGATCTCGCATTCTAGATCGGATCGGAATACTTTGCTTATACTAAACGAACACGAATTCTGTTAAATGTATTCTAACCAACGGCTTTCTTGAACTTTTGTAATAGAGATCTACCCGATCGATCTTGCAAAAAAAAAAACGAATCTTTATCAAGGCGAACGGTTTACATTTTCCTTCATCTGATTTACATGACGCCGACAGATTTAATTAATTAATTGATGATGCTCCTTCCACTCTCTTGCCTGAAACAGTCTGGCGATGATAGGATCGTGTCGTTAGTGTTTCGGATTCCAAACGCACACGTCGCACTATTAAAATCAACTCGACTAACTCGACCTCATTTTTATAGTATATTTACAAAAAAGACACAAAATAAAAGACACATTTGGGTTGTTTTTTATAAATAAAAGAAGTTGGATGGTCCGGCACATCCGATTAGCGGAGGTTTTAATCCATCTCGATTCGCGGGACTTTTAACACGTAACATAGGGTGACTTATGCTCAGCAGCAGTACTACACTTATTAGGTAGGTGACGACTTAGCCGGTGTACTACTAGTGGTTAGCTTACATCAAAGAAACTACATCTACACGATCGACTTACGGAAATTATGGCTTATCGCTTAGCTTCATCTGGTATACTGCTAGGGTTTGTTTTTGGGGGGTTTTTTGATGCCCAATCTAATAGCGCCACTACACACGATCATACAGCAAAGGAAGTAGTAGCAATGATGCTGTTGCCCTCCAGAATGTAGGTGCTACCCGTACGCTGTGTCAGTTACAGTGCAATGGGACCTTTATCCAACCATCACCAGAGGTTTGGTTCAGTGCTTTGGAATGCGACACACAGTGGCAGCTAGAGCCTTCCACCCTTTCTTTTGACTCTCGGGAATGAAGCGAAAGTAGCTAGTTGCTAGTGGGCGGGTGACTGGTGGGATGATCACCGTTGCTTTTCGGATCCTCGATAATCGTCAATGGCACGGCTTCTAGATTACGAATCACTTGATGGTTCTGATCGGCAGCATGATGCGGATGGTGATGGTGGTGATGATGATGCTGCTGCTGCTGCTGCTGTTGTAGCTGTTGCTGGTGGGGTATGACGATGGGCAAGGGCTGGGGTTTCTTGTCCTGCAACACTCCAGCAGTACTGTTTAGATCGGCACGCTCAAGTGTATCGAGCAAGCGCCGTTGCTTCTTGTTGCGCTCTTTCTGGAAGAACAACCGGATATAGTACACCGGAAAAACGACGCACTGGCCGGCTGGTTCCTCCGCATCGATGTACACGCCACGGACTAGCACCGAGTTGGAACAGTTTAGCAGAATTAGGAGCAACAGTGAGGCACCGTGTGTGATCCAGTTGCTCAACAGTTTTTGATCTTTAGCCCAAGGGAAAGAGAACGAAGGAATGGTATGATTTAGTACAAATTTAGCAGAACGAGTAATCATCTCATGAAGGAGAAAACAGTCAAAACCTACCAGGAAGAAAAAAGGTATCTAGTGCTTGCCAGACACCTCGCCACACATTGATCGTGCCGATAAAGCTGAAGAACAGGAAGCAATCGGCTACGACGACACGCCAGAAACCGGTCAAACGATCGCAGGTCCATCGCATCAGTGGCTGCAGCGAGAAGGTCACTCCGGTCACACCGTATCCGATGAGCTGGAGGTGGATGGAAGAGAAAGGGGAGCAGAGAAACGGTGTTAAGGTCCCGCAATAAGTCACATTCCTTTCATCTCAATCTTGCGACCCACAGAAAAGGTAATCTGGTTTAGCTGATTGAATTACAGTGGCTCAAGGGTTTTGATTGGTCTCGCTTTTGTCACTTGATCAGTGAGGTATTGAGATGACCATTTTCTCCCATTCTTGCCACCGCCTACAATGGCCCTCGGTGAACATTAGCACATCGCACAAGGTGAAGGTGGTCACCCGACCTACCGAGGCCGTTGCGCATGTTTTGTTGCGCGATGGTTTAAGGAACACGGCAGTATTGTTGATCGCTTATGAAACTTACCACCGAGGCCCACGCGGATGTGCCTTGATCTTCAGGGAACAGCTTAAGATCGAGCAGGACCCAGAGGCCACGCCAAACGAACACCACCAGCGAACCGATCACCAGTACGGAGAACATACAATCCAGCACATAGAGTCCCGGGTCTTTGGAGCCCTGTAAACGATAGAAATTGGAAATGGATTTAATGCTTAATCGTTTTACACATCTAACATTTCACACCGGATTGATTTGTATTGGAATTGGGTTTCGTTAACCTTTTGTTTTCTCTGCATTTCTTTCAGTTCTTTCAACAGCACCCACACACGCACGCACACGAGCTGTATGTGGTAAGCGACTTGGGTTTATGATTTATGATGCTTAAAGATATCTTAAGACCCCTTTGTGAAAAGGAGAAGCCTTTGGAAGAGAAGAAACGCCGACCTTGATATGCAATGTCTGATGTGACAACCTTTTTTGCTGGCTGTGGTATCTTTCACATTATTACATTATTTACTTGTCGAAATCTCGACTACGAACTGATAAGCAATACAGTATGTTGGATGTTGGATCAGCATCAGAAGCTAGAAATGTTTCGAGTTAGAGAAAATACCGTTTTACGATCAACGACGAGCGTGACCTCTTGTAGAGGTTGTGCAGATTAACTTGTTGTGGCATGTGACTCGCCACTCGTGGTATTGATTTAAGTATAAGCACTCCCACTTACGCCTCTCGATAAGAAACCAGAAATGTGGACATCCGCCGGCGGGCCGACTGTGATCTTAACCTGCAAGGGTGAACGTGTGTTTTCTAGCGGATCTACGGCTTAGCGGCTCAGATGATGGACATCATTGTTTGCCGGTTTCGTGTTGATATTTCCTATTTTGCGAGCAAGGGATTGCGCTATCGCAGCTCGGTGAGAATTGCGCCCGTGACACGGGCATCGCGTTGTTAATGTAGAACATAAGGCGATCGCGTGAGACTCAAACGGAGTGCATGCATGAGAGGTTGCTAGGGGTAACCATGGTGCCCCGTCGGGTAGGCTCACCGTTAGCTTGAAGTAGGTCGGTACATCGAAATACTCCTGCTGGGAGTCGTTGACGATGACAAACGGGGCGCTCATCACATTGCGCACTCCCTTGAGACAAGCGAGCAGGAAGAGACAGCCGAGCGTTATGAGCACGACGTACAGAACGTCGTGCGTGGTGTACAGATCGATTAGTTGCCAGCCACCGCGCCACCCATTAACGCAGACCACGGCGTAGAGAAAGGTGTACACGCGCGATCCGATGTAGAACGCTATTCGGTGCTTATCGGCGTTCAGGTTCTGCCGGAAGCTGGCTTGAAACAGGTTAAATATCAGATGGCCCACGATGCCGATGGCAAGCGATACTAGCAGGCTGGTCGTTAGATCGGATGGGTAGATGTACTCGGCCATCAGGTTCCAGGTACCTCGCCAATAGCCCACTACTAGCGGCGCCACGACCAGCGAGGCGTATAGGTAATCGATCAGCTGCAGCAAATGCTCGTGGTAGGTCGGAGCTTCGGGCAATGCTTTTGGTCCATCGGGACCACCATCAGCCACGATCGCCTTCCGGCTAACGCCAACGCCAACGAAACCATCCTCGATCCCGGCTATGCTGCCTCGCATGTTGATGCTTCGGTTGGCTAGGGTGGCGCTCGGGTTCTCTGTCTGCTGCTGCTGCTGCTGCTGCTACCAGAGCGGTTCTAGCCACCACCCTTGTTTGACCAAACCTGCACCGCGCACCAATCTTGCTCACTCGAGCGTTCGTGTCGCGTTTGTCTCGATGCTAAACATTCACTTTTACGGTTCCACGGTTCACTCTGGGTCTCACTGCAGCCAGGTTTCCGCATATGTGCGATCAACTACTATAGCCACTACGCCACCGGCACTAGCTACCCCCTCAATCACTCACTGACTCACTCCTTCCGCGTCCACGCGCACCCACGTTCACTTCACAGTAGTTGAACCGGTGCTGGAGAGTGATGCTGTTGTGATCTACGTCAACGTTTCGTCTCTCTTTCTCCTTACCAGCGCAGTAATAAACCTGCTTTTGACGCGTACCGATAATTTCCCGTCGCGTATGGCCGGTCGCAGTCGTTACGCATCGGAATGCGTCCTATGTGTCCCCAAACCACAAACCCCGACCGTTTCACCATTCACGTCGTCGAGTGCTTTTACCCGCAGGACAGACAGGATAGGTGCTGCAAATGGAAAAGCAGTTTGTCAGCAGCAGCAGGAGAGTAGCAGTGGGGTTTGATGAACGATTTGTTTTGTTTGTCTTTCACGGTCACGGCCAGTGCAATGGAACCAGCACCGGCATATGTTCTAATTGCCAACCTGCTGTGTGATGGATGTATGCTCAAACCGAAAACTGATCAAAACTGATTGGATTCGTCGCAGATAAGACACAGAGAGGATAGATAGAGGACAAGAAACAGATGGAAGTCATTAGCGGTGCCGCTGGGCCCCTGCTGGGCAAAGGTTTTGCCATGGAATTGAGTTTTTGCTTTGGATTGTTTTGGGTTGGTTCAAGAGTCTACAAAGAGGATAACTATATGATCACCGGTGCCTCTAGCAGGTGGAGACTAGGTTATATGCACTGCTACTCTAGATTGAAATGGTATAGGATGGTTAAGAAGCAAACCGTCACAACTTTATTGATCGAAAGAAGAAGCATCGCGAACACACCGTAATATGGAGAGTTTTCCTTTTGCACACATCACACCACAGTTCCACTGCACCGATAACTAAGCTATCATTTGCGCACATTCATTCGTGGTCAATCATTAGCAGCTGGTGTTTTTCTTTGCTATCTGTTACTAGCCGGTGAAGTGAATGAACTGCTTGCAACGAACGAAGTTTATTGATAAGCAACATGCTGGTTACGATAAAACTGGAACTGGCATCATCAACTAAACGCCACGGCCTATCCAATCGACTACTCAAGCTGGTCGTTGTGGTTAAACTAACGATTTTGATCGACACACCATTTAGCCACGCAGAGAATGCTATCGGTCCCGGTTTTTGCAGTGTTCGAGCACAATTGTTGCAATAGCAGAAGCAGATGGTGGCATTTACAAATTGGCAATGGTAGACACGCTACTGGCCCGGGTGCACCTGTGAACACAGGCGATCGGTAATCGATTCGAGATCGAGCGAGATCAATTACTAGGCCCAGATACCTTCCACTTTGGTGTTGCCACGACCGTCGTTAGCGTGCGTCATCATCAGTGCGTTATGCTGCCGCGGTGGTGGGGATCTTCACTTCGCTACCTCTCCTGATCCCTGATTTTGCGATCGCCGCCCATTAGCATAAATAACCTCGCAAAATGGACACAGGGCGTGCGACTTGTTGTGCGGCGGTTGTGTTCGTCACCTTAAATGTGATGGATAATCCAATTGACACAAACGACGGCGGAGCAAACACTTTTCACTATGAATCCCACTGTGTCTGGGTGCCTCGGTGATACACAGTGCGTGCACAAATCCTACGTACTACTCAGTGCACTTTTTTATAAGCAAATGGAAAGTGCGTGCGCGTGGCACCTTATACACTTCAACAACACACCGTAGCGTCGCCAATGGCAATGCTTGATCCTGGCGAGCTGGGTCTCTGGAGGCGAACTGATGATCACGATCGCGATGGAACATTCGATTTCGACCGAAATAAATGGCGAACAACAGCACGGCATACGACAGTACAGCGCTGCGTCGTCGCCGTCGTACCGGGGCCGCCGTCAGAGAGTAATCGGATTAGTACGAATCATCCGAATCAGCCATAGATCGGGAAGCGACTACTGGTTATCATCCAAATTGTTCTAATCAGCCAGCCAATGTGTGGGCCCGCGTTCGTCGGCCGGCTGCTCACGATGGACTAGTTTGGTCCGGTCGTACTCGAGGATGTGTGCCACTGCGACACACTTGGCCATCCCAATCGGCGCTCACTAGTAATAGCCAGTACAGCATCACCATCATCATCATGATCCACGGGGACCGATCGTTCGCGCTCACCGGTCGAGAGGGCCGCCGCACTGCTTTGGCGGCGTACCTCAAACATCGGCTTCCGTCCGTCGTGCACATCGGATCCCTGCCCTCACTAGCCCTGCCAAAGGTGATTCTTTTAAAAGTGCGTGAGTGGCCCGATCGGAAGAGGCCGATTGGAGCCCTGGAACACACATACAGCACAGCCACTGAGTGACGTCCGCATCACAGTATTCGAGAGACACAATCCGGTGACAGGCCCTGTGACCAAGTGTTCTCCCCCTTATTTACAACGCCACCACGTCGATCATATAGCTTTAATATATTGCATCTAAACCACCACTAACAGAGAGTATGACAGAGAGATATAGAGAGAGATGGAGAGCAGAGCGGTTTTTTGCACTACCAACAACCATGCCCCCGGGCAATGAATTCTGGCGTCCGTTGGATCTGTTGGTGGTGGTTGTTTGCTAGTGGTTGTTATGCTTCCACAGGGGGTCAGAGCATATCCTCGATCATCGGCTGTCAACGTTATAGTAGTTGTGATATGGCCAGCTTCCAGCTTGACCCCTCCAATACCATCCATGATGCCCAGCATACCGCTTGCTCTGGTTTTGGTTTGTTCAAAGATGTTCCGCCTTTTTTTGTTGCGAAATTACTTGATCCGATCTACCTAGCGCAATTTGAACGTCTTTTTCTGTCGTCTCTTTTCTGTCCCCTGGTTGCGTGCATTTCAAAGCCTTTGTGAAATTATTAACTGAGTTATTAACTGTTTCACATTTTTGTGCAAAGTTAAGTTTTGCGTGGATGTGGTGTACCACAAGTTAGATTAATCAATTATTTTCTGTTCTATTTTATAAGAGTTATGTTTTTTGTTTCTAGCAATCTATGGCTTTTGTAAATTCTAGTAACCTATGGTTTTTATCCAATCAATCGGATGGTTTTAGTACTGGTGATGATGATGATGATGCAATAAAACGGTTTGCTGTTTGGCCGTCGTGGACTCTACACCTATTTTAATTACGCTTTCTAGCAGGTTATTCTTCCAAATAACGGATTGGTCAGAGGTGCTAATATGGAACCGGCATTAGTTATAGCTTTTATATTCAATTGGCAACTTTTTTTTAAGTGCATTCAATGAAGCGATAAAGCATGACGTAAAGAATATTCTAGTTGTCGGTAACCAATCAATCTTAGGTTAATGTTTCCCAATTTGCTTGGCTAGAAGAAGGCGATAAGCCGTTTCATAACTCCCAGCGCTCTTCTCGTCATGTTTCCAGAACAGACGATGAACTATATATATTCGATTGACCAGTTTGTCACACAAGAAAACGAAGGATGAAAAAAAAAAACAGGAAAAGATGATTACAACTCACTATCTTTGTGCGCCGTTGTACAGCCATGGAAAGGTACGTCGCTGAGCGGAAGCTTTGATTTGTTTGGCCCACGGTCTCATAACCCTCCCGCCATACGCTGGTTGCTGGTCTGTTGGCTGAGGGTGAGCGGTGAGAGCATAGAGACATGGTCTTGCAGTGCACGGACACCACACCATGTTCATGGTTGCATCGGTACCGTTTGGATTAGGAGCACGCTGCTTCGGTGAGCGAACTACTGAGAACGCTGTTGCTTCTGGTGGCGTGCGTGTGATAATCAAGACGCTCTTTGGGCGCTTGGAGCGCGTTATCAGCCAACGTGAACGAAAGTTTACATGTACTGCTCCTCACGCTCACGCACTTTTGTCCAACCGCGGTGGTGATCCATTCGAGTGCCGTAGGTCGGTTAGCCCGCTACGTTACCGGTTAGCTATCAGCGGCTGCCAACACACGCACACACGGTAGGCGGCAGTTGCTGCTGATGAGTCAATCGGAATGGGAATTTTCCACTTTGTCTGAATGGAAAGACTGCCGAAAGGCACCCGAGCCGGATCGGATTATCGATGCACAGAGTGCGTTGTCATCTGTTATGTCGTTCTTAGCGTGTGGCCAATCGGAACACTCAAGGTGACAATCGAGGCATCGCGGGGAACGGAATGGAAAAGTTCATTCGCTGCCTGCGATCGCGCTATCAGGAGGAACGCGCATGGAATGTCATAACAAGTGCAGCATGCTTGCTTTTACCCCCTTGGCTTATGCTGTAATCAGACACGAGCGCCTTAATCCGTTCGGCATCTCAATGTGTAGCCTCGACCGATTATGGAATTGCCGATTTATGGGTTCAATGTGTAAAGGACTTTCGCTGCGTTCGGTATCAATTTGAATTGCAACGTGCTCGCCGCACTCGAGTGTTCTTGATACTTGGACCTGCTTGGCGTGCACTTGGAATCAATAGATAGCGAGGGCTTTCCGAGTCCCGATTGATGCAGAACGTAGATCGCTCAGCCGTTCTCTGATAAGGCGAGTGTCGGGTTATCTGACCATTTTGCCAATTTGCCGAATGGTCAACTCTAATGCCTGTGCAAGTGTGTCGATAAGCGGAAATCCCCGATAGTGCGAGCAGGGGATCCTGTATGTGATGCTTACCTTCGCTTTGAAGTAGGTCGGAACACTAAAGTAACCGGAGGGAGAATCGTTGACGAACGGGGCACCGGCCACGTTACAGAAACTGTTGACCGAACCGAGCACCAGCAGCACCACGATCGATGCCTCGATGAAGAACAGTAGGTTCGGTGGCGCGTAATGGTCGATTAGAATCCATCCTCCACGCCAGGTCGCCACGCACATCGAACCGTAGACGTAGGTGTAGAGCCGCGACCAGCAATAAAACGAAACCGGATGCTCATACACGTCCAGCCATCCGGTGATCTTCTCCTGTAGCAGTATAAACAGCAGATGGCCACCGTTGCCGAACAGCATCAAGGCCGCCATGCGCCACAGTTCATCGTGCGGGAAGAGGAGCTCATCCATGAGATTCCAGGTACCCCGCCAAAACCCGACCACTAGCGGGCCGATCACGAGGGCTGCATAGATGTTGTTTAGCAGCTCCGATACCTTGGGCTCACCATTGTCCAGGCTCTTGCGAGCCTTTCTACCAGTGAGCTGGTCAAGCTGCAAGAAACTACCGCGCATACCGTCGCTTTGCTTCTCGGGATGCGATGTTAGGGATCGTCCGAAAAACGGAAACAGTCCTCCGGGGGTCTGGTATCGTCGGAACAGTCGATCCTGTTTTGCGCCCTTACACTGCCGCCCGTCACCACTTTGCTGCTAGCGAATCGTTCACGCACGCGCACACTAGAGAGGAGGCGAATCCTGGGTCGCTTAGCCGTGTTGCCACACATTCATATGCACCACAATGCGAGCACTCGCGAAAGAGGAGCGACCGTGGTACGGAATCCAGTAGCCACACAGACACAAACACACACACACCGGTCGACGATCATGCGACGATCGCTCTCGACAGCTCCGGAGGTCTCCGGCTTCTTGTACGGTTGCAACGTGCCGCTGCACTGGTCTGGAAAACACTCGCCGTTGTCGCTGCGTGGTGAAGAAGCGCACCCTAGGCTAGTCTTGCCCGCACGCCGACTAATCGTAATCGTAGCGCTGCACCCCGGCCGACACCGATTGGAGGACTGACGGTCGGAAGTGTGTCAAATGGTTTTATAGTTCCGTGGGTAGCCTTTGTGTACGTACTGGTGCTGCTAGTCGCTGGGCGCTAAGCCTCCTTCTGACTACTGACTGGCTTCTCACTGGTCCTGTGTTGTGGTGTAGGAGAGGGTGCGCCGCCTGCCACTACGCCGCGGAGACACGCGCTGATGCGTGACAGGCAGGCAGCGAAGATGCATCCTCACCGTTCGAGATCCAACCACCACCATGCTCCCGCGTACCTTCTCGACGATCGATAAGATTGTCGCCGAAGACGGACGCAGCTTATCAAGACAGCCAGAGGGGGTGTGCACCACGAGTTCACCACGCTTCACAGATCTCGCACTCGGATCTCAGCGCCTGATTAGTACCTAGAAATGGCTGATACGTCATTCATGTCACAGCCTCCGGACCATATTTCGGGAAAATTCCCACTCGATGTCCGATTACCGCGTGGATGTGGTCCGCGTGGTAGAGGACAACAGTTGCGGGGCCAGTGAAAAGGGGGAACTTTCTCATTCTTTCCCGTTGGCGCCACATGATCGTGCCAAGCTTCTGTCCGCACGTTGTTCGAAAGCATCCAGAAGCCAAACATTCGTATCCCATATTCAATGGTTCCTGGAGAGACGGAGTGGTGGACAGACAGTGCCGGGCCACGCGTTGTTGCCTTGCGCTGAATTCGATCGAGAGCGAGGAGGTGGCGTGAGATTGGACAACTGTCACATTGTTGTTCCTGCGCGCTATCTGACAACCGATATGATGAGATGGTGTCGTCTTCCTCAAGCTCGAGACGGCCGCACACAACACTATTCAGGAAGGCAAAGGTTCACTTTGCGAAAAATCTCCAACCAAAAAAAAAATCTCACGGGTGGCTTTGTTGCAAAAATGGTGTGTTTGTTGGTGGGATGTGCGATTGTAGTCGTCGTCGAGCTGGAGTTCCCGTGGGCATGATGATTGGTCTTGAAGGGTCGGTCACCGATTGACGTTGCAGAGGCTGGCCGCTGGAGTATCTTTCACTTGTTTACGGAATCGGCTGGCTCTAGTCGCTAGCCCTAGTTTAAGTTGTCCGGACTAGCGCCCGAATGATAAGAGCACCCGGATGATATGATCTAAGGTGTGTAGTCGCTATCAGTGGGCCGGTTGCGATTCGACAAAGGCTTCTTCTCCGTTTGTTGTTCTACTTGCAGCATCATTGAGTTGCAGATCGCGATAAAAGCTGTACTTTCTCACGTAGATGCACTGATTTGGTATTAGTGCCGTTGGCATTGATGACGCTGTCGTTCCTATCACAACAGCTGATAGAGTGCTCTCGTCCGGTTGGGATGCAGTGTGTGACTGTTTTCATCTTTTATCTGAAACCTAAATTGAATCCAGTTTATGACACTGATCATCATCATTAACACATGCTTATAGGTGTTTGCAAGTCCATTCCTCAATTGGTTTTCCTTCATAAAACTTCTTTAATCGCTTCATATCCTCCAGAGCACCTGCCTTCCAGATGGATGGTTTGTTGTGCGACACTAATAATAGAAGCGATACACTCGCAATTGCTGTCTCGTGCATTCCATTTGTCTACGGTAGTTACGAGTTTAAAGCGTTATCATTACCCTGTTTTACAGCCCGACAATGAGTCGGTAGTAATCATGTAATGGATGGCTCCTAGCGATACTTACTTGCTGCCCCCTTAATAATACTAGAGAGACAATTGCTTTTCCATTTTTTCCATTCCCGAAAGATCCAGGGAATGACGCGTCCTTTATCGCTGTTTGCTATTCTAGCCGTTGGATAGAAAAACGTCAAAATACGGCACCAAAGAATCCCATTCGGATTCCAGCGAGGATCGTCAAAATGCCAAACGGATAAAAAACACGGCAGAAGGAAAGGGCCCGTTAAATATCCACTTGAGGTTTTTCGTCAATATTTATCGTCAGCAGACCCCAAGTGGCCAAGGACGACCGAGATATGATACTACCTTCCGGTCGAAGAGTGGCGGTGACACTTGGCGCCGCGTCACCATTGTGCTTGTCCGGATGAATCTAATTTCTTTTTCGAGTTGTAAGAGAACCCATTTTGGCAGGATATTTTCGATCGTTACGCCCTTAGTTTTAAGAGCGTCAAGCCGTTAAACAAGCGCCCTGACCAGACGCGCGTCCCGCGTCGTTTCGCGGTAAACGTCGGCAACGTGCTAATCGATTTAATGGGCGGCAAATATTTACCTTCATTCTGAAGCGCGTCGGGAAGCTAAACATTGCCTCCTTGCGATCGGTGAGAATGATGAATGGTGGCGCTAGTAGATTGCGGACTGATTTCAGTGCCACCAGGCCGGCGAGGCAGATCGCGGAAATGGCGAGCGCTGGCCACAGCTGAAAGTCTGAAACGATAAGCAGAACATAATAGCGAATGCTGTTGATTCATCTTGCGGCGTGCATTTGTGTGTATGGTATGGTCAAAACTATGACTATTAACTTCCTAATCATCATTCATTGATAAATCATCAATCGATCATGAGTGGAAGAGATATCAATACAAAATGGCAAGCCGAAAGGCAAATAGAAGCATGCTCGGAGGATTGATGAGGATGATGATAAACGACGCACACACCATATCGGCGTACGCCGTTATCTGATTGTATATACTCTCCTGCATAGGGCCAGGTTCGAGAGGCAGCAGTGTGGTTTAAATTGGCATGCTGTAATTAATCCCGGCTGCCCGAGTACCGGTAACCGGTGTGGCCACTGTATGACCACAATGCCCGCAATTCTATCGACGTCACACGTGATGGGGACGTTGAGCCTGTTTTGCGCGCTAATGCTTGCTAATAGTTGCAATTTAGAACTGCATTTCGTTATTGGCAATGCATAACGGGTACTGCGTGGTAATTAGTGAGCTCACCAGCAAAGGGCGCCGCTCGCGGCCTTACAAGCCCTTTACTGAATAGCGTTGGGTTGAGGAGTGTTTCGAGAATCATCGTAACGACTCGTAAGGAGAACACTAGTATACATGTGCACCGGTGAGGTAAGCGACAGTGCCACTGCCATCAAAGATCGTTAGCATCCGATGCGGTAAATAGTATAAGAATTTCGCTAATCACCATGTCAATAGAGGGGATGCTCTCGCGAGGTCGGTGTGGAACTAATCGATTGCTTACAAAGTACGTTTGCATCGTTCCGAATAGAAGCATTTCCATTGGTATCAATTTTGGATAGAAAAACGATACAGATGTTAGCAAAGCAAGTAACTAAGCGATTCGTCGATGATACGTCACGCGTATTGATTATGTTTGTCTGTTATTAGATTCATTGTTTATGCATTGCTTTTGTGGCAAAGTAAAACTCATAATGCAACATTACAAATCTAATGAGTGCTACAATGTGTACACATACTATTTGATTTAATGAGTTGTTTAACAAAGCAATTCGAATTACATTTTACATAAAATTAATGTACGACCTTGGTCACAACGTAAACTGGGGCTTAACTAGTATTATATTGTTCCGAATAGTTACAGCGGTGACGAAATGACAACGGATTCAATAACAACACATTTTTACAGCTTTGTTTTTTAAAGTAAATGTTTTTTAAACCATTATTCTAGTAATATAGGTGACCATTATTTACTTACTATAACTAATAATGTAACAAGTGGTTTGATTCATTTCTTAAATTGGACAACTATTCTAGATACATGAAAAGAAACAATTTAGGAGGCCTTATTGATGTTGCCCCTTCTAAGCTTCTCTTATTGTACACTAGACTTACGCAATTCATTCAGATGTCTGACTCACCAATGTATAGTACCATCACCTCCCAGCCACCGCGCCAGTGCATCAGGCAGCTCATGCTGAAGACATACGTGTAGACACGTTCCATCAGCCATCGCTTAAGCGTTCGCGAACGGCTTCGCGGTGCATTCCGGGCGAGCACGAGACTCGCGTTCAGCGGTTCCCGCAGCAGTGCGAAGGTGGTGTGGAGAGTGGCCCCAAGCACGAAGCATAGCCAGGCCGGAAAGTGGTCCCTGTACAGATCCATGTAGCCCCAGGTACCACGCCAGTATGTGACCACAAGCGGTGCTACGATAAACAGAGACACGAGCGTATCGCCGAAGTGCAACCACAGCTTCCGGCATCGGGAACGCGGGAATCTCGGAGCGTGAGAATCTGCCTCGAACACTTCCTCCCCTATACAGCCCAGGTCGGTGGATTGCATTTTTGCGGACACTTCACAGTCGCACTGCCGGCCAGATTACCAGACGAGTACCCTCCGCCGGATGGTCGCAAGTTCACGATGCACTTGATCAAACGACACTGACCTGAGAGGTTGATTTTAACTCTGTCATTTCAATCAGAGAGCTTCATCGATTCTACCTAATGGTTAATGTGGAAATTAGCACCCCAAACTGGTTTCTGTTTGGACGATTAATTAACACACAGGCCTTAGTGTATTCCGATCTGTATCAAGAATACTCAGTAAAACTGGCACACTATTAGGGACTCCAATGTCAAACCCTTTAGCGTTGGGATACGCAGCTCACCGTCATCTTATCACTGGCAACCGGTGTCGGTGTCGTCGTCGTCGGTAACATGGAGTACTCGCCTAGTGGCATGGATCGGTCTCGCGTGCTCTTCTCTGCCCAACTCTGACAACGCGATAAACCCAATGAAATATGATCCACGATAATCCATATCTTGCTGTGGCTGCTGCCTGGGCTTATCCGCGATAGGTGAAACACTGTGGCCACGCCGGGCACGATAATCTCGCGGGTTTACTTCTTCGAAGATCGTTCCGACGACCGCACGGTCGCACGGTCGGCTAGCTGGCTAGCTGCTGGCACTCTCCAGATCCGGACCTGTTGCTCGCCGGCGGGATACTGGCGGTTCGTGTTCGAACTTTGCTCCTCTGGACCACTGGATCATCCTTCCGTGTGATGTCCGCCTGTAGCTGCGATGGTCGATAGTTTGGCTTCCGTTTGGTTCCATCGTCGTCGTCGTCATCGTCATCGTCATCCTCGTCATCCATATTTTCGCGCCACTAGGCTGCCGGCGTGACTGGGGACCATGCGCAGGCGGCATCTCGCGTAACGTCGGACAGAAGAAGGTATAGGCACTCCGGTCCCGGCGTGGATACTCGCGCCTGGTAACGCGCCGTGGTCGGATGACACCATTTCACCCCCGGCAGCCACTCGAGAGCGGCGGCGGGGAATGGGTGAGGGTGAGGAAAACTTGTGGGGTTGCCGCGTTTTATTGTCGCTGCGCGTGGTCCCTCGTGGCCCTTTCCGCAGCCAACGCCAGTCAGCCTTTTGCCCGAATGATTGATGTAAAGGAGTCAGGATGGATTGAGCTTTTTAGAGGAAACACCATATGGTGTCAACAGTTTATTATTGGAGTGGGGGAAACGCAACAGGGATACTGTTTTGCATGGTCAGTGTATCATTACGCTTTTCGGTGTTTAATGAACGTTTTTGAGTCACTTGCAAGATCCCTACAGCGGAATTATTGCTTAAGAAAATGTAAAACATTTAATTGGGCCACCATAAACGGTGCTACGTCATCTGCTAGCCGTACGTCACTCCCACGAGATCTCTTCGGCCAGAGCAAACCCAACGGCGGGCTCCATGTCGGTTGATACACCTTTTGAAGAAGAGATAAGCGTTTTAAAATATTGGACAGCAATTAGTCGCGACAGGAAAAGTACGGTGCCGATTGTTCCGTTGAATTAAATGGACCCAGGAGAGCATGATTTATTGACCTGTCCTACCGGCAGCAGGGCAGCGGGGTATGGGACTGTTATCGAACAGTTTCTGCCTCTTGCAACCATCCTAGAGTGCTGTTCGATTGTTTCTCAGCCGCTGATAGTGAGTGACCGGCAGAGTGATTACCATTTCGATGAAATCAACACACAACGATCGAGAAACAAATGGTGAATTCTGACGAACGGGTTTATCGGGTGTTTTATTATGTAAATGACACGCAGAAACGGGAGTTTCGAGTAAATGTTTCGAGCGTTTGTCTCTTTTATTGCCAACAACCTGCAACTTCAAACGTAATTACGGTGTGTGCTTGTGTGTGTGCCAGTCGTCCCTGCAAAATGGTTGCTCTGATCCTCTCCGTCCGATCTGTTCGGGGATTTTTGATCTCTTAACAATTAACTTGCGTCGCCAACACCACGCTCCCCCCGGAATCGCTTCTACTCGGCACTGTCTAACAACAAGAGAGGGGGCCTCACTTTTTCAACCAACCAAACATCGTTCTACAGGCCTAACACATGTACAGCTATAAACGGGAGCCACAAACATTAGAATACTCACACTTACACGCTGAAATACACACACGTTTACATACACCCACACACGTACACACACATGTACATGTACATATAAATCAATTCGCAGTAGCTAAGTGTGTGTAGGCTGGCAAATGATTGACTGATGATGTGTCCTTAACGGCTCATAAGATCTGCTTCAACCAATCATTGCGATCGCCTCGATCGTTTGTAGCGTTTCGCTAAACGATCGTCCGCATTCTCGCTTTCCTGTTTTCACTGTCACAACGCGTGTGTGCTAATTGTAGGTTTCTTTAAGGTCTCAAGAGGATATTCATTCAGATTCGTATTATTTAGTTAGCTCCTAACTATGATTCATTGTGTTACGCTCGATTTCAGTCGCCGCGTTATGATGGCGCCCATTCCTATTCTTATTTATGGTTAATATATGTTATCAGAAAGAAATCTCGATTAGATGATGGAGAAAAATGGAAGGAAGGCCTCGGGAAAATTGGGGGGATTGTATTGCATACCTACACAGAGAGAAAGACAGACGGATAGGGAGAGGAAGAGAGAGTGAAGGAGAGAGAGCGTTTTTATATCGCCTGGACTAACTGTGGCGCTTATTGTTTGAGAAACAGTCTTAGCTGCTAGCTTGCAAGACAACCCACTAGCGGCGCACGATGCTACACCAGCTCCCTTGTTTAGACGGTGCTTCTACACCGCCAATGTCTCACTCGATTGATAGAAGAGGCCATTAGAAATGGCAATAGGTTACAACGCTCTCGGAACCAGTTTACAGTTGTGTTTTTACCGAGATCCTGCTAGGCTGCTTTCTATGTTGGTTATCACTTTTGTTTCCGATGGCTGTTTGTTGTTTAGCTTTCGTTTTTTTTGTTTGCAAACTACAACATGTACATGTACAGTATTGGTATTGGTAAAATTTACAACATTTCTCCCACTGCATCCCTTATATAAATCGCTTAAACGCTCTCGAGGGTAAACCGCTTCGCAGCGCAGTCAAACTGTGTTGGAGAATAGCTGAAGTAATGCAACTGAGACATTTTGAGCTGCAACAATCACTAATGTTTTTACTGTAAGAATGCTTACCGACTTAGCAGCGACTAACACATGACTGAACTGCAACACAACTCTGGCCATCTATCGCACGCATTTGCAATTTCCAACAATACCCACCAATCAGTTCGCTGTTCATGAGAGCTTTTCGACCGATGTACCATATTCTTCATGCGTCTGTATTTTACAGAGAAAACTACGGCTAGCTGTAGATAAAAATCGCGACGCACTTTCGCTTATT
>NC_064874.1:78453556-78476056 GCF_943734745.1 Anopheles darlingi | reverse complement strand
TACTCGAGGATATACCATTTCAACGCTGATGAAAATGCTTTTGGTATAGCTACTTTGGATGTAAATCATTGATTTAAATTAACATAAATTTGTGGAATATTATCCTTAATTGAATTTTCGTATAAAGTTCTTTTAGTAATTAAAATATACTGGCACATTATTTGCGTGCAAACAATTCTCTCAGGGATAGGGCGAATAATAAGTCCCTGGGATAGCATTCAGCAGCACCATCAAGTGTCATTTTCATCCTGCTCTCCTGTACCCACGACTTGCTGAGGATCACACGCCGTTTGTCGCGACAGAAAGAAGAATGGTAGAGCAAAAGCCAAAACATCCCAGGAGACTGAACCGGCGGTCCAAGTTGGCGCGCTAATAAACTCGTAAAACGCTTCACATCCTATACCCCTGGCAGAGCGTGAAATATGCGTCTCGAGCCAGAGCATGAAGGGGAGCAGCGGCGTACCGTCGCAGTCGTCGGCAGTCTGTAAACATTGTGAGCAGACTATGCAACAAAACAGAAAAACAAAATGCGCCAAGTATGCTCGAGTTCTTTCGAACTAATGAGAGCCCAGAGAATGCTTTAAGCTCCCTGGAGGGATACCGTTGTGATTTACGGTCAATGGACGCGATGAATGCTGAAAATACTAGCGACTAGTATGCCCATTTTAAGTGATTTTGTGTTTCAATGAATCGAAACATTCCCTTGAATAGCATATCGAAACCGAATAGAATAACACAACGACCATTTCAGTTTACACAGCAGATCGTGTATCGGGGTATCCCAATGCCCTTGTAATTCTTAAATGTGGCCGCGTGCAACGCACCGAATGCCAAATTCCCCAATCGGAGAGCAAAAATAAAAGTTATATCGACAAAGTTTTCATTTTTACGCGCAAATTATGGTATGCGGATGTTCGTGTAACTTTTATGTCGAGCAACGACGCACACCCCCTGGGAGTAAGGGGTCTCGCAAACATGGGACCCTCTAACTTCTTGGACAAATTTGTACAGATTAGCAGGTCGGTGGTGGGTTAATCGCGCCCCTTCGCCTGTCCTGGGTGGCATAGAGGAGAAATGTTTTTGCTCGATTCCAATACAAGCATCGATTTGTTCTTCTTTCTTTTTTATGTTTGTGTACTGGTGTCCCTGAAGTTTCGTAGACTAATGTTATTTATCGACGGTCCTACTGAATGGAGATGGTGTAGATAGAGCATCGACAATATGTTGTGTTGATTGAGAGTTATGTTCAATCGTTGTCGAGAGTAACTTCCCACTTTGCTTCGTTATCGCTGAATTGACAGTTCAGCTCAGCACAGCCCCGCCATTTTTGTCTCATATTATGAACGGCTTTTCGGGAACAATAATTACCTTCATTGTGTCGGTCGACAGATGAATTGACCGGAAGTCGGTAATGTTTATATTGTTGTTTATATTCATAACAGAGCTCAAATGTTAATGACGAGCAGCGAACGACCGACCTATAATGCAGTTGATTATTGAATGAGAAACATTGTATCGTTTAGATGGTTTATAACCAGATTATCATCCTTGCTGCTCTGTCACCGTCTGACCGACGGGAAGGGAATGCGTTCCAAAAAAAAAAACCTCATGATTATCCGCTTGCCAAAAGAAATTTAATCCCTCTTTATAAAATGGTTTCCATCTGGCCGATGCGGCGTAGAGCAATGGTGTGGTGTTGTATTATCCATCACCACCAACACCACGAGCACCACAAAACCACCGCTGGCCGTATTAAACTTTGTGCTTCGAGAGCATTGTGCCATCACCCAGCACAGGACTCGTTCATTTTGATCCATCGCTACTCTACATTTTTCGTTCCATTCCACGTGGCCAGCTCATCCGTTTCTTTATATTAAATTATGGAGTTTTAATCTCATTTGGATTGTTGGTCTTATCTTTCGACGCTGTGCTTTGGCATGCGAGGTTGGGGTTTTACCGTTGGCAATACGCTGAGCATTGTATTCGATTGAAGTATAATTTTTTTTGTATCACA
The DNA here is from genome assembly GCF_943734745.1 of Anopheles darlingi. NCBI lineage: Eukaryota > Metazoa > Arthropoda > Insecta > Diptera > Culicidae > Anopheles > Anopheles darlingi. The sequence continues at coordinate 78,474,042 of NC_064874.1, read as the reverse complement.
TTCACACCAGCCGTGCTCTACACAACCATCATATTTTCAAGCTTCGACATTACACATCATACGAGACTATCCTTAACGATTGGCGAGAAGTATACCGTGAGTCTTTGTGGAGAACATTTCGGTACGAACGAACTTCGAACTGTCCATTTGGCAGTTGCTAGTGGGCTTTTTGGTCAGAAAGTCGCACGAAGTAATTTCCCTACGGATGTAAACAATTTGCCCCGGGTCCTCTTGGCCGGGAATGTTATTTCTTCTCCACACAAGCTCGACCGGTGCGAAGTGAGCAGCTTCCGGCTGTGTAATTGAACGGAAATCGTTTTTTTTTATCATATTCTGCAAGTGGACACATTGGTCAGATACATAGAATGCCCCAGAAGGATGTAATGTCCTATGGCGATTTCGATTGTGTTATCGGCGGGTTTTTTGGTTTTCAAAACTTCAAACAATCCATTCGATCTGCTTCCTAAAGCCAGAGTGATGTAATCTCAGGTTTAGGGAATTCGACAAAGTGTTCAAAGTGTTCGACCCTGGCCAGGTTGTGAGATGTTAGTGTGCTTTGATGACCTTACCTAACTTCTTCTTCTCTCAACATCCCAAGCGAGCATATTTGAACAAACGCCGGTACGGCTGAAGTAGCTGGATCAGCAGATCAATTAACTCTCCAGCGGGCAGACGATGCTACTCTTGCATACTTTTAGCGCACACAGACCCACCGCACCGCACCACCCACCGAAGTTACCTGTCTTATCGACGGTGCCTTTTGAGACCAAAACGGGAGCCAACGGTGGGAGGCAGCCGCCGCCGGGCCTTTGGACCGGGTTTTTGTTGGGCTGCGGCCCTGGGATTTTTGTCCGGCCCTGAAGCTATGGTCGACCCTGACAGTAAATTCAATTTGCGGTTTACGCAGGCCCCCGGTACGGTTTACGATGCTGGTTTCGGACCATCTCGCCGGTTTCGAATGCGGATCTGGTGTCTCGTCATCGTGCCCGGGTCACCTCCACCCCCTTAAGGGACGGGTTGCTTGCTGGACGCTTGGTGGTATGGTGGTGGTGATGCTGGTGGCTTTTCGGTGTTGAGGTTATTAGATTTGAGCGGTTCCAGAAACATTCCGCACCATTAATCGCTTTACCCGCAGCCGCTCTGAAGGCTCACTCACTGTCTCCCTCTCTCTTTCTTTCGAGAAAAACCCCCTCAGGAAATCCCTGGAAAATGGTGGAATTTGTCGCAACCAACTTGGTTGCGACGGTGGTTGTGTGACGAGGTAGCTTCGCAGCCGTCGCAGCAGGCGCATATGATGGATTGGAATCACTTTTAAAATGGGTCCTTGTGACCCAGTGAACTCAGATTTACCTCCGGTGGATGTGCGTGTGTGTGTTGCTATGTGCGGTCGCCAAGGGTGGTCGTTGTAATTGATTTTCTATTTTCCACACGCTTTTTCCACCGTTGTGCCAACAATGTGTTCGGTTTTGGTCAAGCTTTAATGAATCCAGCAACGTCTCCCGCCGTTGTGCGTGTAATAATTGGTGCCGCATGTTGACCACCACTGCTGACCATAAAAGTAATGGCGAAATTACCGTTGATAAAACAGAGGCTATTGGCTACGTTAATGCGCTTGTTCCCTCGCTCGCTAATAAACGGGCGGGAATGAAAATAAACATTACGGTGTAATAAATAGCGCAACGAAAAGCAATAGTTTCCACGTGCACCACGCCGGACACGTTGCCCTTGTTTGATCTGGCGGTGTAAACGGGAGTTGATGATGTTGGTGCAGTACGGATTATTTTCGAAATTGGTTTCACATAATTTCGATTGATCGAATACAACCGTCGGTACGCGGTACAGCAGCACATAAATGAAAGACATTCGGCACCATCGGTGCTTGCCACGGTTTAATACCATTTTGCCGAATCGATGATTTTGAGCATCAGTTCCAAACCGTCAAACTGCGGGTATTTTAAAACAATTCCTCCCTCCTCTGAAAAACGAGCCAGTGCGGTATTTGTTCTAGTGAATTTGAAACCGAATCGTTGCCGAAATGTGTCGTCGTGTGCGTTCTGTTCTGTTCGATATGTGGTATCCAATATCCGATAGCCCTGTGATGGTGGTTTTTGATGTGTTCTTGGTGGTCTGAGGGGGCGAGCTGAAGGGAGAAACCACCAGAAATGGTAATGATACACGTTCGTAGCATGGTAGCCTATACGATGCCTTCGATGGTGGCGCCCCCTAACCTGCTTGTTTGCATCTGGCAACAGGTCAATTTATTTTTTCTGCGAAACAAAGTGCTGTGTCATGCGGTGTACTAAGGAACTTTGCGAATATCTTTTCATTGTTTTTTTTGCCTTCGATATTGGTCATGCATGTCGTGGAACAGGCGCTTTCTTCCGACCTGTATCATGTATCGTTCGATGCTCCGAAAGCAACCGAGCTGTGGGTAAATGGAGGAAGCTTGCTCAATTGCCGCAGAGAAAGAGAGTGAGGCGGTGGAGCGTGTCCTCGCGCTTATGATCGTATCTGTGGCCTGTGGTGCACCAGGCGAACCCATCGAACAGTGTTTCAATTAGGGACGCGTTTCCTTGGTTCACGGGCATTGGATATTTATGTGGACCATTGTTTCGGTATCGGGATCAAAGTAATGCTTGAGCTAGAGGGACCAGATTAATCTGTTCTTCGTGCTTGATCTCTCGGCGTGTTACGGTCTATAGCTCAATTTTCCTTCCCTCGCTATGTTATGCCATCAAGCATGTTTCGCTTCATTGGGTCATTTTTAGCTACAATCAAGACGTTCACTGGCATGCTGGCAAATACCAGCTACTTCCAAACGAATTGACAAAAAATCGACGCTTTGGAATACATTGGAAGAAGGAGCAGTCTTGTTCCAAGAATTAGTCGGAAACAATTTGGTCGATTTGCTGTTGTCCATGCCGTTGGATGCTCTAGGCTTTGACACGGACCAATGTAACGAGCGTTTCATGCCCGGTGGGAAACAAAGATGGTAAGCATCGTCGTCTTTGCTTATCATTAGGCCCGTTCTGATTTTGGATTTGTCTTACGACGATTGGATTTGCGCCCCTGTAGCGCTCGATCTGCGGTTCTACGAAGCACCGGGGTAGCATCTGTAAACGTTCCCATTCTCCCCATAATAATGGATGTTGCCTTGACAAATACCGAGAGCACCGTTAGGCGGTGGCCGCTCTCGTATGGTGCCAGGCACTCCTCGCCGCTCTAACAACGCCTTAAAGCGTTGTGTTCTCCCGACCGGCTTCAGGGCCGCGTGGAACGTGTAATCTAAGATAATTTAAACAAATTCACATCGTCTCGCGTAGGGATCGGTTTGGCTGGTCGGGCCCATTAACATGATGGAGTATGTTCGATGGTTATATTCGCGTTCGAGGATGCACAGGCTCCCGGTCGGTCGCGCCCGCTCGGCTCGGCATGATTATCGTCGAATAGTATGCATGAACGCAAAGGAAAACCATAACGCGGAGCTGCGGTTAGAACTTTGGATAAGCAAATAAAAAAAAGACACACACTCTCTCTCTCTCTCTCTCTCTCTCTCTCTCTCTCTCTCTCTCTCTCTCTCTCTCTCTCTCTCTCTCTATCGATTCCTCTGTTTTTCTCACTCACTCCGTCTCTCGTGGTTGGGCTTTTGCACGCTTAATTTACGCAAAGATGCGACTCCTCGAAACAAGGATGTGGAATATGCTAATGAGCGGTTCAACTTCTTTCTGATAAGTGTTTCCCGGGAATGTTTTAGAAGCAGCAGTAGCACCAGTAGCACAGTACACAAAGGCGCAGCTTTCACATCGGAGATTTTTCACTTGTAAGGGTGTGTGTTTGTGTGCTATCGAAAAGTGTTGATATAAAGTGTTTACTTAGGGAAATTCGTTTTGGCAAACATGCAGCAAGTTTTGATCTTGACTTTGAATTTTCTTAAGACACAAAATTAAATGTTGGATTATGCTTCACATAAACCATGCGCACCTTTGCTACGGCCGGTAAACCAGTTGTTTAATTATTTTTCTGCCGAAAGTCTGCTGCTTTTTCTTTCAATCATGGCATACTTCTGAGTTAGAAACAGTTCGGATCAGCAATTTTCAAGCCGTGCCGGGAAGGAGGAATGTGCGGCTCGATATCATGCTGAGGCTCTTTTCCGCGTTTCAGGTTACAAGTTTTCGCTCGCAGAATCCGAACGGAAGATGCTGCGACGTTGCTGTGCTTCGTTCTGCTGCAAAACAAATAAAAAGGTAGGCCACGGAACGGTGGTTGCCATCGCATGAAATGCGACCCCCGAAAAGCTATCTTTTGTCAAGCAGGCGAGTGCGGTAAGTCTTTTCATGGAACCCAAGTAGGCTTTGGTTGAAAGTGTAATTGTTATTCGAGATGATTACAGCTGAGCCGTGCACACGCGAAAGTTGTTCTGCCAAAAGAAATGGCCCAACCTGCGAGAAGTACCTTCGGGATGGCAATTCCTCTCGAAACCATTATTAAACATTAAATTGAGATTCCGTTTTTTGATCGAAGCTCGCGCCTGATTTAGAATAAATTGCAGTCGAATTATGCAATTTTAATTAGATCTATTAAATCTCAGGCATATGAATCTCATTAAATTCTAACTGTTTTTACCATCTTAAATCAAACCCAACCTTCGTGACCCAGATAAGAACTGGAGCAGCATCTGATTCGCTTTCTGACTCTTCACCATCGTTCGTTCTGTCTCTCCGCCGTACGGTCGCAGAGCTGGGAGTCCCTTCAGTCAAGTACCTTGTTGAGCTTCTCCGTTGAAAGTCTGCACTCTCATCTGTTCTGTTCTCGCTCACGAAAGCGGGCACCCATAGTCATTAGCATAACCTTAGCACCATTAGTTCAAAATATTAACGCTCCCCCTGCCACAAGTTCTGTATGGGTTGCGCCGTTGATGGAGCAGATGATGTAGAGAGTGTGGTGCCACGTGTGCCAAGCTGCTACCGGGGGGTAATTGTCGGGTAAATCTCTGTAACAACATGCACATACTCTGCACCAGTTGATAAGGGCATGATAAAGTGTGTATGCGTGTGAAATGGTTAAAGGGGCGCGCCAAGGAGTGAGCTTTTGAAAAATTAATTTCCTCAAAAGCCAAACGCCCAAAAACCGTCTTCCGCCCGCGAGTCCTAGCGAGCACGCGGTCGACGAGATCCGGAAGCACTTGGGGTTGACTTGGTTTGTATGGTAGCATAGGGTAGGCAGCCATCCAAGATGGCGCAAAATGGGAATTTGAATAAATAAAGTGGCTCCGGTGCGTGCGTGTGCCTTGCGGTAAACTGCGCCTATCCTGGAGAGACGAGCGCAACAAGAAGCTGGAAGGTTTTAGTTGGAGCAAGAGGTTTGTCAACGGGGTGAAAGTGGTGCGCGTTTTACGACCGCTCAGTAATCACATTTTGGGGTGTGGTTGTGTCCCCTTTTTAGCCACACTGGTGCGATAACAGTCGCATAACAGCTAGCAGTCCCTCCGAATGTTCGGTGCCGGAACCATTTCGCGCCACAATTCGCGGGTCCTTAATCTTAATCTTTAACTGTGGATAAAAGGGAACCCCAGGAACGGTAACGGGAACCGGGGACCACCGTACGAACGATGATGGATGGTGTAAGCGCGCGATACACGCGGCCAGGTGCATTAGAAGGACTGTCAAGACGAGTATTCAGCTCCATTTCGGGACTCGATTTGGTGTTCGTTTCGTTCGGAAAAGGCCATTAATCAAACGATTAGAAGTCGCGGCGGATACGATACGAATGTGTGTTTGTGTGTGAGTATTTGAAAAGCAGCGGGGCCACCTACTTGCGTAGTAACCGACGTCATTGTTGACGTTCAGGATGCCAATCTCTTCGCTGGCCAGCATATGCGAATCCCAGACCTTCCGGTAGTCGGGATCGTGCAGCACGTCGAACACGGTGTCGGCCGTTACGTCGGTGAACTCGGTGTGGATCTTGACCATGTTGAAGTTGCAGCCGGGGACGGGACGCGTGTAGACCTGGGTGTCGGACTTGGACAGCTCGAGCGTCCAGCCGTCGTGGTTGTCGACCAGTCGTTTCAGCGCTTCGAAGTCACTGTCGTCCGCTATGCGTGCCATTCGCGTCCTCGGGTGTGTGTGCCGCTGTGAAGGAAGGGTGAGAAGATTAAGAAGATGGAAATGGGAGTATTAGACACGGCGGCTCAATCGCGGGCGTAAAGAAAATCAAATAAATTGATTGTTTTGTTTTCTTGCCTGTGTGAGATGATAAGTTGCAGTGAAGAAGGAGAGAAATGGACCACAAATGTCAAAAATAATTAATTCACTGGCAGAAACCCCTCAATCCGACCTGGCCTAAAACACAAAACCCGTATTCATTTACATCGAAAAAGCCACGAATGGTACAGGGAAAGAGACAAAGAGAAAGGGCCGCAAGTGAGGCGGCACGATGATTGACGGAGACCCATTTCCCTATCTACGTGGGATGCTCGCGAATGGCAATGCCGGGAAGGCTATTCTGAGCCATGCGTTACGCTTGACTTCATTTCATTCCATTGCGACTCAGTTTCATTAATCAATCCTGTTCAATCAGGCAATTCACGGTAACTTGTGATTAGGGAAGGGGTCAAACGACAAACACTAATTGCGACATGTTATGGTCTCAGCGGTCCAGGATACGCCGAAACTAGCATCGTTTGTTTGTTGTTTGCTGTACAATGTACTGACCAATGGTACGGAATGGGGCAAAATGTAGGATCCGAACCGACGGACCGAGCTTCTCAAGGGAGTTGACAGTCAACAACAGCCAGCAGCCCGCAGGCCAGCAGTCCGCCTGTGGATCCCGGAGCAAGGGTGTTAGCATTTGGTGTCGTAATGGACGGATTCAGTAACGCGTAAACGAGTGTTTTGGTGCGCCCCGAAATTGGAATAGATGGGCGCGTAGGTGAAATGTAATTACCTTCTCTCGGTCCGTGCGACGTCGTGTTTACGATATATCGGAGCTCGATATCGTTAATGTGACATTCTTCCGTTGGCATTCGAACCATGGGTGTTCCCAGCATGGTGCACCTCTTCCCTTACCCTGACCCCCCCTCAAAAAGCAATATTCGGCGATGGAAAGCACCGTGCTGCTTTGTATAAAAATGATCAAAAGGAAGCAAAGCATCCCTTTGCCGGGTTGCCCTCATGTTTCGCCGGTTTTCCAAATTTCCACGTTTTCCAATAAGTCGCTTCCGGTGCGGAACAGTTCGCTAAGTCGCTCGCCAAGCATCACTAAGCCACAAAAACCACTTAAAAGCAAAAGAGGTAACGCTTGTCGCAAGGCCATCGCAGTATCATCACCCTCGGGTACATAATTACTACGGTATAGGGTAGAAGAATGGCCATAAAAAGGGGTGTTCTCTGCAGGCATTGGTGGTGGTGGTGGTGATGGTGGCTGGCGTAGTGTTTTTACGGCTATGACACGCAATTTATGAAATCATCCCGGTCCCAGCATCTCCGGCACAGCAACTGGTGGTGATGGTGGTGGTGGTTGTGATGGTGTGCAGTGCCTTTGGTGTCTCGGTTTGACGTTACGTCTAAACGATTTACGCCGCCGGAAGGTATTGCTCTGGTAGCCCGATGGGGGCGATATGTGTGAGTGCATCATACCGGGAATGCTCATTTCCTTCGTGCCGGCGCTGGCACTGGGCGATGATCGTGCTGTTGGCACCGCACCAGAGTGCAGAGGCACCTTTTATGGTTATCGTATACCACTTTTTGGGATTTGCTTTTATGCAGAGGAGGAAACGCTAGGAAGAACCATTTTGCCAACGAATCACTGCGCTTCGATATGCAGCTGATAAGAAAGGAGAAGAGCGAGAGAGTGAAAGAGAGAGAGAGAGAGGCACAGAGCGCGCGTTTCTGGAATACGGACGTTCGTTAAACCTTTACTTTAACCCGGAACACGCACGTACAGAGCTCTATATGTGGTATTACGTACAGGTTCCATGGCTGATAGTGACTGTATTCGGATCGTGCGCCACATAACCGGTGGTCCGCGTGAGCAACGTCCGACAAGCGAATGTACACCAGCGAGGGGCCCAGGTGTTAACAAATGGTGAGTCAAATTTCCACATGTTTGCATTGCTCCAGTTTCATCGTCTGGTGATTGCTGGCTGCTGTTGCTGATAACCTTGCGTCTTGCTGCAGTTACCGCGATCATTCTGCTGTTCAAATCGCCTGAGGTATGGGACGATTTGTTAAAAAAAAAAAACATCTTTATGCTTCTGCGTTACGTACTGCTTCCAACATTTTCTGCAATTTGTTTCATTCTGCAGCGAGGTCAGGTTATTGCTGACACGGACAGACCAGACCGGCTAGCATGCTCAAGCTCAAACCCCTCTCTGGTCCATGTAGTGTGTGCTTCCATTAAAGCCACCAAAAGCTACGTCGCATGCCACTGACAGCAGCGTGATCCCGAAGGTAGTGCCTTTGGGATAGCAACTCCCGGAATTTAACCGTCTCCGACATGTTTACACATACCTTCGTCGACCGTCTCTTGTGCGACACGTAAGCTGGTACAGCAACGGTACAGCGTGGCAGTGTATATCCGAAATAAAAAAAAAGCCAGCTTCCTTATGTCAACCTTTGGGGTTCCTTTGTATCCGGCACCAGGGGACAAACCGCGCGTTTCCGTACATCTTTGTCGATTGCATATGAACCTTTGGGGCTCAAAAGAAGCTCTGTGAGTGGACTTTGCTGAGTAGCAGGAGAAGGACCTGCCTCAGACGAGATGATGACGATGGTGATGATGTGTGTCGCAGACCGTTCTCAGCCAGAAGCTTTCTCTCTCTACTGGTGAGAAGCGTGGTGGGAATAGGACAAACGTCAAAAAAGTCTCAAAGCCGATGTGCTCTTTTGACATCTGCTACATACGGGTCAACGCTGGTTGCCGCCGGTATATGTAAAAAAAAGCATGGAAAACACTCGCTCGATGCGAGGATCCTATTGAGTTCGTGTATCATCACGACACTGTCACCTGTGGACGGAGGCCAACCGATCCCATCACGCTGACATGTAGGTTGATTCCGTTTGTCCTTTCTTTCGCAATCTCTCTCTCTCTCTCTCTTTCTATCTCTCGTTACAATTTCAGTTGCGTGTTTTCTATCGCGCCTAGATGACGATCTGTCGGCATCGATAATGAGTCCGATTCTGTTGTCCTTTTTGCTCCGGAGTGACCATGTTGCTACTTCTGTTGCTGCTGAATGCTTTTCAATTGATGTAATCAGAAGGGTGATGGAGGAACTGTGCCGGCGGAAGAAGCTATAGGTTTTGTCCGCTTCATGGCACGACGGTATAGGCGATGGTCGATAGCCAATCCAATCAACAGATACGATTGATTCGGAATGTGTTAATAGAAATCGTGTTTTTCTCTCTGCGGTCAGATGAAGCCATCCCTTCCGGCCGTTTATCCATGGGAGGTCAAACCTGAGGAGGTGATAACGATAGCGATGAGCACGTTATCGATGACAGCGATGTTAATGGGTTGAAGAGTTGAAGAACTATGCAACAATTTAAAAAATCAGAGATTTAAAACAAATCCGAAGACTTGCGAGCACAAATATCAATCATTTCACAATCCACGTTGTGGAGTTCTGTACTTCGCCATTACTTTTCCAGTTCTGAAGTCAGCCATGAATCCATGCTGGGAGGGTTTGTTGCCGTGGGAAATTCTGCATCTGCATCTGCTGGTCCTTATTTAATTAAAGTTAGTGATGGCTTCTTTACACCCAGCCAGCAGCGCCTCTTGATGATGTGGTGGTACACGAACCATGCCCGTTGTCACGCAATCGATGCTATATGAATCTAATAAATTCTCACCAAATGGCCATTTCCCAGACACGCACGGCGAAAGTTGTAAGCCCTCGCAGGCACAACACACCCTCAAACACATCGTCCCACGCCCTATGCTGGCAGTTGACGTACGGAAACACAGAGAGAGAGAGAGAGAGAGAGAGAGAGAGAGAGAGAGAGAGAGAGAGAAAGAGAGAGAGAGAGGGTGCAAAACAATTCTAGGACCACACGCCAGCGAGACACTTGAATTCAATTTAATTTTAGCCCGGCTGTACTGTATGTACTTCTGTGTGTTTCAATGTTTCCATTCTTATTACTAGAATTTCGTTTTTGCAGAAACTTCTTTGCTATATCAGGACGGTTGTCAAGTGGACAAGGTTGATTCGTTCAAGAAGCAATCGTTTAGTGCGAGTACTGTTCGTTCCTTGGACAGATCTTCCAAATGCCGCGACAATCAGCTGTCAACGTTGACTTCTTTTTTATTTTATGCATTTGTTTCGTTGGTTTGTTTCAATTCGTCGCAATGCTTTTGCTGTTATCAAATCAAAGTCCTCGAAGAGGATGTTCAAATTCCGGCACCTACCGTTCCGAGTAACTCTCGACAGTGTCGTTCGCTATCGCGTCGAAATGGCAAGCAATTTATCCTTCCCGTAGGCTCTAACCTAACCAAGCGTCTCACCAGAGCGACAGCGCCCCTGACGGAAGCGTCTGACAAGCATAAGAAGCGAGTTGACAAAGTGTAAACTGAATTTGCCTGCTTCTTCCGGACGTCGGACCGCCGATCCAGCGACCGAACCGTGTGCACCTGATGAACTTTCCCCGATGCGATGGCGATGTTGAAAAAGGCGGGGAAAGAAGACGGAGGACGATGGTTAAACTTTTACCACCCCGAGCCAACGAAGAAGCGCTCCCGAAGACCGCTTTTCTTCAAGTGAGGACACGTTCGCCATGAACCGGTATCCCCGGCCAGGAGGCGAGTTTGGATGTAATAAATGATTCACACACAAGGTCGGCAACACACACACACACTAGACGCTAGGCCGTAGACCTAGTTTTTGCTGCCTTGAAAATATACTGTGTCTTGTGGCAGAAGCGCCCATGTAGACTCTTTCTTCCTCCCGTATGGTGTGCTTTGTGCTCGTTGTTGGATAAAGATGATGCTGTTTTGTATCGAGTGTCCATAATCATCGCCGGGCGCCTGCAGGGGCGGGAGACTACTACTACTTCCTGTCTGAGTTCGTCGTACATGAGCCATGGGACCGGAAGCGATAGCATCGAACGATGGAACGAGGGGGTGGGGTGGGGGGAGGGGGTTGTGGGGTTGACTCGGTTGTGAAGTGTTTGCCTGGCATATGTGTGTCAGATTTGCATGTAGAAAGCCCGATTATCAGTGTGCCCCGGCCCTGTCACGAGACTGATAAGGCGAAAATCGATATTTTATCTTCCGTCGTTCCCTTTCTCTCTTGTTATCACTCTCTTGCTCCGTTTCCCTCACTCTCTGTTTTTAACTTTTCTCTTTTTTTTAATGCCTCGGGATGGAATTGAATCTTAGGATTAGGATGAAAACAGAGGAAATTGGTTTACTGTTGTTGCAGATTGTATTTTAATCTTTTATCTCAATAAACAACCCATCAGCCAGCCACCCAGCTAGATAGGAAAGCTAGCGCAGAGCTTGCAAATGGTTGCTCTTGTAGTGTTTCATGTTTTTAAGAGCATCAGCTAATGGGAAATTTGAATTTACATGAGATTTCACTTAATGCATCCATTGAGAGATTGATATTCCAATCATTACAATTACGGCGAAATGATGGATAAGTGTTGACAAGGCAACATCAATAACAATCATCGTCCGTTCGCTGCAATGCATTAGTGTTACAGCATTGCGCGGCGCCTTAAAGCGTCGTCTCTGTTTAATCACTTTAAATGCTTTTTTCAAGCTCTTTGTATGTGCTTCACACAATGGAGCAAAGCTATTTGTGCGTTACTGTGGCACATTTTAGCTCCTTTACGGGGAGGAGACTATTCGCTGATGGCTTCTCGATAATTCAGTAACAGTTTCGGTTCTCCGTGCGATCGTCTGCTCCTCCTCATATCCCATTCATCATTTGCAGCACAACGGGCGCAGCCGCCGAGGCAAGGAATCATCAAACAAGTCCATTCTTTGGTGGCTTGTGTGTGCGTTGTGCGTGGGATTGGATATGGTTTTTTGTGTGCGTACGTGTGCGTGTGCTTGTGTGTTGGCAATTTAACTTCGTAGCCTGCTCATAACTGCTCATTTGTGATGCTGTCATGTCGTATCGCCAGCTAGCTACGTCGGCTTACTCGTGGTGGCGGGATGGAAGGCGACGGAATTCCTGCGTGTCACCGAAGCGGCTCGTATGCCATAAATAATACAAGTAGATGACAGTACGAGTGACTTTCACCAAATGGAAACGCGCTGCTGTTATGATGGTCGCATTCCGAGAACCACCCCCATTAGAACGCATTGCCCCAGACGCCCGCGTCCCTTTTGCCTTATGTTTGATTCAGGGGTACTTTGATAATTTGGCAGAAGTTTTGGTAGAAAAGCACCCGCCTGCGCCCCGGCAAGTGGTCCTAATCTAACAGCCCTCCACAACCATCCTCCCGCCCCCAGGGGGACGGTACGATTTTCCTCTTAATCAAACTTCAAACGTCATTGATGCTAATCAATTGCCAGCTGAAAACGGCACTCAGTTCGTTGGTGTGTGGGATGGTTGGTTGGCTAGGTTAACGTGATTTCCTAATTGAATTAGACGCTGATTGGGCCCTTTTGCCCTCCCGGATTACCGTCAGCTTCAGCATCAGGCATTCATTGGCAGTGTTGTGCTTGATTCAAGTTGAAATGGTTGGAGATGGAGAGTGTGAGCAGCACTAGACCAAGCGACGCACGTAAAACCATTGTTAACCCCTTGTTATATCAAGAACCATCCCGTGTACTCGGTTTCTCATTCTTACTTCCACCGAAGTAACTCTTAGCCACAAAAGTAGCAGTTCCCACGAAGCAGCTTCAAGTACTTCATTCGAAGCATTGAATTCCCTGATGGGCGATGCTTCACAGTAATGACGTTGGTGGCGAGCTCTTTTCGCCCCTTCATCTTGAAGGTCAGTATTTGCTTCATGGTTGCTATCGATCAGTTTGTTATCAGGAATGGTTCTGGTCTCCAAGGGCTTAGTATTTCCAGCGATAACTACTTTTGAAGCTACACAAATAAGAGCTTGTTCTGATATTTGCTCACTACTAATACTATTTATCAACCGGGTACACACGCGGTTTTACGGGATGCGGACAATGAATCAGATAACAAAAAAATGTCAATAAAATGGAGGCGCCTAGTAGGCGTATCGGAGGGATGGAGACGCATGGTTGCCATGGAGGCGCATGGTTTTTTGTTGTTGTTTGATGTTGGTTTGATTTTCAAACGACCCAGGGGACGACTCTCAGGGCTATGGCTGTCCGGTGTAGTAAGCTGCATGGCTTTCGGTTATGCTAATTAATGAGATTGCGCACCGTACCCCACTGGAGCACACTCGTACCGTAGCATGTTCCAGAAAGGAAGAGGAAACCTTTTAAGAGCGGGGAAACACGATACACGTTGATGTATGGTGGTATGGCAAGGTGTGTGGTATGGTGGCCCTTAGGCACGCTCTGATTCATGGCTCGATACTTAAACCTCGGGAGTCAAACATACAGTGTACACACAATGGTGGCGGATAGTGTTATTTTTTTTTTGCTGTTGTTGTTTATGGCTGGTTCCCCTCCTCGGTATGTTGTTTGCAATCTAGGCCACAAAGGTACTGGCTAGCACGGTCGACTTATCGCGCTGGACAGAGAATGTTAGTTCCTTGACAAATTGAGAATTGAATTCCGGAAAAAAGCAAAAGAAAATGAAGCTCTTGGTACACCATGTTGTGTTTTCCAACGGTTACATTGTCAAGCGCAACAGTGTGGCCGTAGGTGATGGCAACGACACCGCGAGCCCCTTGCGGTAGACCACGTGAGAACATCAAAGGCCTTTACCCTTTTTCTCCCTCACTCTCCTCCCACAGGTGGAAAGGTTTCGTTTCGATTCCTGCTACCTCTGGCCGCGCTCACGACACTCGCTCGACTCGCCATCGCCGTCTCCAGTTCTAACTAGAATGTATCACCAATACTTACTCTGCACCGTTCGTTCGTTCGTAGTAATATTCGCTTGGTCTGCCCTCGGCTTCTCTGTGCTGCGCCCTTTATGGCGCGCGTACCTCGTCCTGCTTCCTTTTTCGTTCTTCGCGTTCTTCGTTCTCCGTTCTACATCACGACACCAACCGCTTTCGAACTCATTCACTCGCGTAACTTCGGCTGGCAAGGAACTGCTCCCACCGTGATCACACACATACACGCACACGCGCCTTGACAGCGGTCTAGAAGCACCAGCAAGTGCACACGTGGTACGCTGCTGACGACGGATGCTTTGGAAGCGCGCCTCGTTGCACCATTCTTTGGCCGACCTTTTTGACTGCAGTACACGCTGGTCCGGGGTATATCGGGTCACTCGTGACCGTATGAATCCATTCGTGACAATCGGTGACAAACGTGCAGGGTCCTGCGACCGACGACTGCTCAACATTCGTACTGCGGTAGTTGCACTGTACTACTGCATGTTGTGCACGATGATCGCGGGTAAATCCAGCGTCATGTACCCAGCCTCGTTCACTCGCTTTTACACGATAAGGCTAAAGATTGAATGGTACTTTACGGTTGCTACTCCCTAACTGTGCACACGCACGTAATCGGGTGAATCGTTTGGGAGGATCGTTTTAGCTCGTAAAAGGGAATTGCCTCTGCACTTTACGCCCTTTCCACGCACTAATCTCCAGAAAGCCTTCTCATCACATCCACCGCCCAGAAAGACCAAATGAATCAGAATGGGCTATCGCTATCGAGATCAAAGATACCGATATTGACCGGGTGGCGAAGTGAGGCGCTGCTCTGCTGCTTTCACTCACTATCTAAGCCCCTAAGGGGGTGGCACGCGGAAGCTTCCCCGGGGTGGGACGAAATCACGCATCAAAATGCAGCATTCTCTTGACGGCAACCAGGCACATACACACACACATGCAAACACAATCATACACTTTTACGAATCCACTAGGGGTACCCTGTTACCCTCTCTTTCTTTTTCACTCTACCGTCTTACTCCAGCAACACTGGTCTCGTGAGCGACACACAAACGGAACGAATGCGTGACACGCGACGTCGATGGTGGTGAACTGTGGGCGAAAGGGGGTGGGATATGGCGCGCGCGCTCGCTCGTCGCCAGACCGATCCGACCGTGGCGAGGGTCGAATGTTCACTCCGCGTTTGCTGCAGCACCGAGCACGGTGAAAGCCAAAATTTATACTAAACGCATAGCAGCCGAGCTTCCGTCTTGCGATAAGCGTGCTTCGGTTGTCAGTTCGGTTGTCGGGTGGTCGTTCGGTTGGTCGGGCTTCTCCAGTCCAGTTCTCGTGAGGTCCACACTCCCGTACGCCCGGTATTAGGGTGACCAGCATCTGTGAGCACGGATTTCTTGGCATTGCGTTCGTGGCACTGGATGAATTGTGGGAGCGCGCTGAGTTCCCGGTGGCAACCGGCATCATGATGGCACCAGTCGCTCACGAGGGAGCTGGGTGTTTGTCATTCATAAACAAACCAGATCAGCCAGCAAGCGTGGTTGGCAGCAGCAGCAGCTGAAGCAACGGCGTGCGCATGTTCGTGCTAAACCCAGCACCGGGTGGCTGCTGAGCACTGCACTGCACTTGTACTGCGGCCACAGCTCCTCAGGACGAAGCACCCTAGAGACTTTGTGAAAGCTTTACCTCGCGCTTTTTCATTCATGAAACGGAATGGTAAAACATTGAAGGATACTTTAAGACATTGATTTCAATTGGATACTCCAATGGGTCGCTTAAAGGAATCATTTTGCCAATTATCAAGCTGGAGAATGCTGTTATTTGGAAAGGAAAACGGTTTACAATACTACTCTACCGACCGGCAGAATGAACACTCCGAACGCTCGTGAGAGAGTGAAAGCGGAAAATCAATATTCTGCCTCCGCTGCCGTCTACGTGTGGCCGGATAGTGTGACCGCGTGACCAGTTCGGTTCGCAATTATATGCATGGTGTCCCGGTCAGTGCATGCGTGCTGTGTGAGTGTGTGTTTATTTTGTGGATAAAACAAGAGTTTTCATCGTGAGATTTCAGTCTGGATCGTTTACAATTGGTCCTCAACAAAACCGTCGAGTGTTTGATTCAGGCTTCAACGAGATTGCCAGCTCGGCACAACGGTGACGAGCTGTTGAAGGGCGCCCGTCCTGCTCGCGGTCACCAGCTGACGACTGCGAAAACCACTCGCCACTAACACTATCACTAACGTAACGTCACCGTCCTCACCGGTATTGGTGTCGTCGAATGGGCAAAGAGGCTTCGTTGGGGTCTAGTGCGGGATCGTTGTCAGTGAGTGGAGCCAGTGTTTTGTAAACAAAAGGGCTGGCTGCAATCAAACCAATCCAGCGGACAACGGTTGATAGCAGGTGAAGAAGCGTGGCATGGTGGCAGTAGCGTGCAGTGTTCGGTTAAGTAAACTTGTCAGGCCCGTCAGCGCTCGTTACGTCTGGCAACGCCTCGCGGGAATTTCTTTTGTAGCTGTTCTCACGCAACCTCTTGGGGCATATTCAGTGAGAATACGTTCGGTATACGATTCTCGTGAGGACACGCTGCAAGGATTAAGCCCGTTTAAGCCCGGGTAAGTGGCATGGTCCTTGTGTGTCCGTTGAGTTTTATGATTTATGATGAGCCCGATAATGGTTGGTATGTTGTTTGTGGCCGCTGCTCGCGATGCCTATGATGGGATGTGCGAGAATCGCACTTTGCAGCAAAAAGATGAAAAAAGTTGGCGGCCGGAAATAGTGTCACGCAAATGAATCATTAATTTTGGCAACGGACAGGAGAGGCCGCTCTGTGGGCAACCAGAGTACTATAATTAGCCACTAGCGTTGGCAATCGTGTACGCCGCCGGCTTATTTGAAGTAAGCGGATTACAGGATGAACTGAAATCCGTACAACTGGAGCGTTACATGCGATTCTATAAATATGATACCAATGTGTACCGTCATGTTTTTCATTTTTAGCATCATCCTGTAGTTCATGACCATCGCGAAAACGATTTGTTATGATTAATAGCGAAGTCACATTAGCTTACTTGGGGTTGAAACCACTTGGAATTGTTCGCGTGAAGAGCTTATACCTTCTAGCTGTGTTGTGCTACTTAGACATCACATCAACATCAGTCTCCGCTACTGGACTGCTATCAAGTATCGATTTGCGATCGGTTGATCCAAATCCCGTCGCATTATTTTCTTTGCAACCTACCGGCTTACGCCCCTTGGCCCCTTTTTTTCACCGGGAAACAATTATAGAAATAGCTGCATGACCTTTCAAGCTGGAATTGAAAATGTTGTGACCCGTTTCTATCGCTTTATCGCATGGAGAGATGCTATGACCAATTGTTGTTGTCCTATGCATTGATCGGAGCGTCTGTCGAGGGCATGATATAGGACGTATAAACGACTGGCTGGAAAGGATTATCGTACGGAGAGCGGTTCACCGGCTTCAATATTATTATGTTGTGGCTGTGCTCTTCGTTAAGAAAAGGGTCTTCTCTTTGTTGAAATAGTTTTTATTAGTTAAGAAATAAAGCGATTAAAGAGGTTCCTAATAAAAGTATATCCTTGATCTTTTTTATCGGTACCAGTAAAGCACGAATTGCATTGTTCGCAACCAGCCCAGCATTGTTTTGCATTCACCACTAAAAAGTAACCTAGTGGCCGTGTTCCCTCTTTTCGCGTTTGCTCATATTCTGCGAAGGCGAAGAGTAAGTGTTGAGTGAGGATTTGCTATTCCATGAATAAAAGAATAGGGTCATTAGGAGCATAAGCAAGCTCACGCGTAAATGTCTTTGTCCGCTGGCATCAACGGGAGCGCATGTTTATAGATTGAACAGATAGACGATGGCGGCAAGTGGAATGTCTATATTTCGTCTTCTACATCGCTTGTTGAAAGTAAGACACCGAATGACGCCATTTTTTCGAAGCAGATAAACTAGAAACATCGTATCTTTTGCATTAAAATCATATTTTGCGAATTAGCTTCCTTTTGCGTCGTTTGGGATACGATCAAACAAAAGGTACTTTTAAAGGACATCATCAACGTGACCTTTCTAACACCTTCGGCGCAATTATTTAAAGCAGATTTCACGTTTAGATCGACCTTCGTCCCTTTTCTTTTGTCCATATTCGGCTCCAGCATTTCACCATGCACCTGCATAAGATCAAAAACTTGAGCAACCACTCGGAAGCCTGTCAACCTGTTCTTTTTCCTTGTTTTTACAACTTCACTCAGGCATGACAACATGCCCTTCATCGTTACGACAGCAAGATGTCCCGTCAGAAAATCATCCTACTCGAAGGGACGCTCAAAGGACTTTATGATGCCGGCGTCAAGCTCTTTACCCTTAAACCGGCTTGATTTTTGAAAGGAAACACAACAAAAAAGCTGTCTCATCGAGTCGAATCACGAACATCTTTTCATCTTCCACCAACGAGCGACCAACGATTCCTTCCCGTCAAACCAACGATTCTTGCTTTCTGTGTCGCTTTTATCATTTTTTTTTTGTTTTCCAGGGATACGCGTTTCATAACCAAGCATCCCATCGTTTTGACGGATGAATGAGATGCGTTGAGATGAGGTTTGCTATTGCTTTTCATTTCGCTTCCATCCGATCTGTTCGAAACTGATAGAAACAATGAAAGTGGTCCTTGGTAGTGAGAGTGTCCTCATTGGGTTGAAATTGCTAGAAAGCGTCCCACTGGCGATCCGTTCGGTATGATAAATGAGCGTAACGTCTTTACCACTTCGGGTGATTAATTGGCTTTCTACTTTCATTTGCTTTTGTAAATGGAAACGCGCATCCGCTTTCCGCCGTCGGACCGTTCTCGGGTAGCGTAATTGGCAGGAACGGTAGTAATTGAAAATAAATTAATGAATGTCTGAGCTGGTTGATTGATGTCCAGCAGCTTGGACATTGGTTGTGGCTTACAGAAGGCAATGGGACATCTTAGAAAACTACCTCCCAACGTTAGCATGCGTCATGTTTACATGCTCGGTAGGAGCAATGGGGTTGCTGGTTATTTGAGATATGTGCCGTGACTGTCGATCTGAAGTAGTCGTCTACTCACCAGTAATTGGTAATTATAAAGTTCTCAGTTCTTCGTTAGTTGGAAATGAAATGCAGATGTTAATCACCACTGGGTTCAAATCCTCACCTCAAAGATGATGTTCGTACCGTAAGTGGTGGCGGTTGCTGAGTAAGTGATGTTGCATCGTAAAATGATTTCCCATTACTTTACACATTTTGATGCAAGTAGTCGAATGTACGTCTCGACTGTAAGCAAGTTTCTCCATCTTCATCTATTCATCCCGTGCCAAAGTGGGTGCTAGAAGGACAGACAAATGGTTCGCTGAAGGAGCCCACCAAATGAAGATGTTCACGGTGATGATGGTGTAAAGTTTAAATTTCCTTTTTTCTCCTTTTTTGTCTGATCGTACGAAGCAAGTGCAACAGGCAGACGGAATGGCTGCCCTTGTCTGCGTTGCTATGGTAAAAGTGGAAAAAATGCAATTTAAATTTTCAAACTGTGCACTTTCGTTCGCGTTGTCGTTACCGCAGGCATTCTTTTCGTGATGTTCGTAGTGGTGATGCATTCCAGTAGATTGCAGCTTTGTAAGCCAAATAGCTAGCGGGTTGAGTCGGATTGCGAATGGCGTGAGAAATAATACCCATATTTTTCCCTTTTTTTAAATCACTTTTTTCATAATAAAACCTTTTTGCTTTACCTTGTTGTAAATTTACCTTATTGTTTTAATATTCATTTTGTAGATTATTTTTTTGGTTTGCTCTTGCAATCCAATCTACTTGAAATTTGCAATATTTAAGAGTACCCTTCAGAGCTGACTGGATGCGGAAGAGGCGACACTCACGTCACAGCCCGCGCTGCGTCTTAACTAGCGTTCACAGCGGGTGCGTTACACTTGACATTGGCTCATGGCCATGAGTATCAACGTGGTGTTCCTCCACGTCGTCGCATCGAAATTTCCCTCCCGCTGGCCATAAACCTATCGCAACGGGCCTTGGCAGATGATAGAATCACTTGAACATGCCACATTTGATAAGCCAATTATTGCTTGCTAGCGTCTCTCCTTTTCAATCTCAACACAGATAGCGCAGCGTCGTGGAATTTGGGTTTCCTTAATCGATGAAGCGTGGACCGTGTTTGACCGTTCGCCAAACTGGTGTCTGCCCTAAACCGTATGGCGCGTGGTACGATTTACGTGTTATTGATAAGAAGCGGATTGAATCATACTCCCCCTTCCGAAAAGTGCGTACTAGCGAGCGAGTGCTGTATTTGTGTCAATTAGTGGGAGAATATGTGTAGCCAAAGCGGTGGTACTATTATAGACATGGATGTGTATTAGTTGGGCTTCTGTCGCAGAGGAGGCCACAAGAAACTCATGGCACTGAATCCATAATACCGTCCGTAATCTCTAATCTGTTGGTATAACTTGGTATTTTC
>NC_064874.1:78433556-78448556 GCF_943734745.1 Anopheles darlingi | reverse complement strand
ACGCATCGATTGACTATTATTTTACTTTTAACGCCCCAAAAGCTACACTTTCTATAGTGTTTACAATTCGCCCCATCTAACAAACGCCCTTGAAGGAATTCGAATGTGAATCGAACTTAAAGGAAGCGCACCTCCTAGCAAACCTACACAAATTCTAGCTCCCTCGTAGGGGGAAGAAAAAGGCTGGAATGAAAACTGGCGAAACCAATAACTAGAATATGTTTTACTGAATGTTTACTGATGCTCGACGACAATGCCTGCGTTAGAAGACAATGTTTTCTATCGCAGGGATGTACACCTAATTTGATGCGTTCCCGACGTTCGTGGTAGTAGTTTGTTGCACGTAAAGAATGGTTGCATATTTATTTTTCTCTTGCCTAATAAATGTCCTGTAATGTGTAAAATGAGCTGTCTCTAAGAATGTTATTGCACTCAAAATTGTTATGTTTTATTCTCTCCTCAGCCAAATTGTCCTACTAAGATTGCGATGGTGTTATGAACAGAGGGAGAACGGCTTGGGTTCCTGTGTTTCTATTGCAGAAACCAACGTAACGAATCGTGATATCTACGGAGTTCATTGACGCGAAACGTGTAAATTGTGTTATTTTCTTATTTTTTGCTTTTTTACTACATATATCCACAAATTTGGTTGATTTTTCACTTTTATATCTCTTTTCCTGCCGCTTTGCTCTCTTTCTCATCTTTTCTACAAATATTCTTACACCGAACATGGAATGGTTCCTTACCTCCATGTCCTTCAGCCTACATATCTTTGCAAGATTCTCGCACTACATGCACGATCTCGCCCTCGGTGTGTGCGTATTACAAGGGAACTATGGCAACCGCTCGACTGCGGTACCCTGGTGGGGAAGCAGGGGTACTTTGGTATGTCGGTACGTTTCTGTACTCTTTTCTGGCCAGCTACCTATACACGCCACGCTAGTTGTCTGAAGACATGCAAGTGGACTTCGGTGCTTTTGGTAGAAACAATAGAAAACCGAAACAACGAGATATGTTTGCCAGCAAACAATCATTTAGTATACTTGTGCGCGACTGTGTATCATTTTGGGGCGCTAATAGTTGAAGGCGCGTTAGGACGCACTTCGTGTACTAGAAGCTACGATCATCGGCCATACGACTATCGTGTGGACAGTTACGGGAGCAAAACTATCAATAACAACAACAATACTTTAACAATACTTGGTCAATAAATTAGAAACAAACGGGGAGGGGATCTACTATGTGCTATCAACATACCATTCCACATTTCTCCTCACGTTACTATTCACTATGCCGATCCCTGTGTCCTAGAGCCTCCTTCTTCCTCGTTCGAGTCAAATTGCGTCTTCTTCTTCCTTGTATGTTTTGTGTTCATCTTCAATGGGTTGGGTAACAGCAATGGTAATTAACCTTGGTGCTGCTTGGTGTAGCAAGAGAAATCACAACACTCGGCCGTTGGGTTGCAGTTATGGCAAGGATTAGCCGCACCTTCGCTGCTAGCACCATTCCCCGGTACCGTTCCATTGCCGTTGCCTGTCTGTGCCGCACCATTCCGTACGCGCTCCCACTGTGCCCGATTGCTATCGATCGTCTTGAGGAATGGCTCCGTTTCGGGGAATATCTGTACCAAGATCTCGAACGTAGGCCGGATGACGGTTGTGAGAAACTCGATTTGCAGCATCGGTATGCAGGCCTTCTTGCGATCCATCATAGCGTTCGGCCGTAAGCCCATCTGTTTCTCGAGATCACCTTCTGCGAAGAATTCGGCGTACACCAGGTGCTGCGGATGGATTCCAAGAAGGCTATTAGTGTTGCCCTAGCGATTCAGGAGAAAATAAACGGCAACTACCTACCGCTACGTGCTGAACCGTGTTCCATTTTTTTATTTGATCGTTCAAGTCGGAGCATGTGATCGCGAGGGACAGAAGTAACCGCTGGTTGTTGCCCTCGGAAAGATTGTCCGTTCGCAGCTTCTTCAACCGCGGCAGTATGCGAAAGTGGTTCGCCAGATCGGTAGCCAGAATGAGCTCTCGGAGATAATCAATACACTCCTTGAATTCCTCCGTCGACAGACCGTCGAGGATTTTGCTGCTCGAGTCGTTCAGTATGCAGATGGCTTGCGACAGATGGTGCCGCTCGTTGACGCTTCCCTCGCTGCTGTACAGCCGGGCCAGCGGGCTACTCGTTTGCGTTTGATAGGAATTGCTAATGCCCCGATGATCCAGATCGTGGCAGAAGGCGGCAATTAGAAAGGAGAATCCTTGCATCTTGCTGTAAGACGAAGATCAGACGAAATTATCGAATCAGTTCAGTGGTTCAACGGAAAAGGATTAGACAGCAAGCGACACTTACGTGATGATGCCTCGCTCGATCAGTCGTAGGTTCTTCATCAGCGAGTAGGCAAAGTGAGCAACCGAGAACGCGTGCCACCAGTTATGATAGGGTGTGTCTCGGTAGCCTTTCTGTACCAGCAGCACAAACCGAGCCAGCTTGTATTCGTGGATCTTGAACGTGCCAACAAAGTCCAGATCATAGAACATGCGCATCGCCAGCTGCACCGAGAGCGAATAGTCTCGGACATCCCGGGGGCAGAAATCGAATCGCGGAAAACGATGATATAGTTCCTCCTGGTTTCGATCCGGTTCCTTTACCGCATCCAGGGCGTGATTCACCTCCGTATCTGGAACCTACCAGAAATCATTTAAAAGAAGAAAAAACATGGTGAGTTTGGATTGCATCGATCTGGAGATTTGGATGTGACTCTTACCTTCATATGGTAAAGCAGCAGCTCCTGGGAGAGCTTGTAGCGCGCTTCCGCCTTCTGGACCTGCTTGTGTACCAGGGCGTGCATAATACTGATGCCACAGTACACGGAGAAAGCAGTAGCTACCTCCTCGTCGCACTTGTCGAAATGGAATCCGTTTAGCTGTTGGCGAAAGCAAAACTTTAGAAAAAAGTTTCTGTTCTGTTGCAAAGCTCGACGTAAAACAATCAAATCAAATTGATAAGATATGTGAAATTGTAATCGTTATTGTACTTAAAAAACATTTCAGCGATTTGAGCGATTTTAATGAGTAAGCGATCAATGGGCCGTACAATGAGCAAAGCCCAATAAATGTGGTTTGATGATAAGATGAAGCCGACAGTAATCGTATCATTTCGATTGCCTGTGTTGCGCTGTTAAAATCCGATTACACCGTATCTGTTTCCGGACAATGTTACACTACGTAAAATCTTATCTGTAACGGCTTTGGGCATTTGTCTCTTGATAAGTCTAATAAAGTACTCGCATCTAACAAGTTTAGTACAAAGGAACGTTTCCATTCCCTGTTTTGATTGTTGATAACAAGTATTGCGTTGTACTAAACTAAATACTGGCATAGGAATTCAAAACAAGCGTAATTTATTAACGCTGGCGTGATATTGGTCCGTAACTGATGTTGCCAGCACCACTCAAGCATTCAAATTGCAACAAATCCACCACTATTGGCACCGCTCAGGGACGCATCAAAAGTGCCGCATGAGACCCCCGGGGCGCAGTCAAGACATGGCAATTTAGTGTGATTAGCTGCAGTGACGGTTTTGAAGTATGAACCTAATCCGTCCTTGTTTGTGGAAAAGGTTCAGGCAGCTAATCTGCCTGTAACAGCAGGGCAGCGATAAGATACATCACAAACACACCCACGATGGGCAACACAATCGCGGAACCATCACCGAAGCAGGGGTTACAGATTAGCGAAAGGTATTGCGGCCCTCGGGGAGTGTGTGCCGGGGAACATAACATTCGTCGCACTCGTCCCGGATGCGCCGGTGATATCCGGCGTCGCCACGCTGTCTGGTTGTAGGTCCGTGCCGGTGCCAGTGCCGGTGGTGGATTTGCGTTCGATTGGTATCGAATCTGGTGGTTTTCCCCCATTGCCAGTTGCCATTCCGGTGGCCAGAAACATGTCTCGTGAATACCAACACACTCCGCAAAGGCAAGAACGGCGAACGTGACGATGCGTTCCATGCGAATGAGGTTCGAATCTCCAGCAAGCCATACTTTGTCCGCTGTTGGCACCGGGAACATGTACGTGCACCTGGCATCACGAGGTGGGTGGGGAGGGGGAGGGGGTGCGATGGGCTGGAACATTCTGCGAAAGTGGTTTCCACGAGTACATTCTGGTCGCCTTCCAGCCATACCAACGCTCGCACCACTGCGAGCGGAAGTGCATGTAGCGAAGTGAGATTCCGGTACCGGCAGTTGGCATCATCTGGACGCATGTAAGCATCTGAACACGATTGTACACATTTTGCCAATCTACAGCCCCGTGATTGCTGCCTTGTTTCCAAGCTCCTGGCCAACGGTTCCCTCTGCACCATGGCGTGAGCGGCGCATTGGGGAAACCCAGTGCCAGGGAACTATTTTCGTCCGATAAAAGCCGTTTTCAACTTGAGGGTTTTTGTAAAAGCAATACTGTGTTGCCATCCAGCTGAATCTGGGCACATAACATGTGTTCTAGTTAAAGTAGTAATTTGCTGGCAGTTTCGTATTACATTCGGTAAGCTAGTAGTAGAGAGAGGTAGGGAGAAGCAGTACCCACCGAGAAGCTAAATTTGTCAAACATTACAACTATGCTCTGGCTTTGCGCATTCAGCGAATGAAATCGAAAGCCTAAGGCAAAGTCATGCAATCAAACCAATGCCTTGTGACAATCAGTGATCGAAACCTGATAATAAACTGTTGGTACCGAAGCAGAGGTCAGGAAGTAATCATCACAAATGACAATGTAAGCACCCACGGCCCATCCAGCCTCCACATAGCCATCAATTGCCCATGTGTATCGCCCATGGTCACGACCTTATCGCCGCAAATGGGAATAATACCGGGCTATTTCGGTACAGCTTTCCGAGAAAGTAATTAAAGGCCTGGATTGCATGCTGGTATCATTCCTGGAGCCGGCAACGATGGATTGCAGTTGTGGTTTGGAATCCGCAGCGTTTGCAATGCCTGTGGCTTGCCCCCTGCCCGTTTGATACTGATGAATGCACCACCTTACCACTACCACTTTGGTTCATTTACGTTTGATTAGTCGAGATGAGATGTACGAGTGTTTTGGAGGTCAAGTGTACCGTTTTGGTACCAGCCAGGATCGAATCGAAATCCATGCTTCTCATCTCATCGCCATGTCATGAGCTTCTTACGTTGAGGGAGTATGAAGCATCGAACTTGCACTTGACTGTTGAGCAAAAAGTTTGGCCCAACCCATCAATTCGATCCCGGCCTGGCTGGGAAGAGTACTGCATCCGCTAGGAATTGAATCATGGTGCAGCAGATGGAAGTTGCTCGTTCACAGGGCGTCCGCAGGTGCACAAAAGCAAACGCAGAAAGGGGCAAGTTTGAAGTACTGTTAGCTGTTCTCAGCACAAACAGTTTGAGGTTAGCATGAAGGAGTACCCGATGCTGTGAGTGGCGAAAGCCAGGCCAAGTTATTATGTTGTTTCGAAGGAAAGGGTAAGCCTCCTGCTTTGAGTCTGCAGTGCAGAGTAAATTGCATTAAGCATCCGGGCAATGGGAAGGCCAGGTGGTAAGATAACGAAACTTGTTGAGTAGCAGTAAGCCTCGGAGCATATTTTTCAGGAAAACAAATAAGCTTTCGAATAACATATAATATTGAACATAGTTTCAATAATCCAATCGATAGTACCGCACACGACGGGCATTGTGTCGGCGCACAAAAGACTCCCCACAGCAACCACCTGTTCAGCAGAGAGGAAAGATGAGGAAAGGGATCGCAATCCAATCATTCCGAGGCGGTGCGAAAGTTGCAAGCTCACCTCCCACTGATGATGATGATGGGGATGGTGCTAATGATACGAAAAACCAGATTACACAAAATCTTATTGGTCCCTGGAGGGCGTTACTTCGGAGTTCTTCGTTCTTCGCTCTTCGCTTTCCACTGGTCGTGGTGCCTTGGTGAGTTTGCTACGAATACGCGAATGGTGGAGTTTGTTTCCCAAACTACCATCATACAATCGATTCCCTGTTGTCGGTCATTTAGTGTGACTTTCGTGTTCGCGGCCAATGGTTACATCAGCTTATCACAACCAAGTTTCGGCGTGTTTCATGAACTCACGACTGACCGGCGATGTGTGTGTGTGTGAGAGAAGGATGTCGTTGTTCTGCAGTTGGTGCGCTTCGAACATCGAAACACATTTAGAGACATGATGTGTCCATCTTATGCCAACTTCAGCTGAAAATTAATTGTATCGAAGGGCTTCTTCCAGTTCGAATGGTACAATCGAAGGATAAAATAGTTAAACAGTTTGGTGAGAAATGTCCTTTGATGTTGCTCGCAGGAATTTTCGTTTGAAACACATCTTGTGGACATAAGTTTCTTAAAATAGAAACGAATAATTTATCCCTAAAATGTTCCACTGTAGTTCTAGTGAGAATGCAATAAGACCTTGACGCAGCCTTTCCAAACTGTTCCATTAAATGGCTCGCATCAAAGGGTGAAATTCAACGGAGCACGACAGACAGCCCGACAGACGGGTCTTTGTTCACCCTTTGCCTTCCTCGAAACCCATGCTCCGTGTGCCGCACGAAAGATGGACAAAAGGATGGCAAGGATCCTCCCCCAGGCCTCAGGCCAGACCGTCGTCACCGAACGTTCTGAGCTCAGCTGGCAAAGAAGATTGCTCGCCACTTCCAATCCGGTCAACCGGATGAGCATTCGCCTGGGCCTGGGGGGCTGGCCGACGAAGGAATGAGATTAGATCAATCAATCATCATCGCACCTCTCCATCATCGAGCGGTAGTAGCTTCATAGAATTCACCAGGATCCACACGGCGCACGGGATGGATGGGAGCGATGGTGACGCTTAGCAGGACGTCGGCATTGCTGGTTGCGTTCTTAAGTGCGCTTGTCAGCAATTTCATCACCCGAGGATTAAGCAACAAGATTTGCTTATTGATTGCTTCCGATTGCTGTCGTCCCGCGACCAAAGCTACGGTGGAGGTGCCTGCCACTTGGGCATGAAGAAAGTGTTCTCGAGAGATGTCGCGATTGATGTTGATGGGAGTGAGAGGCGACCAGGGCAGGTCATAAGTCAATGTTGTGCGATGTTGGCTGGCTGTGTTACCTTGTTGCAGAGCTGTGCCACTCCAATGACGCCTTCCTCGTCGCAGATCGGAAAGCAGAGGATGTTCCTAGAACAAAAACAAAACGGAGAAGAATACGGTGAGGTATTAGGAAATTGGTTGAAGCGGCTGCCATAACAACTGATACCGTCCTCAGTAAACAGTTCCTCGGAAGGAGCAAGAAACGCCTCAGCATTCTTAGAAAAGCCTACTCCGTTGTTTCAGAGAAGCAGCTTAAAAATGGCTTTGATGGAGAACAAAGTAGTCGAATCAATTGCTATTAGCAGAATTACCGCAACGAAATGGTCAACCCTAGGCACATTGATTATTTCCATAATCTTTTCAGTGAACCGACACGAGAATGGTCCCTAGTGAAACCTCTCTTTTTGGAATGTAATGCCTTGGGTTCACCATTGTCGCGTCAACCGAAAACTCGCGCTTCGGTTGCTACGAGGTTGCCACGCTGGAAACAATCACGATCTCGCGGTCATTATTGCGCATTTGTGGCAGCGTAACGCCAGCATATCTATCAAACGATACAGTGGTTTCTGGTCGTAAACCTGCACCGGTCCCTGCTGTCAACAGGCCACTTACCTCGTTTTGAAGCCGGTCGATTCGTCAACTCCCTTGTAGAACAGAGGATGATGGTACGCGTTGCGGATGTTCAGCAGCTTGCCAGTTTGTGCGACGTAGCCAGCGATACCTTTGCCACTCTCGATCCGTATCTCCTTCGATGCCTGCTCGGTGGTGGTGGGGAAGAGAAAAGCAGAAGTAGCATAGGCGACGGTTTAGCGTTGGGTCGTACCACAGAGCAACATGGCGGTAATGTTATTAGGTGACGCCCTTTTATGTTTGGTGCAATATGATCGATCAAACAACACGTTCAGCCTTCTCGCTGCTCGTGGAAGTGGGCGCCAAGAGCACTAAACCCCAAGGAACGAGCCACGTATACCCTCTTTATTGCGAAAGTTGGACGTGTCCTAATTATTCTCGATGAATCGTTTGTCAATGGCCATCCATCATATTACTTCCTTCTGGCATCATCCTCTTGCCGGATGCAACCGTTGATATTAAGGCTTCAATTGGCGTTGCATCTGCATCGCTCTTGACACCCCGAACATCTCATTACCTCGTTGCCATCGAAGACCTTTGATACCAATTCTCCAGTGTGTTTGTCGAGCAGAAATAGAGAGCACCGTTCGGCAGCGGCCAGTTCTTTCGCCTCGGTCATAACGCCTCGCAGCAGCTGGCCCAAATCACCTGGAGGAAGAAGAAGGAGAAGGAAAGCCATATTAAAACACTACTCGGTCTCACAATAGAAACAAAGTCCCGAGGCGAATCTCACTACTGCAGTAATAGTATCTTCGGTAGCAGTGCACGAGCGGTACAGGATTAAGCTTAGGATCGGCATATCCTTTTACGAGTGGACGTTATTGTCTGTTATTAATTTGGAACCCGGTTCCGACAAAAGGCTAAGCTGCAATTTTTCCATTCTGATAATTCACTCCTTAAGCCTCGGCTTAAGCATGTTGGGCCATTCTTGTCAGATTAGGCGGACTCGACTCGACTCGTACGATGAATTTTATTTCATCACAACAGCCATCCTCAGAGGAAATCTGTACGTTAACAAAGCACCGGCGCGCGTGGTCTCAGGTCTATCTTAATTGGAAATTTTCCGACATCTTCTCATGCGATCAACCCGGGGACTCGGGCAGATCCACTAGTTCAGCAGCACCCAACCAACCAGCAGTAGCAACAGCAGCTAACAGCACTAGCAGTTTACCGTAACGGCTCATAAAAGCCATCTCCCAACGGTCGCCAAGAGAGGGAGAGTGGTGGACACGACGGCACAATATGGCCTGCCATGGTAGCTTCACGTTTCGGATGAAGGAAACAATCGTTTCGACCAGAGCAGCGAACTGGCTGGCGTGCTAGATCGTTTAGAAATTTTTATATCGCCAAACGCCAACTGCGTATCGCCGTTGTCTAAGCAGCGCAAAGCGATAAAGAGAAAGAAAGAGCAGGATGCCGGATGACTTCAACGGAACCGGATCTCAGGTGGGCCATGGCGAAGATTGCAAAGAACAACCGTAACAGCACCGATGCAGCTGCTGCTTTATGTGACGGCCGACTTCCTACAATGTTCCGGCCATCGGAATACGTTTCGCAGGGGCGCTCAGACGGGGGTCACGGGTTGGAATTTATGTTGATCCTTACCGTAGTCTTCTCCCGCAGCGAGGAATGGGGTTACTATCGCAACGCTATGCTCGTAACAAAGCTCCATTGTTGGGGTAACCCCCGGTTCGGTTACATTGTGTTACATGGTGGCCGGTCGGCGTCGATGATGAAATATAAACACCGCGATTCTTCAGCTCGGAACGAGCGAATGTGGAGCGCACACACGACAGTGTAATGCTGTAAAATGGCACACGCTACTAGCGTGGTGCAGGAAGCGACCGCGCATAAGATAAGAGATCATAAACGGACACAGAATAGAAGGGGGTGGGATTGGGGGTCGCTTTTGTGTGTGTAAATCGTGTGTGTGTGTGGGTGCGTGGGTGCTAGCAACTCCCGTGGGTTACCATCGTTATTATCCTGATTATGAGCATGTGCTGGCGCATATGGTAGTGTTGCACTGGGCGGTCGAAGGGACGAGACTGCAACTTTAAGCATAATGTTGCGATGGAGCTCGCAGAGTCACGGTGGATGCATTTTAGAAACAATACACCTCCGGTGACGATGCCGCTCGTTAGCCACTGTTGACTGACCTTTTCGGAGCGGATAGTGGAGCGTGTTGGCGTGAAAAAGGGATGCTGAGATCGTTGGTTTAAAAAGTAACACAATGTTGTTGATTGAATTGTTTTTTTTTGGCTGAAGCAACGAGTGTTTTCTCTATGGTGCACAATGTACAATGCTCGTGCAATGCACAATGTTCAAGAAAGGAGGGTCAGTCTTTGTTGCCTGCTTTAATTTTCTTGAAAATATCGTTTGTATTTTAGCAACAAAAAAGTGTGATTAGGTACAATAATTAAATACAGACCAAACATGATAAGACAATAATGGTAGAGGATATTCTAGCAATATTTTAAAGCTACCTACATTAAATAAGAATAAAATATTGAAATTATTCTAATCACGGAAATATATTCAATCTAATGCGAGACGAATCTTCCAAATCGTGCATAAAACTGTGTCAGTGAAATTTCGAAAATATTGTCTAGAATGGGTAGAGTTATTTATAACAAGCATCGACAGAGCCAAGGAGCCCAAAACAAATAAACAATTGGTCTTTGTAGTGCGTGTGTGTGTAGCCCATGTTTAAATTAGTTTTACCAACAATGGTTCCTAATTCGATACCGTTTTTTCCATAAACAAGCTTCCAGGCGAACACATCTTTCGATGCGCTAAACATAGAAACAGCCATCCCGGCAGCAGAAGAAGCAGGAGCAGCAGTAGCAGCAGCAGAAGAAGCACCAGCATCGTCAGCTGGCAAACATTTACTCAGCAACAGATCGACTGTACCCCCGGTACCACCGGAAGTGATCAGCTGTCATCGTCATGCGGTACCACTGGCCACAAGCATGCGAGACGCAATGGGGCCATCCCATGGTAGGTGCGAATGGTGGCGATGGTGATCATTTATTTACTCAAGCGCTTCAAGACATAAACCACTCGTGAACCACTCTCTCTTTCTCGGGCTACACGACGTCATCAAACCAGCGAAAAAAAAAGTCCAACACTTTGCGATCACGAGCTACAGTTGGAACCCTTCTTTAGATAGAGCCTTTAAGGCTTCGCCAATTTGTCGAATGTATCGTGGCTTATGCTTTGCGTGACCATTCGCGACACGATAGATCTCCACGATAGTTGTCAACGGTGTCAAGGCCACAGTGCATCAATCAATCAGAATGCTCAAGTGTCTGCTTTGCCAAATCGTGTGCTTCGTCTGTCTGCACCCAGGCCAAAATGGCCGGCATGGTGGCATCAAACGACTGCATAACAGGCCAGTCAACGGCTACAAATTTGGAACATCAAATGATTAAAATCACGGCCCCCGCCGCGGCGCGACGCGCCTCTCTCACTCGCGCATGATGGCAACAATTTGTCGTCTCTAGCCGTAACCCGATGGACGGAAAGGGGTGTCGAAGGACACACGAGATGGGGAACAGGGATAGACGACAGTCGCTGCAAGTACCGGCACCGAAGGCGCAACGCAACCCCGAAATGAAAATGAAGCACAATTTATTATTATTGCCATGCGAATGATCGTTAACATAAATCACAATTTATCGCTCGCTCACTCGCTCGCTGGCTCGCTATTTTGAATAGTGCCGGCCACATGCTGTGCGACCGAGCCCCGGAGCCGCAGAGGGGGGGGCACGATTTTTGTTGTTTTGACCGGACGCATGAGGGCGATTTTTGTTTCTTGATTTGCTGTGTAAAGGGCCGCTGTTTTGGATTTTCGGATGTCATTCTGGCACACTCTAGGGGCGCCGGGCCTTAGCCGGGATGCAGGATAAACAGTAAGTTCGTGTTGGCAATCCCTCGGAAAAAAAATGGGGACGAAAACAGTCCGAACGGGGACATGGTTCGCTTGGGACAGGACGACATTTGTAAGCTCATTAATTTGGAGGCCAACCGACAAAGGGAAACAGATGGGATCACAAAGCGGAATCGTCCTTCGAGTGACGCTGCACAAGGATCCATACCACATCGGGACACTAATTCCGGGCATGTTGTCGGTCGGGCGTTTGGATGATGTACTGGATGAACAGCGACATGACCACATGCCGTGGCGTGTGCGTTGAATTTGCTCATTGGCTAATTAAGTTTATGAGCTTAGCGTCTGCGGACGCGTGTCTTCGGACTGGACGCGAATGGTGCAGCGTTTCATAATCTTTAGGACGCGTTATTAAGTTCCGGCCGATGGATTATTAATAAACCAGCGTACGTCAGCAATTGATTGGCGATCCGGTTAGCTATATTTAGCCATCGTAACTACTGGCTGTCTATTGATTATGTAGCTCGAAGACTGATTTCATCGAAGCAGCTGTGCTGCTATCTACGATTACGATATCTGCCCTTAGCTTAAGCCAAATTCGAAAAGAATAATACACATTACATTAACGAAACGACGAACGTGGATTTCTTATTCAAGATCTGTTTTAAATCCCTGGGTACACGTTTCTCGCGAACCGCTAGGACTTCATTTGTTGATTTATGGGACAAAGCGAAAGGAAACTTCGAATGGGGAATGCTAGCAGATGGATTTCCAAAGGCAAGCCTCGCGTGTGGCGTTGGACTGGCGACGGAAAATAAAACAGAACCATTTGCATTTCCACGCAGTTCCATCTGCTCTGACGGAAACCACGCTAACCGTAGCAGCGACACAGAAGAAGATCCTTCCCGTGAGTGCCTTTCACTGTTAAAACGCTTCGAAAAGTAGTTTGCTGAAAGACAAAAGAGAAAACAAAACACAAACGAAAAAGTGGAACAAACTCCACAAACAAACCGAGAAGCAGCGGGAAGATCTCGGGGATATTAATGTTCCTGTGATTGGATGGACGGATGAAGCCTGGAGGCCTGGGCCAGCTATTTCATGGTCCACGGTATTGCATTGGCGTGCCGTCGATGTCGATGGCAACGAGCAAGATGAAACAGAAGCAAAGGGAGCGAGATCAAACACATTTCCCTGAGCCGCCGGCTTGTATCTCACGACCGATCTTCTCCTCTTCTCTCTCATTCCACCCTCCCCTCCTACTGTTTGTGTTTGTGTGTGTCCTTTTGAAAGCGGTTGAACCTTCATATCGCGGCTTTCGATTGGAATGATTGGAATGTCCGGGGCAATCGGGGCGTCGAAGTTCCGACGACGATACGAGCTCGGACTTTGACTTTTCAATAGTTTCGTTCGTTCCATGTCCATTCTGCTGGTTCCTTTGGATCCTAGCATCGTTCTAACACTGCGCGAGCGAATGCGAAATGCTGGTATTGACAGGCGACCGAATAGATAACCTTGGTCCGATGGGTTAAGAAACTTTTCCAACTTTGCGGACCTACAGGCTACGGTTTGTGTTGCTAGCGTAAATAGAATCGATGAAAGAAGCGGCCAAATCGACGAAATATCCTTTGTTTTATTTGAAAAGGAGGAAGCGAACCTGGATGAACTATCGGTAGACCTGGATGAACTATCAATGGAGCTTATCATCTTTGAACTTCTTTTTTGTTTTGTTTCGATGAAAATAACGAAGAAATCGAAAACGGCAGAAACTATTCCGAACCGAACTAAACCACAGAAAGTAATTTACGACATTGCCTATATGAAGATTGTTGGTTTGAATGAAGGTTTATTCAACAGAAATGTGACGACCGAAAAGGAAATCCATTAGTGTGCTTTGATAGATAAGCAAAGATTACATTCCCGAGAGGTAAAAAATAGGATTATCCAACATGAAATCTTGCAGCATAAGAGAAATGCTTTCAAAACGGTATTGTAAATTAAAATGCATCTGATAAGTTTAGTTTAAACAATTTTTTTAAAATAAAGTTGATTTCAGTAATGTATTAAATTTGCAAAATTGAATAACAAACTGATGAAAAATAGTATAAAATATAGGTTAAAAAGATAGCAGCATGAAGCGGAAAAGTCATCTGTTTAAATTATTCATCCAATGTACCAAAAAAGACGCCCGCATGGTGCGTGTTCGTGTTCACTAAAAATCTTAAATTTGCGCAACACTCTTCATATTTGCGATTCATTCAAAATACGGCATCGTAAAGACCATGCATACACATGATTGCGCCAAAGCCATAGCACCCCCCGGGGGTACATCAAATATGAATCAAATCAATAACAAAGTGCACCTGCGACAACCGATGCCGATGTTCCCTGCGCTGACGTTCATTGTGCGACGCCGTATTGAATAGAAAGCCATTAAACTGGAGAGCGTGGTTTGGACCACGGTTTGTGCAGATAGAACATAAATTCCACATTCCGAATGTGACTCCCCATGGGGCAACAAAACACAAAAAATACACTTGATCTAGCTCAAAATCACGGCACGTAGTCACATGTTCGGCGAATAGGAATAGGAATTTCGTGCGAAAATTGATTCCCGTTTTGCATTCAGCATCAGGCGTCGTGTTGAAAGTCACGCTACCCGGGGAAGTTTATGTTTGCTTAAAATTCATGCGAATTCTTGCGTTTCGTTCGATATACGGACCGGGATTTCACGTGCTGATTGAATTGATCAAAAGTTTTGGCGCCCCCAGTAAAATGGTTTCGACCGTAATGTAATCCAAATTCCTCACATGTAATTGATCTGTAATTATGCTGTTCGTATGTACATCCGATGTGGTCGCTGCTGTGCTTCCTAGCGCTGGGCGGACCGGAATGTATTGCGGTTATTAACAGCGCGAAACTCGATGCCTTCAGCACCGATAAATCCACCCACGTGAAATGTCACGAAGCACGGCTACCGGTGCTTGGTTACTAACCGTTGAGCGCGACCAAATCATCATCATCATCATCATCATCATCATCAGCTGGTTCCCTCCTTCTCGTACCTTTGGCCACCACAACAATGGCGGAACACCAAACCATAACTCATTCACTCCCGCGCTATTCTCAACCGTGACAGGTGGCATAGTGATATGAGCCTTCAGCTATTGTTGTGCTCTGTATAACCAAGCCCCCTCCCACTTCCCCTCCCCCCTAAACACCCGATTGACTCCTACTCTCCTTCCCTGGTGGGCGCTTAATTTTATGATCCATCAAAATAATGTTTCGCGCTCCCTCGTGGTGTTTGCCACACACGTGGGCACTCGTCGCGGGGTGCGTCGACTGATTTGCGTCGGATGCTCTGCTGCTAGGGTCCTAG
>NC_064874.1:78406056-78428556 GCF_943734745.1 Anopheles darlingi | reverse complement strand
GTGACTCAGGCCTAATGACTTGTCAGCTGTCGGGGGGAGTTTGAAGATGATGCATGTATTTCTCAATTCTCTCCGTCACTCAAAGAGGATGAGACCAGGGGCCGCCAAAATGGCCCCGGTGACTGCTGTACACGTTCACAACACACTCTATCGCGTAAAATAGTATGAGTAGCTGTCACTCTTTTGAAAAGAAAATTGTTTGAATAGCTGCGACAAGAGAGGAACGCTTGAGAACGCTCCACCAGCACTACCACCCAGTATGTCCCACAGTTTTCCTGCTTGGCAACAGCGACATTTACGTTCCGTCCCGTCCTTCTAGCGAACGAAAGACGCAAAGAGAGTCTGTGCGAAAAGACTTGCAAATTGTTATCATATTTTACGCCCAAGCAGCATCAGCCTTTGCTTCCCATCCTTCGGGACCTCATAATGAGCCCCCTAGCGCAGGGTCCTAAATGAAAACGCTAGAGTCTTGCGACGACACTACACAGCACGCGGCGCAAAACACAAGCGAGATGCAATCAGCGGAAGTGAATGGAGCGAGAATGGAAGTCCAACATCCTAAAAGAGGGACGATGATGGTGCCGATTAAGCGCCTAAAGATCGCTTCGTCTGCGTGTAAGTATCGCGGTCGGCGTTCTCATCCCACAAGAACACTTCGCTGCGCTTCGTAGCACATAACGAGCACACCGCAAGCCAAGGCCATTCGGTTCGCTTAAGCACCTCGTCCATACTCATAGTCGCCTCGTCATACTTTAATGGCAAATCGTCTGGAATGGAGCGTCCGCTTTGGGGTATGGGGTTCGCAATATAAACACGATATGTTTTGAGTTTAAACAAAAAAAAGATGCGCTTGCGTTGGGGCAGCATCGTACGCCCCCCCCTGCGGGTTGGTAGTGCAATCTGGTTAATTTCACCGGGAACACGCACACCATCGCTAGCCGGAGTTTATTTACGACTTCCAGTCCATTTAACCGGTGCACGCGGGGCCGGGATTTAGTCGGTATTACCCGCATTGCATGCATTGTTCGTAGCAGCGCACATAATTTATGTGCTCATCGTTCTTTCGGCTGCATCTTTTGTGTTTTGTGTTCGCGTTCTAAAAACACGCTTGAAAGGAAGTAGCGCTAAACGCTGAGAAATATCGCTTTGTCTGTGCATGTATGTCTGTGCACTTTTGTGAGATGAAATACTGCTTGCAAATGCTCGTAGGGAATGGTTTGTGAATGGTTTAAGGTATTATGTTGCTGGTCTGGGCTTCCGAACATACGCGAAACAAACACACACGCAACGTGTTGGTACCGGACTTGGCAGTCCCTGTTTCGCGTTTTATCTCGTCAACCCGTTAATCGCTGCCGCTTACAGAGACAGTCGGGGTAGTGGAACTTCTCTCGGGTTATTAATTATTTCCCGGAATAAACTGAGCTGAAAGATGAAAGTAACATGACGCTTCAGACACGAAGGTGTTGGACAGGTTACACGAGACAAACACTAGTCACCATAAAGTTAAACAAGTGAGTGCGAAAAGAGGGAAACGGGAAGAGTGGCAAAGCAAAGAGAAGAGGATTTGCTTCTTTCCGGTTTACGTTGGGCTGGGGTCCAGCTAAGGGTCTTTTCAGCTATTTACTGTAGCACCCCGGGTTTCCCTTACACTTGTTCCCCTAGCTGGTTTACGAGTGTCTTTCTGTAGAAGCACCCGAAATGATGAAAAGCTTTTACCGTCGGTGCTAGGGTTTTAGTGACCTCGTAAGCCCCGTCTCCGGGACGGGTGCTCTTATCCTTTGCGATGCGAATCCAATTTCCATTGCTCGAAAACAGTTTCCAAATACTTTCTCTACGCATTAGCAAGCTTAAACTTGGCTTATTAATTTTATTCCCTCGCCCCCTACCAAAAACTCTGATAAGTCCATAATTTTCACGAGTTTCTCTTGCGAGCCATAGCCATTTTCCTATTCAACCACGGTACCATCGTACTCCGATGATGATCTGCGCCCACTGGAGGGGAAAAATATCGAAAAAACGTCTCCTCCTCCTCCCCTTCTGCTCGCCGCTTACCGGAATCTCATTTCATGGCGGTTGCGTTAATGTGGGATCCAATTTGCGATTAAATTCTACGCCGCGCACTTCGGCCACTCCGGTGCCACTTCGCAGTCACCGTGCCCTGCAAAACGTACAGTGAACTCGAAGTTCGGATGGCCACGGATGGAGCGACGGTTTCGAATAAAGGATTGTTGTTGCCAGGGGTGTCCGGTGGCTGATGGTGGTGGTGGTGGTGTTGGACTGAAGCACGATGCTACCGTGGCCCACAGATCGTGCGGATGGGCCGGATGTTGCTTTCAAAGGATTACTCAGCACATTGGCTTCCACAGACACACTCTCGAAGCGGAGCTTCGGAGCCACGTGCGAGGTGCTCTTTTCGGAATGCAGCGTTCCATCGAAAGTGTGTCTTGGTTTAGTTCAGACATACATACACACATACACACATCCTTACACACTGTACAGCCCACTTTCACCGTCATCTAAGCGATGGCTGGCCATGGAGGACATGGCGTAATAAATATTATGTTTCACACAATTTACTCAGCAATGCGGTAGGGTGTAGGCATGCTTCCGAAGATCCATCAGACCAGACCAGAGACTCACGTTCGGGGACAGACGAGTGACACTACCGAGCCGGCAATTCAGTGGCTCGGATTGATCGGATTGATGATTGGTTTTTGCCCTCCCCGGGGAAGCGTTCCTCTCGTCAGATCTCAGGTTACATACCTCGTGATACCCTTTGTGATCCGACAAACCTGCCACCACTTGTGGAATGCATTCGCTATTGTGTTGCCCATGGTGGCCATTGTTCTGCCAAACCAAACCAAACAATTAATTCGAATAATTGCTTCTTCAAAGGGGCCCGGTATGTCGGCGACGGGATTGACACAAACACATCATAAATCCCGAAACCAACGCGCACAAGTAGATTGCCAGCTACGCGCAAAAGAAAAGCGTGTGTCGAGGAAGCGTATTAAAGCGCGACAGGCAACAGAAGTGGCCATTAAACAATCACGTTCATTTACGGACCCATCAACCCGACGATGTTGATGATACGGGCGGACGGTACGGCCGGCACAGACATGACATTCGGTGTTTATGCTTTCAACGGCTGCCCGACCGGTGCTGCACTGGTGTAATAATGAAAACACGCAGCTTTTACGATGCCAGCACGAAACAAAACATCACTTGATGTGGCACTGACTTCGCGCGATCGCGCATGCGGTTGTTGTTAACACATAACCTGGGTTGTCGTACAAGCTGGGACAATATTTTCATTGCATCGCACAAAAGGGTGAGGACAACGTTATTTCCGTTGCCCCATTTTCATGGCGCGATTGAAACGGATTGGGAGCGTAAATTGAAAAAAAATCATAAAATACCAAGCGTCTCCATCGTGCCGCGCAGCGGCCACGTGACTGATGCAAGGATTCCGGATTTCCCGGGAGGGAAAGCGAATCGAAACGAACGAGAGCAATCCCTGTCCTTGAGTTGGTGGTAGCGGGATTTTGCCTTCATTTTATGCCGAATGTGAGATCACATAGCCCCAGCCTTCCATCCATTCCATCCAGAAGATGATGGGTGATGCCAGTAAAATCTTCCAGACCAAACGAGCAGACAGCATGTCCCCGCACAAACACATATACACACACACCCATACACAGTGCACACTAGTCGGTCGGTTTGACTTTCGCTCGACTCGATGTGTAAAACCACGATGGCTCCCTGCCAAACGGGAGGACCTTGAAAAGAGACGACGAAGGTATCGTATGCACCCGATAACCCTGACATTGGAATAACCAACCAGGGAAGGGATGCAAAACGACGGTAAGGATGTACTCCGTGTGGATTAGCTCTCCCTCTCCTTCTCCGTCCGCATCATGAAGCGCATGGAAAGTTTCTCTTGGCAGCCACATTTCATCATGTTCTTCGAAATCCATTTAAACTAAATTTCATTTACCATCTTTCTCTCTCTCTCGTGTCGGAGTCGACTTTTCGCAGATGCTAGCAGCTGGTTTTCTGGGGCCAGAGGCCACGCCAGGAATGTTAACGGGACCGTTTTCGCATGATACACCCAGACGCAGCGGAATGAATTATTAAATGATATCGTGATTTGGTGTTAAATGCTGCTCGTGTTCACGTCGTGTAAAATGTCATCACCACCACCATCACCAGCACCACAGAAAAGCAGTATAAAAGGAAACCATACACTCACATGCAGCGCGCTTACCATTTCGATCACTTCCGAGAAGTCCTTGTTCAGATCATCGATCACGAACGGGTAGCCGTTGTGATGCGAACCGCTGCGGAAATGTGACGAGTTTATCTGTGAAGTAGAGGAAGGGGAAAGAAGAAAAGAAGCGAAGAATTAGAGAAAAGAAAATGGTGATACCAGTGCCTGCATTTATAATATTTCTTTCGCCGCTTGCTTGGTTTGAATGGAATGAAACAAGTAATTATCCAGTTTTGCAGAGAGAGAGAGAGAACGAGAGTCGCGATGATGGCGGTCGTAGGAAAGACAGGAAGTAACCACCACAGAGCAAAAACAGTAGGCAAGTAAACCGGAAGCCCTGAAACTCGCCAGTCCGGAAGCCTTGAGCTACACAGACCGTAATCAACGATGCCAATCACATTGTGCGCCTCATTGTTTCAATCCATCCTGCATGCAGATACGTTTAGATCCATCCATCTATCCCCCGATGCTCTCACTATCCTCTAGCGGACGTAGCGGATGGTTGGTTAGGAGAAAAGAGAAAAATTAAAGCACATCCCCTTCTCTAACCCTCGGCATGGTTAGCGATGTGGAAGAATGGTCCAGCTGATGAGAGCAGGATGACCGGAACAGCAGCCGAAGCATAGCCAGTGCTGTGATCAACTAGAAGGCCATGACGGTTCGTGGTGTTTCGATTTTCTGCGTGATTTAGTAACACGCACCATACAGAACACACACGCATACACACTCGTGCGTAAAGCATGATGTTTGAGCACATCAGCCTTTGATTGATGTTGATCTCTCTCGGGTTGTGGTGGCGCCTGGCGCCCTATCCTATCCTCGCTCTACCGCACGATGACAGCCCAACACTCTGGCGTCCAGTTCCGGCGAGTGAGGGAATCCTTGGATGAAATGCGCCATAACCTCACTCTCAGTTACGCGCCAAAGAGCACGCAGCAGCAGCAGAGGCACAGCCCGACGTGCCCAAACGGACAGAGACAAGGATCAGTACATCAGCGTTTTTGCAGTCAGGTTAGTCCAGCTGCGGCCAATGCAAGCATATCTCGGAATTGTCTGTCACTGCGCGGTGCGGGCCCCAGGCAGAGATTCATGGTTTTTGAAATGGCTTCCGGGCTGCAATTCCCAATCCTCATCGTTCCCCCCTCGCTGCATGTTCCGCTTCCGCACCGAAGCTTCGAACAAACAGAATGTCAATGAAAAAAAAAGGACATTGTAATTTGAATTTTATGATGAACTCCTGAACCTTCCGGACGCCCAGAATGTCAGAAAGTAATAACTGGCATATCAATTAATTAAATGTGCTTCTCCGCGGAACTTCCCGTGCTTCGCTCGGGGTTCGAGGGAAGCACAAATATGAATAAATTGCACCGCAACTTTCACCACCAGCGGCCAGTGCAATGAATGTGAAATGAAAATGCCAGCGCTGTTACGGCGGCCTTTTTGGAGTGAATGTTATGGAAGCTTAATGTCACATTCCCGGCGGCCATACTGCGGCCCGCGGGGTGGGAACGGCCAACAATTTAATGTTAATGGAGAAAAGATTGAATTTCCCGTCCCGTAATCAAGCCGTTATTGCATTGCACAGTGAATCAAATGCGAGACGGAAACGATGCACAGCCGACCGAGAACTGGCATGACAGTTGAGCATCGAAGCATCGGAGTGGAAATGTGTTTCTTTTGGGAGTTTGCAAAATATGCTGATTTCGAATGTCCGGATAAGCGGCAGGTCTGAGCACCCGAAGGTCAAAATAAGAGAGAGAGCGACAGAGAGTAATGAAAACATTTTGGGAAACAATCCCAGCTAATACGCACGTCGGTTACCCTTCCGGTTGTCGAGCAGCCGCTAACGACGCGCTGGCGGAAACGTGCGTCACTGGCTAATGAGATGACAGTGCACGGAGAGAGCACTAATGCCACCTGGCAGACAAAAATGGCTCCCAAAACAAATGGGAAGGGAGAGAAAGTTAGCTAGCTTGAGAGGATGGCTAAAACGCGAATTACGAAGGACACTCATCGGCAAAGGCAAAGTCGAGGCAAAAGCAGCTTTATGGAGGGCTAATGGAAAATAATTCGCATAAATTGAAAACTTTCTATCGCATGCAGAAAAGGGATTTCGGGTTTCGCTGTTTGTTGCTGTCTATCGGAGAAGGGACAGGGATTTACGGAATACTGTTTTAATTCGTTTTTTTTCAACTTCCTGTTCTTGCCTTTGGACCCCCATCAGTTTCAGAGTGTTTTGCTTGTGGTCCACCCCACTGCCCTGCTGTCTGTGTCTATAATCCCTCTTGTCGGAATCTGTTCTGTGTTCCGCTCCAAAAACACTCTAAAAGCCTGTCGAGCGAGCGACCTTCGTCACTGTACTGTGGGAGTGCCAGCGTGCGCGCGCTCGCGACAACGGCGAGATAATGAGGGAAAGTAGATGCGCAGACCACGACGACACCGTGCTTTCTTGGTACCACAGCCGTAACGAAGAAAGGAATCCTTTTGCACGTGGGAGTCAGTAGGTGGGCGAGCATAAATGGAGACACCGTTCTGAGCCTATAAGATGTGTTCCAATTGGGCACAGTCCGAAAATAGATTCCAACGCCGGCTGCAGGATGCTATTCCTGTGTTACGAAATCAAACGCCAAGCCGGTGCTTGGATGCTAGTGGAGTCACGTAGCACTTTTGTCAGATTGCTGGCCGGCATGTTATCCACTCCCGTTCGGTGTTGGCGATCGAAATTGGACAATGCAGTCCACGTTGTTTAATAAAGTGAAGCGAACTGAAGGAGGAGGAGGAGGAGGAGGAGGCGCCCAGTAATGTGATGTCTTCGTCAGCAGCACCACCCTTTGGCTGAGCCAGCTAAGACAAAAAAAAAAAGACACCTAAATGGCGCCCAACCTTCGAACATGGACGACGCACCGAGCTCATCTAGCTATCGTCAGCCAAAAAACCTACGGAAACAACGTCATGGTCTCGGGGCTCTCGGAGCATCTACTTTCCCCCTCGTCCTTGTAGTAT
This sequence comes from Anopheles darlingi, assembly GCF_943734745.1. Lineage (NCBI taxonomy): Eukaryota > Metazoa > Arthropoda > Insecta > Diptera > Culicidae > Anopheles > Anopheles darlingi. Next base: position 78,421,283 of record NC_064874.1, on the reverse strand, counting down.
CAACGTGCCCATGATGCGTGCTGCTTTTTATGCACGAGAGCATGCGGAATCCGGTGGTGGATGCGAATGAGGGACGAATCCATGAGGCCGATGCTCGGTGTCGGAGTATCTTAATTTTTGCCACGTAGACGAACGGCCGGATGAACTCAATAACCACGCGGTCGATGCGGTGTTGATGGTGTTGATGATATGGGGAACCGGCACCGGCATCGACACTGGATGGTTCTGATTTATGCGCGCCGACACCGGATGCGGCACACGTTTTTGTGTTCTGCCCGTAACGCGAGCAGAATTCCCCGGGCGCCCAGGTTTTTCTTCATATTTTCGTTGTCGCTTCGTTCTATGGCGCGATCATGCTCATGGGCTCACTGTCCTGCGGTAGTGCTGAGTCAGCACTTTGGCTGTTTATTGTTTACGATGAGCAAAGTCCTGTTACAATCGAGCCGCCTTCGAACCAAGGACCAACGAAGGATACCGAAGGACGCGGACCGCGCAATAGTTTCATAAAACGCTGTCTGTGAGTCTTCTGTGAGTTGCGCAGCACAGCAAGTGTTTTCACTGGTTTCTATACACTTTCAAGCACTGCAGCAGTACGACAAGATGGCCGTTTAACCCTCGGTTGGGCACCCGGCGTTTACCCCTTCGTTGGGCACCCGGGTACCCGGGTACCCAGCTCATGTGCATTGCATAGTTAAGTGATTGTTCCGCCGTTTTAATCAGTTTTATGGTAAAAATAGTGCACAAGAACTAATTTAAGGGTCTTGGCAAAGTGTTTTTGTTTCAAAATCAAAACAAAATGCATTAAAAAACAATAAAAACAAGGAACATAATATCATTGACACTCCTTCATACTGTCATTCTCTACCGAGTACATCGCATAGCAAGCATTAAAATCCAAAAATTGATGGTATTTTTCTGTAATTGTTTCAATGAAATTAATTATTTTTTCGAATTAAACTGTTTTGCATTGAAAAGGCTCTTGCACAATTCACACAATTGATACTAGTGATGCTGACCATGGTGACCGACATAGCAAACACTTTCGTCATATCATACCATTTGTACGAATTGATGCTGCAGATGTGAAAGGTACATAATTTTTAGTAAGAGAGGAATGCATAATGCGAAATAGTAATTTTTTAAAACATAAGCTGCCATTTTTAAGGTATTCCTCACAAATTTACGAGCAGCTATTCATATCAAGGTACCTTCACGATTACACAATACATTCGCGCAAAGCTAACAGTGTATGGTAAAGAAGTTTCCGTGTATTTCAAAATGTATTATTTTTTAATCTGTGACTTATTAGATTACCACCGGGCAATCATTTTCTGGTTGATAGACAAGCATTCACGCCAGAGAAGTAGAATATTTGATGTCTTACCCGGGAGAAACAGAATCATCACAATCGATCAGCTACTTGCAATTAGTTTACTTGTTATTGTCGCAGAACTTTACACATATTGGAACTTAGCAAGGAACAATAAGCAACAAAATCTTTTTTTCGTTATCCGCGTTGTCAATTGTTTTATCACATTCATATAATTTTTAGAAAACAACATGTGAGGTATGCAAAAGTAGTATGAACGGCGACTACTTCATCCGCAAGGGGGAAAAGTTTCCTAGTTATCTAATTGAAAATTGCTTAAATGCGCAAGTTGTAAGATTGATTGTTAGGTTTTTGAAAAAATTGAAATATAGAGCATTTTTTGGTAAAATGAAATTCCCAAATACTGAATCAACTACAGGGTATATGAATCTAAATTATCGCGGTGGCTTCCACTTCCATCAGAGCTCTCCCTTGCTATATTTGTTTCCGGGGTCAACCGAAACCCCACCTTAAGTCCTTTGAATCAAAATAAACGAATGGTTTACTCATATGTTATGAAAATGGCATTGTACAAACCATTTTTAATCAGTATTAGAAATAATTTGTAGGTGAAATTGCACATGAAGGGCTGAATAATGTGTTACTTATTTTTCACCTATTGCTGGTGTTATGACGCAACAATAATTAAAATTTGAATTTATTTTCATTAAAATATTGTAGTTTACTTATTTAACAATTGATAGACCCGAGTATATTGATAAATGTTGATCAAAAGTATTGTTTTGTGTTTATAAACATAGCTCATATGCATAGGCAACGCGCTGGGTACCCGGGTACCCGGGTGCCACTGGGCGTATGTTATTTTTATCGGCCCATAATTACCGTTAAATATTAGTTATCAAAACAATTCCGATGCCAATTCGGCGTGAAATGAGTTGTACTTTGGGGATCCGGAGTTTCGTGAAAAAATATTTACGGGAAGTAATTCATTTTTTCGCTGAAACTTGAAATGGATACCCGGGTACCCGGGTGCCCAACCGAGGGTTAAATGCCGCTCTCTCTCGCTGGGTGTATAGCGAAAGCGACGACAAGCAGCAACAATCAGCATTTGCAAGCGGCGAACGAACGAAAGTTTGAATGGCCAAGGCCCAAGGAAGACACTACCAGGACGTGATTCAAGAGCCACTGAGCACGCTACGCTGCTGGTACGCTGCAAGACTCTGTGTGTACGTCGTACAATTGTTCCAATGCTAGACATCGACGTAGTCCAGCCACTAGCGAAACAGCAGCACTGGAGTTGCTTGTGCGGTCTGCTTTTGAAAAGTGAAACCGAATGGAAATGGGAGCGCGCATGGAAATGGAGCGAATCCTCGCACTGGCTTCGGCATTCAACATCATTCCACCACAAGAAAACTCTGCCACCTCGAGCGCACTCGAACGACGATAAGCGTTCAACGTGGTGGATAACGGCAAGGAGATGCAAAGGGAGAGGCTGGCGCTCCCGTTTGTTTGCAGTTCCGAGCTACCGATGAGGTGGAAAAGGTGTGGAAAGGTGTGTTTTTGACAGCGCTTATAAGAAAATTGCTCTGCTCTGCCGACCGGTTGGCACCGAGTGGGGACCGGGAGTGGAAGATAGATTGTGCAAAACTCTAGACCGACCGGCGGTACCGCACCCGCTATTGCGTCAAAACCCGAGCGATAAAGTTGTGGTGCAAACCACGATAATGAATAATCCCTCCGTCGGCTTGGTGGATGGAGGAAGACGACGACGAGATGATGGTTTGTGGAACTTTTTATCAGCCACAACATACGATATAAAGTGTGTGTGTGTATGTGTGCGTCTGTGGAAGGCCAAACCAAATGCCAGGCAACACTTCAAATGGCAGCCAGAGGTTGAGGCAAAGTTGGTGGTAATTTAACTTTAAACTTATCATCCCAGTTTTGAAAATGGCAATTGTTTCAACTTTGCCTTCCCCGAATGCTAAAAGTTATTAAGAATTTGAGGAAATGCTAGTTGTGTTTGTGCGAGTGTGTGTTGGCATTCCAAATCAATCAATTCAACCGGAAAACTTTTAATGAGTTTCGATGCGCAAATAGCACAGCTTGTGATAAATCAAAGAACGAATCAATCAACGATGACTGTAAACGCACACGCGCGCGCGTGCGGTAGTATCCGCCCCTTTTCCATTCCTTGCCACCCGTATGGACCACACGTGATGCAATGGAACGACACGTTTCCAATGAATGGCTGGCCCGGGGTCTGGAACAGGCGGGTTCGTTCGTTCGTAATCACATTATGCATTACCGTGAAACCCTAGCACCCGCACCCTGTCTGGTGTTGCAAATAACATCCAGCAACAATTGCACAACACCAGCCTAGTGGTCGCGCAGTTCGTGGAGTTCGAGTAGCGCCAAGCGTACGAGAGCGTCATCAAAGCATCCCACCACTGCACCACCACCAGTTGCATGTTACGGTTTGTAACAATCATTTCCTCTTCGATGGCTCGACGCCGGCCTGGTGCTGGCGGCCACACACGCCCACCAAATTGCCCAACGCGGTTTGAAACATCCGCTGCCCGGAAGGATTGATTGTTTGTCGCTAAATGTAATGTTTAATGAAGCGCACACAGTGCTAGCACACCAGCTGTCTCGGTGCACTCAATTTGCAAAATGAACGTTGGAATGCAGTTTGAATCGTCTAGAACTGTAGAAAGTAAATTTGGGATTCAATTTCAAGGATTCGTACTAACACACTATTAAAGCTAAGAACAATTTACGAATCTATTAGCGATTTATTAACTAAAATTGTGCTACATCGCAATCCAAATAGGCCATTGCCATGTTATGATTGTCAAGACTTCATCAATCCTACTAACGATGGTAAGATATTGTAAAACCAGTAAATAGCTTAGGTTTGAATAATGAGTCTAAATAACATATTTGGTTGCATGTAGCGCTCGGATAAATAATAAAAATTCAAATGATGATCTGGATCGTATTTTTAAAGTTTATGCGGTGCATCGAAAAACGAATCGATTGGTTGCCGCAATACTCGACGCGTGTACGCGTCATAACATGATGAAACACACGCGTCATAACATGAAGTGCAACAGCATCACCAGACTTTATCATCGCCAATATACGTGTAACATCTGCTATTATCCATGAATCAATCGATGAACACATCTGCCATCGCCATCTCGATTATTGGGACATAAAATGCAGCCCACCGTTAACCAATATTCTGGGGTTACTGGACACACAAAAGCATAACTATCAACATGTTTAGATTCATGTTTTCCCAGAAACAATAGCGCTACAGCTCCTTTATCCTGCCTCTTCCTTCACACAAAGGATAGCTTTGATGTCGCTACAAATTATATTTCCGTGCGCTACCATATGATTCAATAACAAGAAACACAAGCGTGAAAAATATGATACCGGACACGATCTCATATTGTTTGATGCCATTCTCACGTGTTCGTTGTTGCAGAAGGGCAGAAAGGGCACGGCTATGCGGCACAATTTGCTGCTGTACACGCTGCTGTAAGAACACTCACCTCTACATCACTCCGACTAGCCCGTTCCAGTGCTAGTGATGTGAGCATAAAGGACAGGAGACGGTTGGAGATGGATGCTGCTGCCGCGTGTCGTTAATATTTCATTTTGAACATTCCATCAAGAGGTATACCTTTTATGGTTTTCCACATTTTTGCTTCCGCATAACCAACACTCACTCACGCCATTCACTCGTTCACCTTCCACCTTTATGCCCTAGCGACGGGTGTGTCCTGCGCTGCGAGGCTGCGAGCCCGGGAGCGAGCATCACGCGGCTGATCGGGCCAGCAAAAACGAACCTGACAGCTTTTGAAATATTATCGCATTACATGGTTTCCCTTTTTCTCCGAATTTGACGGCTCGAATCACATCCAATCTCTACCGTTTATCTGCGTATCCTCGATCGCTTGCGGCCTTTCCAGGGGGGCTGGTAGGGGAAGGTTAAGGGTTTCGCTTTCGTCCGTACCGTACCGGATGGTGGGTTGCAGTGGATAATGGAAACCTAGGACCCGCGAATGGCCATAATCGCATTAGTGGAGAGCCACATTGATGAATAGCAGTATCCTAGCAAACATCAAACGAAAGGGAATACCGATACCTTGCAACAAAAAAAGAAAGGACGTGTTTACGACGATCGCTGATACCTTTAAGGCTGAACGATTTTTTACGTTTTTTTTAAACGCAAATGCTTTTCAAATCGAATCAATTCAAAACAGTAACCCATCGAGACGTTTCTCCAAGCACGGACAGTGCCAGTGAGGCACAGAGAGAAAGAAAAATAATAGCAGATCGTCAATTGAGCGGTAGCAGCACGACAAACTAACGAGCTGATTGCTCTCAATCAGCTGGTACGCCTATCCATCACTCGAGGAAGTTTCATTTTTCTTGCGCTTTCTTGCGGGCGTGTACGGCATGATGTCTTTTTCCTCGGAACACCTCGGAACCGGAAGGCCACACACAAAGAAACTGAAAGAAATGAAGCGTCGGATAGGTCCTCGAGGCGCCTCCATCATTTCTATGAAGCGCTTCACTGCGAGTTGCCGATCGCAGCCTACTCGCAACCGTTTGCTGGCTGCTTGACTGAAGCAGTACCAGGAAACAGTCACCGCAGGAATGGGAGCAGGCTACGAGCGCGTTTGAGAGTGCTGGAATTCGGAATGTTAAGCTGCTCTTCTCCGGCTGAGTACACTTAATTGGTTTGAGGACGACACTTTGCGACAGATGGTAAACACGTTGAACACGGCGTTTTCATTTAATGTGTAGCACGCTTTCTTTTAGTAAATTAGTTATTTCAATAAAGCATAAAGTTCAACTTCAATGTTCAAGTTCAGGATGTTCAGAAGACAATTCACTTAAAATCCATTTGATGCAATGAATAGTGAGTTAGTGTCTTATTCAAAACACACTAAAGTAAATATTTTTGCAAGAAATAATGGTATATTTGAGGACATTAATCATTATATACACTCCTGTTTTCACCTAACTGACTTCTGCAGTTTAAATAACACGTTGTCTGGTGGTAAATATTTAGAAAGCCTAAGCAAAACAAGAGGCCAACGAGTCATAACTGTCGCAGGCGCATATCAGCTTACCTCATCTTTATTACCATCATCTCCAACCCAGCTCGCTCGTAATATATGACTTAGTTGTCTCGTCACTTGCGCTCTCCCAATGGAACCACAACGATGAGTGTCAGGCGAGTGCAACACAGTTTTCCACGAAATGCGATGCCCAGATTGTGGCGCAAAGTTTGTTAGTCTCGCCAAAAATATCTTTCGCTTCATTCAATTAAATTTGCATCACATTATAGACCGGGGTCGCAGGAGTGCCCGAGCCCCGGAGTCACCGACTTCAGAAGTCTGCGTATGACGCACCGACCACAAGCAAGCCTACCTCATTCGCCCGCTAAATACTATCTGATGACACCCCGCGGAACGACTTTGTTGCAGACGATAAAGTGACGGTGGTCGGTGCAAAGCATAGCCATAGGCCAACGACACACAGGGCGCACGAGATGGATACCGATGAATCATGGCACAAGATAACACAAAAGCATGGCTGCGGTCCCGCGGTGCTTAGCCTCTACGCTCTTGGCTGCCCGAGCGTAAGCACAGAGACACACAGAGAAGCCAATTACTTCGAAGAAGGTGTTTGCAAAGGTTTTTGCCTTTCGAAAACGATGAACTCGCACTCGCACGTGGAGACAAACGAACGAAAAAGCATCAGCAGAGTGTCTTAGCGACCTCCTCGAAGCGTCTTCGAGCGTTTGACCGCTAAAGTGTGCCCGAAATGATGATTATTCATTTAGATAAGCGCTGAGCAATGCTGGTGAAGATAATAAAAAAAAACCAACACACAGCAGCAGATAAAGACCGCTGGCTGCGCACGCACACCAGCGTACCTTCGGTGCAGTGAACGGTTTGGAGTAAGAAGAAAAAAAAAAACAACAAACCCCTTTAATTCCTTAACCTCAAACCAGGGTTGCTGTGGATCGGGCGACCTTCTTGCCAGCACTTCCTTGACTAGGACTGACGTCAATGGCAGGGAGAGCCGATATCAACGGCTCTGAACCTCCAGCCTGGTTCTTGTTGCACGAGGAGGAAGAGCGAAACGCCGTCATGGAGGGAACGAACCGAACGATGTCCGGGCACCTCAAGCTCAAACACCCAAAGGGTTACGCTTGTACCGAAGAGGGAACAACTAGGCAGCGATACCGTCGACGGCGTTTGTGAAGACATAAAAACAAAAGCACCGATCCACGGTGCTCCAGAAATATGGCGCACAGATGACGGTACGGTGGGGTATCGGATGGAGACGCTTATCGGATCGGAAGGAAGGGAAAAACCCGATAGTGCTCGAAGGTGCCTAGCGCTGGAAGAAAATGATTTCTACTTAATCATGAAAATTGTCCCAGCTTTCTTCCGCCTGTCCCTCCGTTGTGGTTGAGGTGGCGGTTTTCTGATCTTTTCTTGGCAAGGGAGATAGAGAGAGAGAGCGAGTGGCGTTTCAGGAATTACGGTGCAGCGAATATGAAACATTAGCCCTGGAGCGGCCAGACGCCTTCATTTGGCTTCGTATTGGTGCGATATTATTTATGGCCGACAACATTACACTATAAGGCGGACATAACTCTACTATGCGCCAACGAGTGAATTGTTCTTATCAACGAGGGCCGATCAAATTGAAGAAGGTAGAAAATGCAAATAAGAAACTATTAATCATACGACATCAAACTTCAGGGTAGAATATCGTTCCACAAACATTCATCAAATTCGATCCAAAACATCACGATCCAGCGTATCGATCCATCCGGAACGATGAAAAAGGGGAAAAAAGCCGAAGAGATGAGCCGGAGGGTTAAATCTCCCTCCTGAAGCTCGCCGGGTTGCTGCTCAAACATCATCGATCGCCACATACCGTTCGATAGATAGACACTCGCAGCAGTAACCAGCTAGCCAGCGCTTGTTGTCGGATGTCTGTCGATAGAAACACGGAAGTGAATTCCGTGACCTTCCCGCAAGCCACTGTTTGTCTGTTGACCGATGATATGCTCCCTTGAGCGACAGGAGGGTACACCAAAGTAAAGTCGAACGAAACTAGGCCAGAGGCCCCCAGCCCCAATAGCTGACGTTTGGAGTAGGGCCACGGTGGTCGATCTGCCAAGTTTGGCTGCACGTAATTTATGGCATTTGAAGAAGCACGACTAAGGGGCTCTAGTTGGGATAACCTTCGCTCTTGATATCGCCAACCTTCGGCACTCATTCGAATTTACGTCTTCTGATGTTTGATTGGATGATTTCGGAATTTCAGCTAAAACTTGCTTATGGCTAAGCGATTAAGCCGAACGAACGATTACTGCAGGCTAGAGCATAACTTTACCGGTCCCGGAATTGCCCTTCGGTCTCTGGGGCTGTTCCGCAACTCCCAGTAGCGCAATGAAATGGATGCTCTAAACGAATTCGTCCCCTAATCAGGCCAGGTTTCTGCGAGGTTGCGAGCATCAGGGAAATCTACCAACGAACTTCCAAATGACAGTCATCATGGGATAATAAAGTCAGACTAGAGTTTTGCCTCGGGGGAAATCATTGTACGCATGCGCACTACCCGTTTGCGCTCGGGATGTTACGATTAATTAGTGGGATTCAAATGGACGACCATACAGCGAAGGAATTATGCTTTGCCACCGACCGTCTGATTTATGCTAACACTATTTAACAACTCAACGCATCGCCATTTTAACATTCATAAATTACGATCCGCAAATTGTGTGCCAGCTCTTCCCTTTCCAGTCTTTGGATTTATGTGCCAACGGAACCTCCGTTGGCGCAGGATCCAGCAGGATCTTCATTCCTTAATGGGCCAGCAAGATTAAACAATAGCTCGTCCGCCTCGTCTGGCGTGAGCTCGAGGTGCTACACATCATTAGGCGCCTACCACCATCTACCCAGCCAGTCCGTTACTAATCCACAAAACAAATGATGGAACATTACATTAAGCGCTTTGCGCTCACAGCGTGCACATAAGGGAAAATCTATTGGACCGGATGGGAATTGATTGAGAAAGTAATTGCAAGGCGTTGGCGCACATTACCGGGGCCGGGCGTATGAGAGCTATTGCTTCGATTCGTTCGTTCCACCGGAACAAATTGCCACCACACATCACCATGTTTGTGGAGCATTACGTTTACTGGTGCTGTTTATGCCATTATGTCTTAGAAGTACGGAAATAGTCCAGACGTTCAGTTGCCGGCAGTGTTATCGTCGTCGTCGTCGTCGTCGTCGTCGTCGTTGTCGTCCTCGTCGTTTGTAACAGCATTTACCGACAATTTGGGCAAATATTGTGCCGTGGCGTTAGCGTCAACAAGCAAAGCCGTTCCGTAGCCCAGACGGGAGGGGAGGGAGCGATGGTGAGGTCACATGCAAATTGATTGTATTATCAGGCCGGGTAGACTGTGGGCCGGGAGACAATATTGACGAGTTTGTCAAGCGGCTCATGAGATATGCAGCACTGTGGTACCAGTTTGCAGTACTGGTCTTCGCTATCACCATCTTGCCATCGTCTTGTCCGAGAGGAGGGCTGATTGGTTGGTCTGTGGCCTGCGCTTAGAAGTGGTGGACCGTATGCTCTACTTAGTCAACCACACCGACAGAAGCATCGGATATTTGCAAGCCAATAGCTGCAGGATAGGGAGTAGACAATTGTTTGTTCCCACAAAACAACACAAAACACTGGAACCCGTCTTGCGCAACGAGTAGCGAGCTGATACACATTATTTCTCCAACAGAATGGTTAACATTTCGAAGGCCGAACATAACATTAAACTTTGCTTCATGCCACATAAAGCGCGCTTATCGATTGTACGCCCAAATCGTCAAGAAATCGAAGACGAGACCCTTCTGCGTTCTGCTGTTGCCGATGGCACGAAATGCTCGACCAACATGGAAAGGTTAAAATGATATTTTCGTCTGCACCACCGAGAACGCGGTCTTCCAACGGCAATGCAAAACATCAATAATCAATTTACGGTTCATATTCTTGCGTCGGAACCGCAACCACTCTCCCCCTCACTCGCCACTTCCCACCCACAAAGCCATGCCACAAAGAAGTTAACACAACGACGGAACAACCGAAATGCCAGACCGTGTGCCCTGATGACAGTAACATCGAACGTGCTAGTAGTGTACGTACGGACGAGTAGACGGTCAGGAAACGGGTGTGCCCTGTGTGAGGATGGGGAGGGTGTGTACCTATGGTGCACACTGCGAAGACGCGTCCCCGCGACCAGATAACGATCTCAGGTCTTTAAGCTACTAAGCTGTCGCGGGTGTGACGTAAATTGCGACGTCAATGTCAGCCGCACGACGCGGAAGATGGAAGACACCTTGCCGGGAACAACCCTTCTTCTCCTCCGTTTCAGGCCCAGACTGAGATTCGAATGGAGCGTCCCTTACTTCCCCCCCCCTGCTTTGCGCTGATGCGCTCCATCCCGGGCGTTGTCTGGTTACGATCGGTTCGACATCGGTCCTCTGCTCTGGGTTTGGCGCGTGCGAGACACACGGAGGACGGCGGAAAAACATGAACAGTATTACGCGTGCTACTTACGGAAAAGCGAATCTCCTTCTCGAGCACGTTATCGTTAATGACCTGGATGAGGCCCTCCTCGCTGGAATGCAGTATCGGCACGAGGAAGACGTAGGCCGACTTCGTGAGGGCTCGTAGCTGTAAAGGAGAGAGAGAGAGAGAAAAGGAAAAGGAAGATTACGTTAGAGTTTGGGTGTTACACAGGGGTTGATGAGGTTTAAATTCGTAGCTTGCGTTGCTTCAAATGATGAACATTAGTCGCGCGCGGGGGTTCTAAAGTTCTCTAGCACTGGACCATTATTTCGATATCCGGGCTCGCCGCATTGTGCCGCGTATTTCGTAATCGACCGAGAGGCGCGCGTGATTATGTGCCATTACCGGTGTACCGGTAACGATGATCGTTTTAAGGGGGTAGAGCTGCCGGATCGAGGGGTAGACATGACATCGTTGTTGATTATGTCATTTTTAATGGTCTGACAAAATAAAAGGCAGAACGCAGAAGAGAAAAAAAAGGGGGAGTATTGAACCACGAGTCGAAGAAGCAAAATGTTCGCTTTTAAGCGTTAAAGTACCATTCTAGTCTGGTCCCAAGTATCTAGCACAGGCTCCAGAGACAGTGGTTGATGCAGTTGATTAAACAATAACAAGAAACGCAGCACGAGGCGCAGATGCACAACGCACGCGCCATCTCGAATGCTCTAATTGGCTTCACTGCGGCACAGCCGTCCGATATGCTCCGGGACCGGCACCGGCACCGGCATCGAGGTTTTTATTCTATTTTGATTCGTTCGTTTGCGAGAGACAACCGTCAAGCGCAGTGGAGATGGGCACAGATCTATCGAATTACGGTTACATCACGGATTCGTGCCATCGGATCCGTAGCAGTTAATGAAGTTAACGGGGGCGCGGGCCATGACGGGGGGGGGGGGGGGGGGGGTAATGGAGCGGAAGAAATTCAATCGTCGACCAACAATCGAGTTCATTGAGGATGCGATCCGGGCGCGGTCGCTTATCGGAAGATCTGCCTATCGGGAGCATTTTGGTTACGATGCGGCCATGAAACCCATATCCCGTCTCGGCATCTCGGCCCCGTGTCCCAGTAAACACGAGACGAAACGAGACGAGATGGCCTTAGGGGTGTCTTCCCGGGGCGGAACTTACATGAAGATTGATTTTCATTTGCAACTCCAGCGAGTTGGTGGTGGCGGACAGGGATTGGAATAGATTCAAGATAATTAGCGGATCGCATGGCTCGTAGCCGGCCCCGACCGGGACCGGATTGGCGCCATCGTCGGCTCCATCGTCACCACCGTCGAACCCGTTGCCACCGTTGGCGTCGTCTTCGTGGTCGTGGTCATTGCCACTATCGCTGGGGAGCTGCTCTGTCTCGTAGTGGTCCAGGGACGTGATTGCGTCTTGCCGTGTCACACCCGGCGACGTTGGCGTTCCGCACTTTATCTCGGCCGTATCGTCCGATGCCGCGCTGTACGACGCCATGTTTCGTGTTTCGGTTGTTTGTTTTTTTTTTTGTAGAGCGCGATTAGGGGAGGATCACTTCACGATCGATTTACGATGTTTTTGTTGTTTTCGATTTGCTTTCGAGGGGATGGGCAGCAAATTAGCAGACAGCTTCTCGTGATAATGATCGGATAAAGGGCACGGGACAAACACACACACACGCAGGCACGAGATTCCACTTTTTGATGGAATTTTTACACCTTTTTGCACCGAATTTCAAATTCACACACAAATTTACAAATCTCATTAAGCGACCATTAAAATGCACCTTTCCTGTTTCCTGTAGCAGTGGCGTCAATCGCTTTTGGAACGTGCAAACTGTAATATGCCCACCTATAATGCCCAATTTGCCGGCCTTTTAGGAATGCGTCGACGACGCGCCTTCACACGCACCGCCGCAATGGAATCGTTATCTTTTCTGCTGCTGAGAACAGGAATTTCGGGCCGACGAGCACTACTGCACTTGCACATGCAGCATGCATGCAACACATGAATGGGAGAGCCACAAAAAATAAAGGCCACAATCTTCGACCGACCGTCACACACTTTCCAAAGCGCTGCCCGGCTGGGACCTCGCGGACGCGGAATCACAAAAAACCGAAAACAAACAACTAACCGGTGTTACCGGTGTTTTTTCTTTTCTTTTCTGAATTTTTCGCCCTTTTTTTTGGGCTGGCCAAGAACGGTAATTGATCGATGTTTTCGATCGCTTTTATGTAATCACCGGCGCGAAATGGGCACGCACAAACGCGGGCGCCCGACGAGACGGCGGATGATGAATTTACACCGTACACCGCGTGGCTCGCGCTTTCCGTTACGTTTTGTCCGGCTATCCTGCACGCATTTGCTTTATTTGCTTTCGCGACAGATACTGCTTCTTCGCAATCTTGCTTCAGTTTGCCTTCACTATGGCGACCCGATTCACAAAACCAATCCCGCTGCTACTGGTACTGTTGGCGGTAAGAAGGATACAGTGGTCGACCACGTGTAATTGCCTCGGGGGATACCACTGCGCGAAACCGCGAAACTCTCACGTATACGGGCGCGATAAGGGATGAGCCGATGCGACATAGCGACGACGTTGTGTTCGGCTCCACTTCCAACACGCAACTAAGCAACCTCGGCCGGCGATAAAGGCATTACTCCTTACTACTAGCGCCGAGTAGTAGCAGGATGCACTAGTATGGGCCACCGAACAACCGGAACAACCAAGAGATCATTTTTACGGCTTCAACGAAACCATCCGAAGTGTCTTCGTGTGTAAATTCAAAGAGAGGAAGACCGCGAGCAAGAGAGCGTGCGTTATGGTAATGGGTGCCTTTAGCCGCTGTTTCCAAATTGTTATGAGCGGTTCTTTTGCAGGTGATCTTATAAAGAAGACAATTTAATGAAAATGTTACTTGAAAATATCACACTAACTGCAAAATTCAAAAATAACTAAAAGCCTCTAAAAGTTTCAAGATTTCTAGGGTTTTTTAAACATATGTAAGGACGGACGAGCCGTACGCTTAACTGATTTCTAGGGTTAATTATTGAAGTTTTAGTGGCTAAATAACCGATCCAATGTGGTAAAAACTGTTTCATTGTTTCATTAAACTTTAAAAAACGTGGTTTACACTGCGCCGAGACGGCAACGAGAAAGCTGAGAATGAGATGAGAATGAAAAAGTTGAGAATGTCAAATCCATACAAATCCGGAGCGAAATTTTTTCCGCTCGTGTAAAAACCGAGAAAAGAGAGAATGGAGAATTGAGAATTGAGCTACCTGCAAACTACCTGTGAAACAATGTAGTAGGCGTTTTTTGTGTTGGCAACAGTCGTAGTTGCTAAGAAAAAATGACCTTTGGAATCCTTGGGCAGCGCTCTAAGCGGCAAATCGGAGAATTACTCATCTTCAAAACGAGAATAGCTCACTTCTCAAAAATTCTCGCCTTTCTCATTCTCAGCTTTCTCGTTGCCGTCTAGGCGCAGTGTTAATGCTACAATTTCTTTTCTCACTACGTTTACGTTCCGTCTCGCACCGGCTAAATGAGTGAGAAAAATAGTTGGTGTAGTGAGAAAAATCTGAAAACTCGTGAGCCGCTTGTTCGCTTGATGAGAAGATACAGAAGTGGTACAAAATTTTTTCTTGCAAATCGATGGTTTTTGGTGCGTGGTGCGCGTGCTGCGAAAAAAGGTTTTTGAAAAATATTTTCGTGGTGGAAGAAAATAATCGATCCATTTGTGAATTGCGACGCTGAAAAGCGTACGAAAAAGCGCGTGAACCATCTGTGGAATTGTTGAGTTGGCGGATTTTCGCTGCTTTGCACTGTTGGCTTGGGCAAGATATGGTAAGAGTCAGGGGACGCGCTGGGAAGGGGGAAATGGCGCCGGCCGGGTATTGAATTTCGTGGATATTAACCCGTTTTTGTTCAGTAAATACAGCCACTTGTCTGCTACACTTTTGAACCACTACAAAAATACACCGGACGACGCTTGCCTTGAGACCGCCAAACCAGCCAGTTCAAGATGTCTCGCTATCCGCATGACGCCAAGGTTTATGTTGGTGAGTTAGGTAATAACGCCAGCAAGCAGGACATCGAGGAAGCGTTCGGCTATTACGGACCACTGCGGAACGTTTGGGTCGCTCGCAATCCGCCGGGCTTTGCCTTCGTGGAGTTCGAGGATGCGCGCGACGCGGAGGACGCGGTGCGCGGACTCGATGGACGCACGATCTCCGGTCGCCGTGCCCGAGTAGAGCT